>NC_043005.1:15120985-15155985 GCF_006345805.1 Octopus sinensis | reverse complement strand
TGTACGTATGTATGTATGTATGAATTTATGTATGTATGTATGTATGTATGTATGTATGTATGTATTTATGTATGTATGTATGTATGTATGTATGTATGTATGTATGTATGTATTTATGTATGTATGTATGTATGTATGCATGCATGTATGTATGTATGCATGCATGTATGTATGTATGTATGTATGTATGTATGTATGCATGTATGTATGTATGCATGTACGTATGTATGTATGTATGTATGTATGCATGTATGTATGTAAGTATGTATGTATGTATGTATGTATGTATGTATGTATGTATGTATGTATGCATGCATGTATGTATGTATGTATGCATGTACGTATGTATGTATGTATGAATTTATGTATGTATGTATGTATGTATGTATGTATGTATTTATGTATGTATGTATGTATGTATGTATGTATGTATGTATGTATGTATTTATGTATGTATGTATGTATGTATGTATGCATGCATGTATGTATGTATGCATGCATGTATGTATGTATGTATGTATGTATGTATGTATGTATGTATGTATGCATGCATGTATGTATGTATGTATGTATGTACGTATGTATGTATGTATGTATGCATGCATGTATGTATGTATGTATGTATGTATGTATGTATGCATGTATGTATGTATGTATGCATGTATGTATGTAAGTATGTATGCATGTATGTATGTATGTATGTATGTATGTATGTATGTATGTATGTATGTATGTATGTATGTATGTATGCATGCATGTATGCATGCATGTATGTATGTATGCATGTATGTATGTAAGTATGTATGTATGTATGTATGCATGTACGTATGTATGCATGTACGTATGTATGTATGTATGTATGTATGTATGTATGTACGTATGTATGTATGCATGTATGTATGTATGCATGCATGTATGTATGTATGTATTTATGTATATATGCATGCATACATGCATGTATGTACACACAAACAAACACATACACAGATGTATATAGATAGGTGGATACATATGTACGCCCACATGAGTGAGTGTGCATGTACATGTGTATGTCTGTACAAATATTTTACATCCTTTAAGCTTTCTGGCCCTTCACTTTTGAAGAATGTTGAAAACAAGCAAGCATTGGGAACAGGAATACTAAAACAATGCCACAGTAATATACACAGGGTGGCCACTGAAAAACTAAAGGGTTTGAAAACATCATAACTTGTTTGTTTTCAATCTTTTTTTTATTTTATTGTTTTGCATATTATAGAGCATCTCTTGGAGATTAAAATGGCTATGTATGATGTCCAGCAACAAGTAGAACTCATTGAGTTTTTCTATTCCAGTGAAAGATCAAGTATTCAGACTCAGAGAAAATACTGGTTCCATTTTACTGTCAGAGTATTTCCAAGTGATAACATGATCCAGAACCTAATTGCCCAGTTTGAAGGAACTGGATCAGTCGACGATCTTCTGGGAAGAGCTCTTAAGCGTACTGTGTGCACTGATGTAGTGGTGGAAGCTGTTTGGTAGAGTGTCCAAGGCAGCAAACTGGCAGAAACGTTAGCATGCCAGGCGAAATCCTGAGTGGTATTTTGTCTGCCGTTATGTTCTGAGTTCAAATTCTGCCAATGTCGACTTTGCTTTTCATCCTTTCAGGGTTGATAAATTAAGTACCAGTTATGCACTGGAGTTGATGTAATCGGCTTAATCCCTTTGTCTGTCCTTGTTTGTCCCTTCTATGTTTAGCCCCTTGTGGGCAATAAAGAAATTAGAGTGTCCTTGAGGGTCTATCAGCCTCAACTAGGCATTACCAGAACATTGCTTCAGAAGATTCTAAAACTAGATTTTAAAATGTTTCCATCCAAATGAAATAATAAAAACTTTTTTAAAAAAACTATGTGGCCACCCTGTATATATTCATCAGAAAAACAGACACAAAAACGAATGAAAACAGATTTGTTGAAGAAAATTTGGACCCCCTTTGTTGAACAAGTTGTGTGATTCACTTATTTGCTTGCAAAATTTTATGTTCTTCAAAAGACTGAAGAATTGAACATAGGCTGTCATGATTGTCAGCTTTTCACAATTAAAAAAAAAAAAGAAGAAAACAAAACAAAAACTACATGACCTGTATGTAATGGAATGACCTTTTTTTTTTTCATAATATACAAATTACATCATAACTTGAATTATTACATCTTGACGTAATGATTACAGATGACGGTAATAATAATAATAATAATGATGATGATGATGATGATGATGAGGAAACAATATTCTGGAAATTGGCCACTTAGAATAAAGTGTTAAACATTACCGGTTTACTCACAACTTAACAAACAATTTACAATTTAGGTACTTAAATACAATGATATTTGTCACCAGCTCTTTCTGCTTACATAAGCGTATATCTTAGCATTAAACTGTTACGATGTTAAAGAGAAAGACTGGAATCTTGTATCATCCTTTAATTGCTACTTAGAACCAGTTTTTCATGTTTTCTGTACACAAAAGTTCAATTTATTTTTAAAATTGTACCATTGGGTGGAGTAGTCACCTGGTAAGCAGACAGTTGTTTACTTTGTATCTTTGTAACTTTGACTAATGGCTCCAAAGTGGAATAAAAAGAAGAAAATTAAAATAAAAATTGTTGGTGTTATTCCAGTTATGTTTATCCTTATGCACGTGTGTGTGTGTGAGAGAGAGAGAGAGAGTGTGTGAGCATGCTTGTGTCGTTTTGATTTGATATTGAATGATAGTTGTAAATGACTGTCTCTGCCAAACAAGCAGCATCATTCTTTTCCAGTATTCATAAAAAAATTTATCTAGGCAAGGGAAAATATTACCCTGAAGATAAACAGGTGAGTGTTGGTGACAGGAAAGGCATCCGGGAAAAGAAAACCTGTCCGAATAAATTTCACCTGACCTATGAAGCATAGAAAAGTAGGTACTATAAAGATTATGATGATTATACACACACACACACACACATCATCATTTAACCGCCACTTTTACATGTTTGCATGGTTTAGACAAAATTTGTTCAGACAGATTTTCTATGGCCACATACCCTCCCTTTAGCAAATACCTTTGTATATATGAATATATATGTTGTGTGTGTGTATGCATGTATGTATAAAATGGATATAAATACATGCACACACACACACACATATATATATATATATATATATATATATATATATATATATATATATATATATATATATATATACATATATATATACATATAATCAAAGTGATATGATATATATATAAAAAATGCAATATATAAATAAATATCTGTAAATATAAACCATCTGATCTTCTGATTACCTCATTTCTTCTAATATATAATACCTGTACATCATCTCCAAACCTTCCAATACATATATATATACAGGCGGCAAGCTGGTAGAAACGTTAGCACGCCGGGCGAAATTCGTAGCCGTATTTCGTCTGTCGTTACGTTCCGAGTTCAAATTCCGCCGAGGTCGACTTTGCCTTTCATCCTTTTGGGGTCGATAAATTAAGTACCAGTTATGCACTGGGGTCGATGTAGTCGACTTAATCCCTTTGTCTGTCCTTGTTTGTCCCCTCTGTGTTTAGCCCCTTGTGGGTAGTAAAGAAATATATATATATATACACACATATATATATATATACACACACATATATACACACACACATACATACATACATATCATCATCATCATCATCATATATATATATATAATATATATATATATATATATAATAATATATGCATATATGTCAAGAAGATGTATTAAAAGTCAAGTAGGTGTATTTAACAATTAACCTTTTTCACCTGAAGAAGTAGCCCAAATTCTGCATTATCTTCGATGAACTTTACATTAATGCAGACACATAAGTAACTCATTTATTATTAAATATGTTAACATGAGCTGTTCGCATGTTTTGAGACTATTGAAATAAATTCATTGTGATATTTTGATGATTATTGTTGAATAAAGTTCATCATAATATTTCTCCGTCATGTATATTACCTTATACTCTATATAATTTGTACAATGACAAACCAAGGAGCTTTTTCATGAGTGCTACCGAATTTCATGAATCCATATATCATGACATATAGATATGCATATATATATATAATAATAATGAAATTATTGTATACAGTGCTCAGGTGCACCACAACTTGTCAGGAAGTGGGTATAAAGTGTATGCAGTAATGTACAAATGTCTGGAAAGCGAACAATGTATGAATCAGATACATGCTTGCGTGTGTATGGAGGGGAGAAAATCAGGTGTAGTGTTGGCGAATCTCAGAAAGCATGGAAGTTTTGAAGGATGCAGTGCCCCGACAACTAACAACTGATGCAGGCAGTTTGTTCCATGCTTCAGCAACTCTCAGCATGAAAAAATGTTTCCTAAAGTCATGGGAGCTGTGCTGTTTTCTGACTTTGTAAATATGCCCACAGGTGTTAGACGGGTGGAGTTTGAAAAGGTGCTCAGAGTTATTGTTTGTAAGATGGTTAACAATTTTATGGGTGTCTGCCAAGTCAGCTGCCAGACGTCGGAGTTTAATGTGTCCATGCCCAAGGAAGTAAGGCGTTGAGAATATGGCAAATGCCTGATGGAGAAGTAACAAGGATGTCAAGGTATTAGTGCATTAAGGCCATTTCAGGTGGCTCCATTTAATCAAACGATGCAAGTGTTACATCAATTTGAAATACACTGCCTTATGCATCCAAGCCACCTAAAATGGCTGGTCTTCTATAAACAACCTTGCCTGGACTTGTACTTGGGAGGGTAACTTTCTAGGTGCAATCCCACGGTCAGTCATGACTGAAGGAGGTCTCAATATATCCTCATCAGCATTTAATGATTTCTTTCCAGCATTAAACAATTTGGAGGAACATGTTGTGTTCCAGTGTCAGCTTTGGCATAGTTTCTACAATTGGATGCCATTCCTAACATCCAGCGCTTTACAGAGTGTACCAGCACTAGTGAGGCCACCTTGCAATTTGCAACACTAAAGGGTCTAAAGGAGTCCCTATAATTGAAAAGCATATGGGAGAGAGTGATGATTCTAGGTGAGGTGATAAGAGAGGATAAAGTATGAAAGAGGAACAGATTATGAGGGGTTGATTGTGGAGAGGGTTATAAAGTATACACTTTGAGGAGACGCATGGAAGGGACAGGGGTAAGAGAGGAGATTTATGTCAGAGGTTAATGAAAAAGAGGTGGGGGACAATAGTAAGGGTGATTAGATAAGGGTTGTGTTGAGAGAGTTAGGCTTTCTCAAAATAAGGGTGAGCACGAGTAGAAGGTATGAGGGAAAAGGAACATGAAAGAGCAGAAAAAGATGAGGGAGCTGAGGATCCTGAGAGAGTCATGGATGGAAAAAGTAGTGTGAGATTCATGGAGTGGGCCAGAGAGGAAGGGATGAGAGGGTGTTGAGGGGCCAAAGAAGCTGTGAGTAGAAAACAGTGAAAGAAAAAGAGGCAGAAGAGAGAGAAAGTGATGAATGACAGTGAGCAAGTATCATGAGTGGTGAGATGAAACGTGAATGGTAGGATCATAACTAGAGTGGGAAGATGGACAAAGAAAGGAAGGGGGTCACAGATTGAATGACGATGAGGATGGACCAATGCAGTCACTCATTCCTAATAAAGGATAAGAGAGAGAGAGAGTGTTGGAGGAGTATGAGTGATGGAGAGGTGAGATGATTGAAGTGGATGAAGAGATGGGCGGAATAGGGCAGGTGATCAATATGTAGATAAATAGTGGGCTCAGGGGTGCAATGGGTAGGGGCAATCATAGGCTTGGTAGGATATAAATGTACAGACACACACACATGCAAATACATGTATAAAAACCACAAACACACACACACATATATACATGTGTGTGTGCATACATGCACAAAAATACATGTAGAGATCCCACCCACTATCACTTCCATCACTTTAAGCATGTTTCACCACCAACGGTTGAATCTTCTACAGCTCTACATGTTGCCAATCAATACAGTCTGTTGTCATTTCCTACATGAAATCCAACCCTTTCAGGTCAGCCTTCACTACTTCATCCTAAATATGGTGTCATCTCTTGTGAAAGGTAGAAGAGTCCAGTTTGCTGGACATTGTTGTAGAGCTGAAAAAGAGGTAATTTCTACTCTTCTCCTCTGGAAGCCATCTACTTGCAATACCAGAGGGCGCACACTCTCCTACCCTGATGTAATCTCCAGGGATACAGGCATTCAGCAACAGGACCTCCGTAATGCCATGATGGACCATGAAGTCTGGCATAGCATGGTAAATTCCATTGTCTCGACCACGGTCGAACAAGGATGATGATGATCATCCTAAATTTTCGTCAGTTTCCCTTTTCCATAGGTTTCACTGATTTGGAGCATGATTTATGCAATAATCATCTTCCATAGGGTAATTACTGCATACCCATACCAATAGAACCTCTCCCCTTACACACTACATCTTATTCCCCTTATGCCTAGTTTTTCTCTCAGCTCATTTCTACTCTTGCATTCATGCGCAATGAGGTTACACATCTAGCAAAGCATACTCTCTTTACTCTTTTACTTGTTTCAGTCATTTAATTGTGGCTATGCTGGAGCAAATCGACCCCAGGACTTATTCTTTGTAAGCCTAGTACTTATTCTATTGGTCTCCTTTGCTGAACCGCTAAGTTATGGGGACGTAAACACACCAGCATCGGTTGTCAAGTGATGTTGGTGGGACAAACACAGACACACAAACATACACACACACACACATATATACGATGGGCTTCTTTCAGTTTCCGTCTACCAAATCCACTCACTAGGCTTTGGTCGGCCCGAGGCTATAGTAGCAGACACTTGCACAAGGTACCACGCAGTCGGACTGAACCCAGAACAATGTGGTTGGTAAGCAAGCTACTTACCACACAGCCACTCCTACACCTGTTTACTTCACTTCTTTCTAGCCTTTACAAATCTCCTGCATTCAAAGCTCACATCACACTACCATGCAGCATCATAGTTCAAGCACAAGCATCAAACAATCTACCCTTCACTCTGAAGAAGGCCTTTGTTGTCAGTAGAGGTAATAGTGCCCCTGAGCTTTTTCCAACCTGTTGTTACTCTAGCTACTGTATTTTCAGAATAAAAACTTCCACTATCAATTATGTCACCTTGGTAACAAAAGCTATCGACTTCTCCTAGTGAACCAGAAGGATATTTAAAAGGATCTGTTTGGTGCTCTCTTATTGTTCCTGTGTATCTGCCACATGCAAGGCCTGGTTTCTTTTGTTAGCTAGTCTATGATTCCACTACATCTCTTATATGTCCAATAGCTTACGCTGAGTATGCTATTCAAAGCAACTTTCTTGACATAACTGACTGGAAAAAAAGGGCTCTTTGAACAAAGTCTCTTACCCTTTTGATACCAACCCGCCTGAAACCGCCTTTGGCCCTGTAGTACAAATGTCTTGTTTTCAAAAGTTCTTAATTAAAATCTTCCACCAAACCTTAGTCACAATTAATGTTAATTCTTTGTTATATTTAGAATTAATTGAAAGAAACACAGAGAACCTCAACAGAAATATGGTAACAAAAGGGTTGTCACAGATATATTTTGTCACCCTTACTATCGTAAAAGGAGTGAATCAGTGATTGGTCTATACCTTTGATCATAGATGTTGATCAGAGGCAAAACAACAACGAAAGCATATAAATTAAGGTCTGAAGGATTGCAATTTCAACTGAGTAGGGTCCCATCAGATTTGCTATAATTAGAACCGTATTTATATTCTCTTACTCAACCACATTATAGGTAAAGAGATCTAATTTAGATCTAATTTTATTCTAGGCATTAACTAGGTTCTCTAGCGGACGCTCAATACTAAAATGTTCTCAGAGTTATCTCCCCTATATACCATCACTATTAATAGTGCAAGTCTGCATTTTTAAATGAAATAAATGATGACTGTCTACTTACAGGTGATTCTGGACTATTTTTAATGCTGATTTTAAATATGTTTCTAGTTTTTGCTCATCACATATCTATTTTGCACAAATTGCTGCCAAAGATATGATTCTTCTCGTCATTCATTCCCTTCTGTGGTAGACTATTAGATAAGGGCATGATGGAATTCAGAACAAATGATTAGAACAATAATAAAAAAGATATGAATAATGTATGTAAGCCTACGTACTGATTAAATATATATAAATATATATATATATATATAAATATATATATATATATATACATAAAATTATTAACCATCTTACTAACAATAACTCTGAGCACCTTTTCAAACTCCACCCATCTAACACCCGTGGACATATTTACAAAGTCAGAAAACAGCACAGCTCCCATGACTTTAGGAAACATTTTTTAATGCTGAGAGTTGCTGAAGCATGGAACAAACTGCCGGCATCAGTTGTTAGTTGTCGGAGCACTGCATCCTTTAAAACTTCCATGTTTCCTGAGATTCGCCAACACTACACCTGATTTTCTCCCCTCCATACACACACAAGCATGTATCTGACTCATACACTGTTCACTTTCCAGACATTTGTACACTACTGCATATGCTTTATACGCACTTTTGACAAGTTGTGGGGCACCTGAGCACTGTATACAATAATTTCATTATTATTATTATAAAGGCATGATGGAATTAAGAACAAATGATTAGAACAATAATAAAAAAGATATGAATAATGTAGGTAAGCCTACGTACGGATTAAATATATATTTTTAATGCACTTAATTCTACTCCTTTTCAAACTTCCTTTTCTTTGGTTCCCTTCCAGCTTTTGATAGTTGTGAGGTATTCTAGCCAATGTTCCAACAACTCTGCTGTTTCATCACCTATGAATGTGTATTATCAAAGTGGGTGTAGTTATGCAAAAGAACTGAAAAATAAACAAAGCTTTGTCAATATCATCAAAGGGTGACTAATGTTAGTCACGCATTATATGAATAATACGGCTTATTATGTGCTTATGAAACATACTTGCATTTGTTGTGTCGATTGTTTTGTATTAATACAAATAACTTAATAAGACAGTAAAGTTTATTTGCCAACACAACGTGACAATCCCAAACAGGATGATGTTACTACCTTTTAACCCCAGGAAAACGTCTTCTCCAACTGGCTACCAACACATGATCTGTGTCCATATACTGTGAGCATGGGAGTCTACTATTCCCTTTTTAGCCATAGTGATAGCTGTTGACCATTGGTTTCTGAGTAATTTCCCTTCCACAGAACAGAACAACTGCCAGCTAGTGATAAAATCTTTATTATGATCATGAGATCGAACATAGAAAAGGACATAACAAGACAAACAATTACAAAATTGTTATATGAGTTCGAATGAAACTTTAAAAAATTTAATTATAATGAGAAAAAATGAATAATTGGCTTACTTTTGCCTTTAAAACGAGAACTTTTATGGGTTTTTTTAAAAATAAAACTAGAGATCAGAATAGCAGGTTCAAAAATTGAACCCAGCAAACTATAATGTCCAGCAACCAGTTTTTCCTTTCTTCGATGATTAAGCTGGGTTACTGACACCCACCTTTCTCATCACATCCTTCCATCACTTTTCATATTCACTCAGTGGCAGGGTCTTTGTCTCCAACCCCATCTTGCTCTTCAGATAATATCTGAAGTAAGACAGCAAACCAGGGCCAGAGACGAAGGACCCTGTCACTAAACCTTCCATTCTGGTCCTCAAACTGCCAGCTAGAGATAGCAGCCACTCATTATTGCCCACAGTATATACTTTTAAGGCAACACTCAGTTGCTGATATCATAAAGAGAAAAACAGCTAGTTTTAAATCTCTGAGCAAGAAATATGTAGTAACAGTACCATACAGTAAAGTCTATTTACCAACGCAACATGGCAGTCCTACCCAGGACGCTGTTGCTACTTTTAGCCCCTGGAAAACATCTTTTCCAACTGGCTACCAACACATGATCTGTGTCCATGTCATCAATAGCTGGTTTAAAAGAATTTAGTGATTATTCAGAAGTACAGCTAAGTAAGTGGGCTCTCAATCAAACACAAAACCATTTTAAGGATTTTATTTCATAAGGTATGTGTTGCTGTTTTAGTGAAAAGGCAGGAAGGTATCTAATGCCTTTAGTTAGTCAGAGAAGGAGCAATGGAACAACTATTGCAGTCTCTTCTTCTTGAGATTGATGTTGTTGATTCTTGGTAAGAACTTCTGGAGATCTGAATCTTTGGTAAAAACATGGTCTACAGAGGATTCCAAAAGATTACATTTCTAAAAAAGAAAGACCAGGGAAAAAATATTTAGTCTGGGATCCAGAAGATGAAATTACAGTAAGGAAGCTGAGAGAAAAAGAAATGTCAGAAGAACTTGTGGGAGAGACAGTAAGTAGCTTATGAAGCCATTGAAGTAGTGGTAGGAGGGGCAGAAAGAAGGAATGACCTCTGGTAGTCAGTAGTTATGGCGTGTTGGCAGGTGAATCATTTTCAATCAATTAGGTGATCTTTAGGGTGTGATCCAGGGTAATTATTTATCACCTCTTCCAGTGTCCCCTTCTCTGAAGCAAGACAGGTTTCTGCCTCTCTGTCTCTTTGTCACACTCTAACCTTTCATCATCTGACACAAGATCTCCTCCTCCAATGCCCTCTCTTCTCTCAACATTCCTTGTCTTGCAAATTACTTGGTGACCCTACCAGTGCTGGTGCCACATAAAAATGCATTCAGTCCACACTGTAAGGTGGTTGGCATTTGGAAGGGCATCCAGCTGTAAAAACCATGCCAAAACTAATATTGCATGTGCTGGTGCCATGTAAAAAGCATTCACTTCACTCTGTTGGTGTTAGGAAGGGCATCCAGCCATAAAAACCCTGCTAGAACAGACACAGTAGCCTGAGGTAGTCTTCTACTTGGCTGTCTCCTGTCAACCATCCTACCCATGCATACATGGAAGATGGACATTAAACAATGATGATGGTGGTAGTGTACATATATATATATTTCTTTACTACCCACAAGGGGCTAAACATAGAGGAGACAAACAAGGACAGACAAAGGGATTAAGTTGATTACATCGACCCCAGTGTGAAACTGGTACTTTATTTATCGACCCCGAAAGGATGAAAGGCAAAGTCGACCTCAGCAGAATTTGAACTCAGAACGTACCGACAGACGAAATACCGCTAAGCATTTCAAGCGGCACGCTAACGTTTCTGCCAGCTTTCTATATTTCGACTCAAAATTACTAAACACAATTAGAACCAGTAGTGTAAATTTTCTAAAAAAATATTTGATAACGAATTGTCATAACACAGAATTTCTGTCTCTAATTGTCACGAAATAGGATTCATGTTTTTATTTTTTGATTCTTTCGTTATTTATTGACGTCATCAAAAGTTAAATATAAAACTAGCTTTTCTTAGAATATTATACTTTTTCTTAACATTCTTGTTTCTTGTTTCACTACGGATTTAGCCTATTTTGGTTTGCTTTGATAATGTTCTGTTAGCATATAGGATGCAGGAGTGGCTGTGTGATAAGAGGCTTCCCTCCCAGCCACATGGTTCCAGGTTCAGTCCCACTGCATGGCACCTTGTCTTCTACTATAGTGTCTTCTACTTTAGCCTTGGGCTGTAGTAGAAGACACTTGTGTGTGTGTGTATGTATGTATGTATGTATGTATGTATGTTTTCGTTATTTGTGTCTGTGTTTGTGTTTGCTCCCCACCAACTGGTGTTGGTGTGTTTACATCCCCGTAACTTAGCAGTTTGGCAAAAGAGACAAATAGAATATGACTGGATGTTTGATGTTTATCACTCTCAGTACATGTTTTGAGGACACAGCAAGTCCTCAGATTGATGCCCAACCACTCTGAAACGTTCACATTAGTGCTTCCAGTGGGATTGCCAAGCAGTACAGCATGTCATTTCCAAATTTCTGATAGAATGAATTGTGTCATGGTACTGCTTTTCTCACAGATGATGCCCAACTGACCCTACTATACTGTGTAGTTAACAAAATCAAAAACAAACAATACACATGCACAAAATTAAAAATATAAAATGGCAACAATTTACCCATTGCACCCTGTACACACACACACACACACACAAGCACCATTCCAGATATTTGATCAGTACTCTGTTATGAGTATTGATCTGATGTTGCTGGCCCAATGAGGTTATCTTTATATATAAAAGTTGTGTGTCTCTATCTCCTACGATTTAGAATCCTAACTACTCCCACATTTTGCGGTGCAGTTTAACCAAAACTGGGTATCTTATAGTCGTGATTCATATCGAGCCCTTCTGGGTATTAGCGTGTGTCTACGATGAGTCTACGATTTTAAAAATAATTTACCATCATTTTTTTCCATTTTAATGCATTTTTTCGCTATTATATAAGGGAAGTAACTCTCTAAAAATGTCTACGATGAGTCAACGATTTAAAAAAAAATTTACCATCATTTTTTTTCCATTTTTAATGCATTTTTTTGCTATTTTTTGGCTATAACTCTCTAAAAAGGCTTATATAGTTATTTCCCTTACAAACCCGAGCAACGCCGGGCGATACTGCTAGTATAAAATATAACAACATACATGCGAAGGTATTCTAGCCATGAGCATCCCATCATTTTAGAAGAAATGCTGGGGCTCCAATCTCCAATGAATCCTTTAATTGTTGCCCGAGTGATTCAAGAATGATTTCACTACAAAATCTAGCAGATCACTTGAGCTTGCAGTGAGAGCTAGGCTTACTATTTAAGTTATTTGGATTGTGGTCTTGTCTTTTTTCATTGAGAGAGAAGTTTTATGAAAAAGCAATACCATCTCACTAACTGCTACCGCTGTTGTTGCTGACATACCTTCCCCATTTTCCATTTTCTTTTATGCTAGCACTCTGTTTATTCCTCCAGGAGCATCTTATACAAAAGTATGAGATATATTGGAAGTAACAAGGCATTGTGGAGGATCAGCAACTGATCAAGGCAGAAGTATTTCCAAATCTTCAATAGGCACAGGCATGGCTATGTGGTAAGTAGCTTGCTTACCAACCACATGGTTCTGGGTTCAGTCCCACTGCATGGCACCTTGGGCAAGTGTCTTTTGCTATAGCCTCGGGCTAACCAAAGCCTTGTGAGTGGATTTGGTAGACAGAAACTGAAAGAAGCCTGTCGAATATATGTATATATGTATGTGTGTCTATGTTTGTCACCCCAACATTACTTCACAACCGATGGCGGTATGTTTACGTCCCCGTAACTTAACAGTTCGGCAAAAGAGACCGATAGAGTAAGTACTAGGCTTCCAAAGAATAAGTCCTGAGGTTGATTTGCTCGACTAAAGGCGGTGCTCCAGCATGGCCACAGTCAAATGACTGAAACAAGTAAAAGAGGAAGTCTATCCTGTGGAATGTCATTTTATTAAGCAGACAGAGCATTAGAGAGGAGTGAAAAGTCATCTGTATAGGTGTAGATGTTAACAGAAATAGCAGAAATAAATTATGGTAGCACATCTAGCTGAACCTTGAAGTATGCCAGAGTTAAAGGAAAAGAAGGGAGTCAGAGAGGGCTCCATAAGTGCATGGTGCAATGGAGTAAACTGTTTGACTTGTTAATTCAAGAGATGACAAATGCATCAAATCCATAAACATGGAACTTAACTAAGAGTTTTAAAGCCAGATACAATTGAATGTTTTGATATTAAAGGCAACAGGCATTGCTTTTGATAAAGTTTACAAAGATAAGAAGCTACAGTTTTGAAATGTAGGAAATGATAGTGGTGATGACTTAAGGAGATATTGACTTAAAATGTTAAGGAGGTGGTTGACAGAAGTTGATAAAGGTTGCCCTTCTTGAGAACATGACACACTATTGTAAATATTCATAGCTTGGAGTAGAGCTCTGTAGAGAGAAAAGAATTTTAAAGTTTGGTGAGGTAGGAGCTAGTTCCAGAACAGACATAGGCAACTTTTTTTCTTGCAGTACACCTGGTCTGATATTGCTCTTAATTATTGAACAAACATAATATGTAGTACATTGTACACCATGTGTTACATGAGAGAGAAACAAAATTTTGTTCAGATTAACAGAAATGCACTTGAAGATTATGTTACAAAATTCCAGTTAAAACTTATTGTAGATGTTCTGTACTTCCACTTTGGGTCACCTCTTCTGATTCATTATATATATTATATACTCTCTTTACTTGTTTCAGTCATTTGACTGAGGCCATGCTGGAGCACCGCCTTTAATCGAGCAACTCGACCCCGGGACTTATTCTTTTTGTAAGCCCAGTACTTATTCTATCGGTCTCTTTTGCCGAACTGCTAAGTAACGGGGACATAAACACACCAGCATCCATTGCCAAGCAATGCTAGGGGGACAAACACAGACACACAAACACACACACGCATATATATACATATATACGACGGGCTTCTATCAGTTTCCTTCTACCAAATCCACTCACAAGGCTTTGGTTGGCCCGAGGTGCCACGCAGTGGGACTGAACCCAGAACTATGTGGTTAGTAAACAAGCTACTTTCCACACAGCCCACGACATTATACAAACAAAATTTTCTAAAGGGTGTAAGTTGCTCGTACCTGTTCAGAGATTATAATGTTTTTGGTTGAAGAAAGAGACATCAAGACTAGCCACCTTGTTTGGTTTAAAGTGGACAAACAAGTCTGCACTTTAATAATCGTGTCTGTGTAGTAGTAAGACAGGTGGAATAGAGGAAAAGAATTTAGGAAACAGCTTAGGGGTATGCGTGGTATGTCATCTCGCTTGAGAAATGGTAATGATGAGATTTTAACCTGTTATACAGACAAAAGTCACCAAAATACTTTGTTGTAATTTGAGAAGCAAGGAAAATTATAGTTTCAGCTGTACATGTACTTATTTGATTTTCCATTGGTTTTTCTGCAGGAGTTGAAATGGTAGGAGAAATTCCTCCAGTTAGTAAGGGGAAAAACGTACATACATAGATTCACAGCCTAGACAATATAAAGAAAAATGGTTAGGGAAAGGGAATGAAAGATTTATGTCTGAGAAAGGAATAATATTTGATGCATATTTTGTATAAAGTATTGTGTATGACTAGGATTGAAGATTATCCAACAATTCGATTATTCTTGGTATTTGGCTTTCTTTTTTCTTTTTAATTGGTGCAATCCCCAAGTCAGCTCTGGTTAATAGCTCTCTAAGCTCTCTCCCAGCAGAGAGGATAGCTTTCTAAACTTTTTCCTCTCCATTCTTACTCTGACTACTATACTTTTAGAACATCTAATTCTGCTGCTAATTAGATCATCTCAGTAACATAAGCTACCATCTACTTCTGGGGAACTTTACAAGCATTTGAAAGAATTTATTTCATTGGTGTTCTTACATCTAACTACCAAGGTGCATTTCCAATTTATGAAATCTTCCTTTGCTGCCAGCCATTCTGTGACTCTTTTACACATTTTATGCAGCCATTTCTTACATCGAGTACACTGTATGGAATTCTTACCTATTCCTTCTCTGCTTGTTTAGCATAGTCATTCCCAGGTGACAATAGGATTTTGTCTTCTGCCCTACTAAATAAAACTTTTGTTTTTATTAGGTTTACAAGCAGGTCTCTTGATTCTAGGCTTTTCCCCAATACATGGAATTTCTTGTTATGGTCTCAAAAGCTGTAACAGGAAGGGGCTGAAAATTGATTTCTGATAGACACCTGCCATCATACTAAATTCTTCATTGAACTCATTGTCAGTACTCACTTTACTGACAGCATCTCTGAGCATAGTTTGCACAGCTCTGACAAGCCGTTCATCTTCATTTAGCTTTATTAGTGAACATCAGACTACAAAGTATGGTACCTCATCAAAGGCCTTCCCCAGATCAACAAATGCTAGGTATAGTGGTTTTCTCAAGCTAATAAATTATGTATTTTTCTTGCTAAGAAATCAGTAAAAAAGCATCAATGGTATCCTGTCTTGTCACGAACCCAAATTGCATCTAATTTAAGCTAATTTTCTTCTTAATAAATGTTACTTTCAGAACTTGATTCATCTGTCTGATGCCTCTGTATCAAGAAAGAAAGATCACTTTGATGCTCTTTTCTGGAGCATCACCTTTGCTCTTGTATAAAAAAAATAAATGCACCCTTTTAAATGGGCCTGGTTTCTCGGTTTCAATGGTGTATGTGTTCCCCACCTGGACGGGACACCAGTCCATCGCAGCGTTACTCATTTTTGCCAGCTGAGTGGACTGGAGCAACGTGAAATGAAGTGTTTTGCTCAAGAACACAACGCGTCGCCTGGTCCAGGAATCGAAACCACAATCTTACGATCATGATGCTGACACCCTAACCACTAAGCCACGTGCCTCCACTTGCTCTTGTATCCGTTGATAATAATCTTGCTATCCCAGTGATACTCTTTCCTCCTTGCACTACCTGATTCATTCTGTGAATGACTAACCCCTGTCATAATATTGTACTTTACGGATATTTTCAGCATCTCAGTTACTGTCCCTGATGGTCTTCTGCCCTCCCAGCCTTCAGATCTGTAATCATGCATTTGACTATATAACTATCAACTTCAGTAGCTGATCCCTCAAATAGTTCTTTCTCTCACACATTCTCTCCTTTTATCAATTCTCATAACATCTCCAAGCCCGCTTTTTCTGAATACCAGCAACGATAAATGCACCAGCCATTTCAAATTCACTTTTCCCCAACAATGTCTTGCTTCACACCAATACACTACCTTGCAATCCAGAACACCTCACACCTTTAATCTTCTCATCACAGAACATTGACAACATAGGTGCAGGAGTGGCTGTGTAGTAGGTACCTTGCTTACCAACCACATGGTTCCGGGTTCAGTTCCACTACGTGGCACCTTCGGCTAGTGTCTTCTATTATAGCCTTGGGCCGACCAAAGCCTTGTGAGTGAATTTGGTTGACGGAAACTGAAAGAAGCCTGTCGTATATATGTATATATATGTGTGTGTGTGAATGTTTGTGTGTCTGTGTTTGTCCCCCCAACATCGCTTGACAACTGATGCTGGTGAGTTTACATCCCCGTAACTTAGAGTTTTGGCAAAAAACAACTGATAGAATAAGTACTAGGCTTCCAAAGAATAAGTCCTGGGGTCGATTTGCTCGACTAAAGGCGGTGCTCCAGCATGGCCGCAGTCAAATGACTGAAACAAGTAATAGAGTAAAAGAGTAACCCTCTTAACTTTAAGCTTTGCTAAGTATACTAAACAGATGTGAAGCTTCTCTTCCAATCTTTCTAAGTTCATCTATTAACCTTTATAGCTCTATCTACTGTACCATTCCAGTACTATGACACCTTCCATCAGGTTGGATCTTGTTCAAACCATAGATCTAGTCTGTTGTTCACAGCAGATTGTCTCATAAAAATTCCCTAATAACTCCCTGTCTCTTCTTCTACAGGGTTCTTGCTGAGATTTCTCTGAATTTTCGTCCAGCAAACTGTTTTATCAGTTTCTTTATATTTTCATTGTAATTACAAATCTCTAACCAACACAATTACAAAAGTTCTGTTGCTCAAAATATACTTTCGTTCTAATCCAGAATTACTTAAAATGATTTACTGAAAATTCTAAGCGTTTACCATATACAAAGGATCACTCACTATATACCGAGCGATATCATATGTAATATTATAAATTGTTGTTAAAAAAATAAGAAAAATTAAACTCTTGTTTTAAGTACTCCTACTACCCACCGATAAATGAATCACAAAATATTTGTCGTTGACAACACGGATGCACCCGTAAACACACACACCACACACACTGCTAAAAAGACAGTCAAAGGGAGTTAAAAATATGGGAATAACAATGAGTTACTTCCCCTGCATTGACGTTGTCGTTTTGATGATTAAATATGTGATGTTAATTTAAAGAATTATTTAGTTTCCATTTTTATTCTCATTTATTTAAACAATCGTTATAATTTTTTGTGAACTGAAACATAACTTGCGATTTTGTTCGCAACCAAATAGATCGTTCTCTTTCTATATATGTTTTCTTTTCTTCTTTTTAATCTTGACCGATCTTATGCTTGACAGTAAGGATGTAAAGAAAAGCATCTTGTTTTATAATAATATATAATGAAATTATTGTATACAGTGCTCAGGTGCACCACAACTTGTCAGAGTATATGCAGTAATGTACAAATGTCTGGAAAGCGAACAATGTATGAGTCAGATAGATGCCTGTGTGTGTATGGAGGGGAGAAAATCAGGTGTAGTGTTGGCGAATCTCAGGAAGCATGGAAGTTTTGAAGGATGCAGTGCTCCGACAACTAACAACTGATGCCGGCAGTTTGTTCCATGCTTCAGCAACCCTCAGCGTGAAAAAATGTTTCCTGAAGTCATGGGAGCTGTGCTGTTTTCTGACTTTGTAAATATGTCCACGGGTGTTAGATGGGTGCAGTTTTCTTCATCGTCCTTTAAATCTAACAAAAATATCTTGCAGGGTATGAATTTAGGTGTTTCATTTTCTCCCACAAGAACTCAAGTTCAGTCATACTTTGTTCCAGGCAGGTTGATACGTTTCTTCTAAGGCGGCGAGCTGGCAGGATCGTTAGCACGCCGGGCGAAATGCTTAGCAGTATTTCGTCTGCCGTTACGTTGTGAGTTCAAATTCCACCGAGGTCGACTTTGCTTTTCATCCTTTCGGGGTCGATAAATTAAGTACCAGTTACGCACTGGGGGCGATGTAATCGCCTTAATACCTATGTCTGTCCTTGTTTGTACCCTTTGTGTTTGGCCCCTTTGTGGGTAATAAAGAAATAGAAATAGGTATTTCGTCTGCCGCTACGTTCTGAGTTCAAATTCCGCAGAAGTCGACTTTGCCTTTCATCCTTTAGGGGTCGATTAAATAAGTATCAGTTACGCACTGGGGTCGATATAATCGACTTAATCCGTTTGTCCGTCCTTGTTTGTCCTCTCTGTGTTTAGTCCCTTGTGGATAGTAAAGTAATAGGTTGATACGTTTCTTGTGGCTCCAGTGATGATAGGAATGAAACCGAAACCGTATCTTTAGCCCTGAATTTGCGAACTCTTTATCAATAGTCTATAGATGTCCTCTTTCAATAGTATTTTTCTGACCACATTGGTGTCCAGAGGGCAATGTAAGTACCTACATAGCCACACATATTTCTCATTACGGTCGTTAAAATCATTAAGCTATGACATTTGAAAATATAAATAAAATCATCAAAGAAGTATATTTATTACAGAATGGAAACAAAATTATGGATGTTCTTTAAATTCTTCTTCAAATAAACCTTTATATACTGCCAATTATAAACCCACGTGGGTTTGTTTATATTTCTGAAGAAAAAAGAAACCCTTTTCCAACACCCCTAACCCTAACCCTAACCCCCACCCCCCATATGAAAAAAACCACTTTACGGAGAGTGACGATCTTCTTCTTCAAATGTAAACAAACACACGTGGCAGTTATGGTACTTGTACCGAAAGATCGCCCTGTCTGTCTAGCTGTCTTTCTGATTAACTAGTTAACTAGAAATTGTGTTGAAAACTGCCGTTCAAAAGGAAAAGATCCACTATTTGTCCGTTTGGCTGTCTGTCTACCCGTCTACTCATCCCACTATTTATCTGTCTATCTATCTGTATCTAGCTAGCAAGCAGTCCATCTATCTAGCTGCCTGTCTGTCTGGTTGTCTGCCTCTCTGTCTGTCTAGTGTTCTGCCTATGTGTCAGTCTCTCTCCATCTATCTATCAGTTTGATGATTTATCTGCCTGTCTAGCTATCTATCTATCTATCTATCTATCTATCTATCTATCTATCTATCTATCTATCTATTTATCTATCTATCTATCTATCTATCTATCTATCTATCTATCTATCTGTCTGTCTGTCTGTCTGTCTGTCTGTCTGTCTGTCTATCTGTCTGTCTGTCTGTCTGTCTGTCTATCTATCTATCTATCTATCTATCTATCTATCTATCTATCTATCTCTTTTTCTCTTTCTCTCTCTCCCTCTTTATCTGTCTCTTTCTTTCCTCTCCTTCTGCCTGCCTGTCTATCCATCTGACTATCTGTCTCTGTCTCTCAATCTGTCCATCTATCTGGTTATGTCTACTTGTTTGTCTATCTGTCTGGCTATGTCTGTTTAGCTGTCTGTCTGTCTATCTATCTATCTATCTATCTATCTCTTTTTCTCTTTCTCTCTCTCTCTCTCTCTTTATCTGTCTTTCTCTTTCCTCTCCTTCTGCCTGCCTGTCTATCCATCTGACTGTCTATCTATCTATCTATCTATCTATCTATCTATCTATCTATCTATCTATCTATCTATCTCTTTTTCTCTTTCTCTCTCTCTTTATCTGTCTCTCTCTTTCCTCTCCTACCTGCCTGTCTATCCATCTGACTATCAGTCTCTCTATCTTTCTGTCTCTATCTCTCTGTCTCTCAATCTGTCTATCTGTCTGGCTATGTCTGTTTAGCTGCCTGCCTGTCTATCCCTATTTCTACCTTGACCTCTCACTGAATACTCAAGGAGCCTAGATAACTCAGAGACACAGTCCACTCTAGTTTCCTCCATTGATTATTTCCTTACAGCAATTTTAAAATGTATTTATTACCAAACAGTTTGTCACAAACAAAGAACATGTAACTTCATAAAGTCAAGCAAAAGTGTTCTATCACTTGTCTTTACTTTAATCTTTGAATCCACCCCACACCCACACCCCACTTGCTTTTTTTCTTGTCTGTCTGTCTGCCTGTATGTAAATATATCTTTCTCTTTTACTTGTTTCAGTCATTTGACTGCGGCCATGCTGGAGCACCACCTTTAATCAAGAAACTCGACCCCGGGACTTATTCTTTTGTAAGCCCAGTACTTATTCTATCGGTCTCTTTTGCCGAACCGCTAAGTAACGGAGACATAAACACACCAGCATTGGTTGTCAAGCAATGCTAGGGGAACAAACACAGACACACAAACACACACACGCATATATATATATATATATATGTATATATATATATACGACGGGCTTCTTTCAGTTTCCGTCTACCAAATCCACTCACAAGGCTATAGTAGAAGACACTTGCCCAAGGTGCCACACAGTGGGACTGAACCCGGAATCATGTGGTTGGTAAACAAGCTACTTACCACACAGCCACTCCTGCGCCTATGTATGTATATATGTTCTTTTGAATGAAGGTGCATGGCTCAGTGGTTAGAGTGTCAGGCTCACATTCATGAGGTAGTGAGTTTGATTCCTGGTCCAGGCTGTGTTGTGTTCTTGAGCAGTTTCCTCAGCTGTAGAAATAAGTTGCGACATCATCACTGGTCCCAAGCTATATCAGTCTTTGCTTCACCCTTGGATAACATCAGTGGTGTGGAGAGGGGAGGTTTTTCTCACCCAGCTTTCTTATCTTTTATACTTTTCTCTCACCTCTCTCCCTCTCTTTCATGACCCTATGACCTGGAAGTTGTTGCTCTTCCATTACTTTCACAAACAGCAGCAACTTTCTTCAGCTGAATACATGTCATTGACTGGTCAAAATTACCCAAATACGACAACTTTAACACGAAATAAGCATTAAGTGTAAACCATGTCCTACCTAACACATTCAACCAGTTTCCAAAGTTTCAAACTGCTTAGTTAAAACAAAATTAATTTTAAAATCTGTGACTGAGATTGATCCATATTCTTTTCCATTTTTCTGTTTAGTTTTAATATTTTATTTTAGGATGTAGGACTCTTGATAGTAAGGTTGTGGTTTCAGTTCCTGGACCGGGCAACATCACTGGTCCCAAGCTATACTGGTCTTTGCTCCACCATTGGATACCATCAGTGGTGTGGAGAAGGCAGGTTGATATGCATGGGTGACTGCTAGTCTTCTATAAACAACCTTGACCAGACTTGTGCTTCGGAGGGGAACTCTCTAGGTGCAATCCTGTGGTTATTTATGACCAAAGGGGATCTTTTTACATTTCTTTTAAGTGAAGTAAATTTATTACAAAATGAAAAGAAAATTATGGATCTCTGTTCTGAAATTTGTTTTAAGAAAATTTATGAACAAATATTCTAGGATCTTTTCAATCTCAGTCACAGATTTTTTAATTAATTTTTTAAACTAAACAGTTTGAAACTTTGGATACTGGTTGAATGTGTCACGTAGAACACGGTTTACTCTTAATTTTGTATTTTAGAAGTTATTTCGTGTTAAAGTTGTCGTATTTGGGTAATTTTAACCAATCAATGATGTGTATGCAGCTGAAGAAAGTTGCTGCTGTTTGCAAAAGTAATGGGAGAGCAACAAGATCCAGGTGATCTGTTTTGGACACTGCATACATATATGTATGTAAATACACAGACACATGTATACATATATACACACACACACCAATACATACACACACATGCAACTTTTAGAATGCTGAGGAAAGGAAAGGGAGGTGGGTGTGAGGAATACATAGCTTTAAGGAGAGAGGGGGATTGTGAAGTTGATGACAGTTGTTCATGCAGCGTTTCTGCTGTCCATCTCACACACACACACACACACACACACACACACACACACACACACATTCATATGCAAAGCTGATAAAATCCCAAATGGAAGCAAGGAAAAGGAGAGGGTTTAATAAATTAATATGCAGTAGTAGGGGATTGGTAAGTTTATATAAGCTGTTGTTCAGATTGTCAACACACCACCACTCTCTCCATTCTCTCTCTCCCTCTGCAATTTGCTGGAAATAACAGCCAAATCTCTCTCAATCTCACATGCTAACATTATACAAACAAGAGGACACATTGGATAAGATGGAAAAAAATATACATGCACACACACACACAAACACACACACACACACACACACACACACACACACACACACACACACACATGTATTCCCTATAAAAGAACTTTGTGTTTTTCTCACTCACCTTTCTTATCTTTTATATTTATCTCCCACCTCTCTCCCTCTCTTTCATGACCCTATGACCTGGAAGTTGTTGCTCTTCCATTACTTTCACAAACAGCAGCAACTTTCTTCAGCTGAATACATGTCATTGATTGGTTAAAATTACCCAAATACGACAACTTTAACACGAAATAACTTCTAAAATACAAAATTTTGTCAAAAGCATTAAGTATAAACCATGTTCTACCTAACACATTCAACCAGTATCCAAAGTTTCAAACTGCTTAGTTAAAACAAAATTAATTTTAAAATCTGTGACTGAGATTGATCCATATTCTTTTCCATTTTTCTGTTTAGTTTTAATATTTTATTTTAGGATGTAGAACTCTTGATAGTAAGGTTGTGGTTTCAGTTCCTGGACCAGGCGACATCACTGGTCCCAAGCTATATCAGTCTTTGCCTCTCCCTTGGATAACATCAGTGGTGTAGAGAGGAGAGGTTGATATGCATGGGCGACTGCTAGTCTTCCATAAACAACCTTGCCCAGACTTGTGCCTCAGAGGGGAACTTTCTAGGTGCAATCCCATGGTCATTCATGACCAAAAGGGATCTTTTTCCCTTTCTTTTAAATGAAGTAAATTTATTACAAAATGAAAAGAAAATTATGAATCTCTGTTCTTGAAATTTGTTTTAAGAAAATTTATGAACGAATATTCTTTTCTATTTTTCTCTGTTTAGTTTTAATATTTTATTTTAGGGTGTAGGACTCATGATCGTAAGATTGTGGTTTCAATTCCTGGACCGGGCGACACAATGTGTTCTTGAGCAAAACATTTCATTTCATGTTGCTACAGTTCACTCAGCTAGTAAAAATGAGTAACCCTGCAAAGGACAGGCACCCCATCCAGGTGGGGAATATATAAGCCACAGAAATTGGCCCTATGAGTTTATATGACTCAGGAAGGGTTTTTATCCTTTTTTATATCCTAATTTTAATAAGTTAGTTTCTTTTACAATATTACAAACCTTTTCCCATACGATCAGTTCCAAGCTGTTTTTAGATGTGGGGAGCTGTCAAGGATAAAGATTTTTGCTGACCAAAGTCAGTTTGTTATACCAAGAGGATTCCACCGATATCCCACATATGAAAATGTAGCATTTACTAGAAATGTCAAAATTTCCAGACTGTAGTCTGTTGTGTATAGAAACATAAATAGTTAAAAACTAATGTGTTTTGATCTATTAAATGTTTCATTATTTTTCAATATTCTTTTACCTTCTTTTATTTAATTCTTTCTTGAATACATGGTCAGATCAATAAGTATTCGGACTGTTGCCATAGTAACGAAACTGAAGCATGCAGAGTAAAGCCGCTTGACACAGACTGACCTTGAACTCTGTTATGCATGTGCACTAAGTTTTAATGTTCTAGCTCTCTACCGCTGTTTACAGCAGTGCTTGAAAGGAAGGTGTGTAGCATGTGATCATCGCATTCACCATGACAGAGGAAGTTGAGCAGAGAATTTGCATCAAATTGTGCCAAAAGCTTAGCAATACCTGCTCAGAGGCCTATGCAAAGTTCTCAAAAAGTTTTCATCATTCTCAACACAATCAAGGAGATCTTGTGTGACTGAAACCTGAGGGTCTTTTTGGTCAACTGAAAGCAGTTTTTGCACAAACTTGGAAGATATGCTTCTCATACCCAAATCTTCAATTATATTGGACTGAACTGAACCATAACTAATCTGAACATCCTCTGATAACTCACAGATGGTTATTCAATGATTTCTCCTCACAGCTGCATGCACATCTGTAAGGTTTTTCTCAGTTCTACTGGTTGCGGGTCTCCCAGAACCTTTGTCAATACCAACATTTTTTCAGCCATCTTGGAAACGTCTGAACCACTCATACACTTGTGTGTGTCTCATATACTCCTCCCCATACAACTTTGTGTAGGCCTCTGAGCAGGTATCACCATGACAACTTTTTCTGTCATAGTCAATGCGATGATCACATGCTACACACCTTCCTTCCAAGCACTGCTGTAAACAGCAGAAGTGAGCTAAAACATTAAAACTTTGTGCACATGTACAGCAGAGTTCATGGTCAATCTTTGCCAAGTGGCTTCACTCTGCATGCTTTAGTTTCATTACAATGGCTTATCTCATCCCCACAATTTCTAATAACATGTTCATAATGATATGTAATTTACATATATTATTTTCAAAACTTTTTTCTTGATAAATTATTTGAGAAGACCTTGAAAAACACTGAAGCTATGCCATTTCTGTCACTATACAAATTCCTGCACCAAGTGTATCCATTCCTTAATCATGTGAGAGGAACTGAAACCAGTTCTGCTGACTAACAGAGTACAATTTTTTATTTTCCTTTTATTTTTCTCTTTTGTTTTTTGTTTTTTGCTCTATATAAATTGATGTAAACAGGAACCAGTGCTTTTATGATTTGGAATAAAAGATTTTGGTTTACAATTCCAGAATTGTAGAGGTATATGGAATAATCAGTTAGAGATGACGTGGCATTTGAAATGATTTTCGAATTTGAATAGTTTAGAGTTATGGAAACACTTCCTCACAAACAGGCTGATGTCATCACCAGAACCTTCATAACCAGCCCCACAAATCCACTTTCAAATCACAAAGTGCACCTCTATCAGCCTTGTATACTATATTACTTGCCAACAAGTTAAATTATTTCTGCAAATATATCCTTGATATCTGGAACAATACCACCCCCGTCACTCTCCAAGATCAAAGCTCAACATTTCAACCATCCAGGCTCTTCCTTAATTAGCTTTTGATATGAGAAATCATCTTGTGGCTCTTCCTGTACCTCCAAATATGGAAAACCAGATAATAATAATAATAATAATAAATGTGTCCCAGTTTCTTTCCTCTCTTTAACTTATTGGCAATTTAACAATTCCTATTTTGGTTGATATGGTGAGCACATGAAAGCATAAACAATATTGCTACAAAAGGCGGCGAGCTGGCAGAATCGTTAGCACGCCGGGCGAAATGCTTATCAGTATTTCGTCTGCCGCTACGTTCTGAGTTCAAATTCTGCTGAGGTCGACTTTGCCTTTCATCCTTTCAGGGTCGATTAAATAAGAACCAGTTACGTACTGGGATCGATATAATCGACTTAATCTGTTTGTCTGTCATTGTTTGTCCTCTCTGTGTTTAGCCCCTTGTGGTTAGTAAAGAAAGGAATATTGCTACATCCTAACTAACCATATTTCTCTCTCTTCAACGCTAGAAAAACCTCCCACTATACCCCAACAATTGCAATGTGAAATGTTGATACAGAGATAAGCATATAAGTTAACAATACTGCCAGACAGTGACTATTTTTTTTCCTCCTTTGATCTTTGACTACATTCCTTCCCACTGCACCCCAATCTTTTTTTTTCCCATTTATATTCATCATCTCCATTCCGCTCCTTGACTAATCCTTAACTTCATTGCTTATGGCTGTCACTTCGATTTTCTCTTCTACCTACTAAAAGTAACTTTTCCTGACATGTGACAATACCAAGCTTCATACAGAGGCAGAAACCAGTTCTTACTCTCCGTCACTTCAGTACCAAAACAAACTATATATGTAATTTAGTATAACCAATAATTTCTTACACCTGATGAAGTACTCTCTTCCTGAAACATATCAGTTTTCTCTTCCATGCAGCAAATTAATCAATTCTGTTTTGCAAATGCATTTCATATTTGCTATTTGTTGATGCAGCCAATGATAGGTTTTTCTACTGTTTCAACTTTGCAACTCAGTTTGATTAGTTCTAAATAGATATATAATGGAAGGCAAGGTTTACGATATCAGGAGAATATCACCTTCTTCCATTATCTCTTTTGTTTTTCGTGTAGTTCAGGCTCCGGCAGGCGAAGAGAGAAGACTTCAAGTACAAATGCAATTTACAACTGGTTTATTTACAGGTTTCACAGGATAGGTGAAGTGTGCTCTTTGCTTTCAGCAACCGTCTTTAGCTGTGTGCGTTGTGTTGTAGCTCCGTTAGTGCGGGCACATTGCCTCTGGAGATACAACATACAGACAGGTACAGCCAATGGAGTGCACTCAACCAGTGCTGCTGCTGAGAGGCAGAAAAGAGGCGGCAAGAGAGAGAAAGAATCTCAATCTGTTTTACCCTTATATACAGGAGTGGCTGTGTGGTAAGTAGCTTGCTAACCAACCACATAGTTCCGGGTTCAGTCCCACTGCATGGCATCTTGGGCAAGTGTCTTCTGCTATAGCCCTGGGCCGACCAATGCCTTGTGAGTGGATTTGGTAGACGGAAACTGAAAGAAGCCTGTCGTATATATGTATACATATGTGTATGTACGTGTGTGTGTTTGTGTGTCTGTGTTTGTCCCCCTAGCATTGCTTGACAACCGATGCTGATGTGTTTACGTCCCCGTCACTTAGCAGTTCGGCAAAAGAGACCGATAGAATAAGTACTGGGCTTACAAAGAATAAGTCCCGGGGTCGATTTGCTCGACTAAAGGCGGTGCTCCAGCATGGCCACAGTCAAATGACTGAAACAAGTAAAAGAGTAAGAGTTTGTCCTTGCAAGCCTCGTTGGGATCTCGCACATGGGAAATGGATGCAGGTGAGGTCTCGATCCAGTCTCAGAGATGGCAAAGGCTGCCGCAAGATCTCATCCAATATGGTGCTGATTGCTTATGCTGCTACAGGTACATCCCATGGCTGTAGAACTGACCACTGTAAACAGCAGCATAGTTTGTTTTACTTCATCTTGTAGCAGTGAATTCAGTGTCTCCTTGTTGCTCTGCCCCCATGAAGTGTTGGATCAACTACATTTAAGCAAATAGTACCAAAATAGTAGACAAGACCCTGTTCCAAAAAGGATTTTATGTAGAAATAAACAAACATGACTCAGAGGTAGAAAAGTGATTTTATTCATAACAGATGATAATTCAATATGATTTGTCTTTTTCTTTTATAAAAAGTGAGCATTAACATATAAATACTTTTGAAACTGTTCAAATATATTTTTTAAAAAGTTAACATTTATTTGTAACTGTTCAAGTTACTCTTTCAAAACAAATATTTACAATGCAAATTTATATCAATAAATAATGCAAATAGATATAATTTGTTTTAAAACATTTTCATCAATTTAATGGCAGAAAAGTGAAAAATGAAAACGTTGAAAATTGTATCAAATATAGAAATATAAATCTATAAGGCTCTGTTCTTAAAATCATAAAGTAAATATCTGTTTTCTGTGAAATGCTAAGAAGGCCATTGCAGAAAAGGTCTGGTTTTGTATATAAACTAGCTGACCACATGCCATCAGTAATGACGGCTAATTGTAGTATTTTATAGTAAGTTACAAAATAAGGTACATAATAATCACACATACAAGCATCCACATACTTCCCTTGTATATGCACACACATACATATACTCACACAGAGTTGAAACACTGATTTTTTTTCGCCCCTTACTTCCTTATTCATCTATCACCCCTTCCTTTCTCTCATTGCTATTACTTTCTCTCACTCCCTTTCAGTCAGGGACATTACTCTCACTACTTCTCCTTCACTGAATTACTATTTTCTCTCCTCCTCCTTGTCCGGCGTGATTCTGGACCAATATATATATATATATATATATATATATATATATATATATATATATATATATATATACAAATATATAAAAACACTACGTTCATTATTATATTAGGAGATATAATATTTGGCATGGTTGATTTTCTAAAGATAAGAAGAAAAAAGATACAAACAGTTGCTGATAAAGCAAACAACTTCTTTCTTTTTTCTTCAGTTCTCTGTTAATGGGAAACGGTTTGAAATGCTAGATTCTCAACTCCTCACAGCAATTAAGTTTATTGAATGACATTTAATAAACTCTCTTTTGATTTCTTACCAACACAGTTTCCTCACCAGTTTCCTCAGATTCTGGATTTTTAAATAAATAAAATTTAATTTAAATAAATAAGAGCTGGACAATGTTATAGTAGCCTACATTCTATCACGGCATCATGTCTGGCTGAACTATTTAACTCATTCTGGCCTGGCACACCTGATGGCCCCCACAACCATTTCTTCTTCCTTTTTTTTTTCCTGATGCACCTGAGAACTGCATACAATAACTTCATTATTATTATGACCAGATTCTTCTTCCCAATACTTTGTATTTTGTCCCCTTTGTGTTCAGCCCTGCGTGGCCAATAAAGAAATCTATTAAGACCAGATGACAGTAAACCCATATAAGGGTTGGATGAACCTCAGCGCTTTAACCAGTGATGTAATATTAAAACTAGCTTTTTATTTTTACATGTTTCAGTCATTTGGTTGTGACCATGCTGGAGCACTACTTTAAAGGGCATTAGTCAAAGAAATCAAGCCCAGGACTTATTCTTTGTAAGCCTAGTACTCCCTCTATCGGTCTCTAATGCCAAACTGCTAGGTTATGGGGACATAAACACACCAACATCAGTTGTCAAGCGATGGTGGTAGACACACACACACACACACACACACACACACACACACACACACACATATATATATATATATTCTTTTACTTGTTTCAGTCATTAATGTGTGTAAGATGTGTGTGTGTGTGTGTGTGTGTGTGTGTGAGTGTGTTGTTTAATCCTTTAGCATTCAAACCAGCCATATCCAGCCCAAATATTCTACTTGTTTTATGTTCAGACTGGCCAGATCTGGCCTCTTGCACGTATCCTACAATGTCATTTTAAATATAAACAATATGAATAAATAAGCATTACATTTAACAGAGAAATCTGAATGCTAAAGGGTGAATGTACACAGTATATAGTTATGAGCTGCTAATCTATATATATAAAGCTGAAGTTGTCTGTGTGTGTGTGGCAGGTTTGGTAGCCTTCAACTAACACTATCTCCTCTGAGACCCTGCAGCACAAGTTAACCAAAATTGAGAATATGATAGAAGAAGGCTTGCTCTTC
Source organism: Octopus sinensis (assembly GCF_006345805.1). Lineage (NCBI taxonomy): Eukaryota > Metazoa > Mollusca > Cephalopoda > Octopoda > Octopodidae > Octopus > Octopus sinensis. The sequence continues at coordinate 15,126,042 of NC_043005.1, read as the reverse complement.
ATTCCGTAGTAGAAAAAATTCAAATCGGGCCATGTTAACACCAAAAATTATTTACATCAAAAAGGTGCTTTTTTTCTATGAAAATCCCTATTTTTTACGATTTTTTGACTGCTGTGTCACCATTGTTCGGTGTATTTCAACCACAAAAATGTTCACTTAAAGAGAATAACAAGTTACATAATGCCAAATTTTTACTTTTCAAAAATTCTAATTCTAAACTTTGCTAAGTTTGCCATTTTAAGCGCAACTAAAAAACAAACCCGAGCAACGCCTGGCTATACTGCTAATAGTTTCATACATTGAAGATGTTATTTAGGTAGGTTTTAAAACATGCCAAGTGTGTCTCATCTTGTTTTGCAAATTGTAAATGGAGCATTAATTGATTTGCCATCACCTGTTAATTCGTTTGTTTGATGGAATTTTGGTTCTTTGTTAGGATTGTGTTACAGACAGATTCTCTTTAATATCTGAGGTAGGGAGGAGAAAGGTTTATATTTCATTTGTATAGTACTTCATAAACCCAAGACAACACTTTCCCTATGACTCCTCAAGATTTGGAAGGATTAGCTACATACGGATCAAAGTGATCCATAAGAGAGTTTATAGAAGAGTTTGATAAGTTTAGTTGTTTTGAGCGCTGAAAATCTGAAGTTTCACACAGTTGCCCTTCATCTAAGAAAGAAAAAGAGATACAGAGAAAGTTGTGTTGCTTTGCTTGAACAGCAGTTTTCTTCAAATTCTGGATATTAATTTATAAATGATTGCAATGCCAAGGTTCATTGTTCCCTTGATAAAAGCAATCAACATTCAATAGAATAGTCCATCAAATTGTGAATAAATATTATGATGAGGTATGGTGTACCACAGAAAGGTCTGTGATGAATGAAAGATTTTTATTGAAGTAGGTTGAATGAACTATCCTATACATCCACATCAATATCTCAGACACTTCCAGCATTTATTTCTTTATTGCCCTCAGGGGGCTAAACATAGAGGGAACAAACAAGGACAGGCAAAGGGATTAAGTCGATTAAATCAACCCCAGTGATTAACTGGTACTTATTTAATCGACCCCGAAAGAATGGAAAGCAAAGTCGACCTTGGCCGAATTTGAACTCAGAATGTAATGGCAGACGAAATACTGCTAGGGATTTCGCCCAACATGTTAATGTTTCTGCCAGCTCACCACCTTCCAGCATTATCCCTCACTACCACATACTTTACCATCACTCCCCTCAACCCTCATACCCTGTCACCATTCTCTATCAATACCTCAGACCTTAGCAGGAGTTATGCTCACGATGTACAGGGAATATAATACAATACTACAAGGTATTTTTCAAGTATTCTAAGAAATCTGTTATCTACAATCTTCCAAAAAATAGTTTCAAATTCTAGCAAAGGATCACAAAGTTTGAGGAAGGTATATAATCTATTGCACCGATTCCAGTATACAACCAGAGTTTATTTTATCAACACCAAAATCTAAAGGTCTATTCTGGCAGGATTTGAACATGATTTTTTTTCTGCTAGAAGAGAATGAATCAGTAATGAGTATTAAATATAACAAGATTAAAACTTGGCTTTATAATAACAATAGATCTCACCCCATACTCCTTTTAGATTACACAGAAAGGGGCATAACTACTATAAATATGCTTGTATTGTTATCATCATCATCATTTAATGTTTGTTGTTGATGCTGGCATGGGTAGGACGGTTTGACCAGAGCTGGTAAGCTGAGGGGCTGCACCAGACTCCAGTCTGATTTGGCGTGGTTTCTACAGCTGGATGCCCTTCCTAACACCAATCACTCCGAAAGTGTAACAAGTGCTTTTGTGTGCCACAGGCACGGGTATCAGTTACATGACACTAGTATCAGTGACAGCTATGACTTCACTTGGCTTGATGGGTCTTCTTCTCAAGCACATAATATTGCCAAAGGTCTCAATTATTTGTCATTGCCTCCGAGAGACCCAACACTAGAAACGTGCCCTTTACATGCCACTGGTATAACTAAAACATTTGAAAAAGAAATATGCATCTGACCAGTGTGTAGCCCCTTGTGGGCAGTAAAGAAATAAGCTCTAAGTAACAATGGAATGAATCATAATCTTTGACTAAATATATAACCTCTAGCACATGTATTTAGTACATTTTTTCTTATTTGTACTTTTAAATGTAAGTGTGAGTATGTATGTATAAATATACACACACACACACACATACACCCATACAGTGAAACTTACTGAATTGCTATGCAGTTTAGAGCTGATTCACTATTGTACTCTTTTTTCCTGGGGAAGATATTTTCAGTAGGACCAGCATTACATTACTATAATGTTGGCACTCCATCGGTTACGACGACAAGGGTTCCAGTTGATTCGAATCAACGGAACAGCCTGCTCGTGAAATTAACGTGTAAGTGGCTGAGCACTCCACAGACACGTGTACCCTTAACGTAGTTCTTGGGGAGATTCAGTGTGACACAGTGTATGACAAGGCTGGCCCTTTGAAATACAGGTACAACAGAAACAGGAAAAAAGAGTGAGAGAAAGTTGTGGTGAAAGAGTACAGCAGGGTTCACCACCACCCTCTACCGGAGCCTCATGGAGCTTTAGGTGTTTTTGCTCAATAAACACTCACAATGCCCGGTCTAGGAATCGAAACCTCAATCCTACAACCGCGAGTCTGCTGCCCTAACTACTGGGCCATTGCACCTCCACACATTACTATAATAATTATATGCTAAAATGTAAGAAACTATGATTCATGCTCATGTATACTCTCAAATGCTCACAAATTGTTCATATAATTTTTTACTTACCATGATGGAAAGTTGCCTGCTTCTCCAAAGTACTGAGAGTTCCTGTAACATGCCAAGGAAAATTCAGAAGCATTCATTGCTAGCAGAGATCAGTTTGAAAAATTCAGACAATGGCATGACCATCACAGTATCTGTTTGTCTGCAAGTGCAGCCACCCAGGTGGCCAAGGTATTTCCCCAAGTTCTCAAGCATATTATCAATCATGGTGGTAATTACACTTCTTAACTTGTATTCAAAGTAGATGAAACAGTTTTTTCCTCAAAAGTAATGACCTCCTGCTGTTTCATTTCCTTGGAAGAAAGAAAAACACTTCTACATTCAAGGCCAAAAAAACTCCATTTAACTCTACTACTTGACTGCAATGCTTCAGGATATACCAAGCTGAAGCCAATACTTCATTATCATTCAGAAATACCACAACCATTCATTTTCAATTTACACTATCATTTTATATTCGCTTGCCATGCTAATATGGATTGGACACTTTGACAAGATGAAACTGGTCAGGAGGCCATATTTTGCTCCAGTGTCATAGTTTTGGCATGATTTCTAGGGCTGGATATCTTTTCTAATGCTAGCCTCTTTACAGAGTGTACTGGGTGCTTCTTTTGTAGCACCAGCATTAATAGGGTTACCCTGTAACTTGCAAGACTGAAGAATCAACTTGACTGAGAGTGAGAAGGAAATAGAACACTAATTCTTTATCTGAAACCATGAAGCAGGATGTACCCTCTTATATCAAGACCGACTACTTTCATTATATTTTCAGACAATTTGTTGTAAAACAGACGGGCAAGATAATCTGTCTGAGATTATTATATCATGAAATCTATAGATAACATCAAAGCAAACTGGAATAAAGTAAATGGGAACTACACAAATAGAGTTTAGAAGAAGTTATGACTGGAAGCATGAAATGACTTACTCTTTTACTTGTTTCAGTCATTTGACTGTGGCCATGCTGGAGCACCATCTTTAGTCGAGCAAATTGACCCCAGGACTTATTCTTTGTAAGCCTAGTACTTATTCTATTGGTCTCTTTTGCCGAACTACTAAGTTACGGGGGCATAAACACACCAGCATCAGTTGTCAAGCGATGTTGGGGGGAGGACAAACACAGACACACTAACATACACACACACACACACACACACACACACACACACACATATATATATACATTTATACGACAGGCTTCTTTCAGTTTCCGTCTACCAAATCCACTCACAAGGCTTTGGTCAGCCGGAGGCTATAGTGGAAGACACTTGCCCAAGATGCCACGCAGTGGGACTGAAACCAGAACCATGTGGTTTGTAAGCAAGCTACTTACCACAGCTAAAATTTACCAAGAAATAATACCTGCAGTCATAAATGATATCTTTGAGCTGGTCAATGAATGAAGAATACAAAAATGCCAATATGGAAGATCTGGAAGAGTTAACAGATTATCATGGCAAGAATTTATCTACTGAAAAATTGCAAGAGTTGATACAGAAATACATTCAAGATATCTACTGTTGAGCCAGTAACACCAGTAAGAATTGTTAGTAACGAATTCTTCAGTAAGAGCATCAACAAAATAATGGGAATCCTGGACCAGTTTACTGTGTAGGATTCTGACTAGGAGTATGGGAGAACAGCACAGAAATGTATTCTGGACATGCTACCATGCTACTGTGATTTATTTTGGGAAAAAGACTCAAGAACACAGATGGAACTAGATGCACTCTTTAAAAAAAAGAAAAACATATTGTGCAAGGAACAGCCATACTCTGGACACTCAATCCACATATAACCACTTCTGTCTATGATTCTTTTCAATTGAATTAATGACGAGTAGGTCTCTCTAGGTCTGCAATTAAAGTTGATTGATTTCACCTACTTCATAATTTCAAATTCATTAAATCTTAATTAAACTAGTTTTCTAATTTCAGCATAACTTTAGATCACAATATGCAACATAGATTCTTCACCAATTTATGATATTAAGAAACAAAAACACAGCATAATGCAATTTATGGCTATTTCAAAGACAGGGGAAATTGTTGATGCGCAGTAAATATAAAACAGCAACAAAAAAAAAAAAACCCTCAAAGCTAGACGAAATATTATTGAAGAGGCTTAATGTAAAACAATCTATGAGCATATGATAAATTCAGCGTTAACTTTCACTGAAAAGGCTAAGCAAGTTACACAAAGATATAAATATCACAGAGATTTGTATGTTTAT
>NC_043005.1:15103485-15115985 GCF_006345805.1 Octopus sinensis | reverse complement strand
GAAGTAGTGTCATTTGTGATGGAAGCATTCAAAAGGGGTTATATTTTGCGATAAAACACGACTCCTTGCTAATGCATTGATTATAGGTTGCATCATCCCTGAATTTACAGGACGAAAAAATTCTGAAGTTGGGTTGTTCATTACAGGTGCAAATGTTGATGTGTCCACTGAATGCTATTTTTCTGAATTCCCAAATTTTAATCTGGGATCTATGTAGAGTCTTCCTTTGGTGTAGACTGTTTTTGGTTTGGCTTATGTATTGCTTTCTACATCTTGAGCAAGTTAATACATATATTAGGTTTGCTGAAGCTCACGTGAAGTTGTTTTTCATTGTAAAACACTGACCTTGTTTGAAGGAAAACTCTTTGAAGGAAAACTCTCAATTAGGTTGATTCATATACCACAGTTAGGTCTTCTGCATTTTTTTACTGACAGCTTCAGTGTTGTTGCCAAGTGTATCTGGGCTTGTGTTAAGAGACTTTTCATTGACTTGGGTTGTCTTTTACTCTTTACAATAGTGTGCATTTGGAGCATTAAATTCATTCTGTGGTCCCTTTTTAGTAGAGGAATGTTCTGGGGGATGGCATCGAAGGCTTCATTGTTAAAGGGGTTGTGTGTGGATATGTATGGTAAGGCTTTTGCTTGTAAATCCTTCTTTTGTTTGGGATGTCTGGGTTTGCGGATGTTGAGTTGTAAGCCTATATCAATTAGTGATGATGGGTAGTTCCTGGTGATGAGTGTATCCTTTAGTTCATGTAGTCATGTGTCCCTGATGTTTGTATTAGAAACTATAGTACAAATCCTTTTTGCCAGGTTGAAGGGGATATTCATTCTAGTGTGTCTGGGATAGCATGAGCTGAACAGTAAATATTGCTTGGAGTCTGTGAGCTTGTAGTATATATCTGTTTCTATTTTGTTGTTGGATTTCTTAATGTGGATGTTGGGGAATGGAAGTTGTCGATGGCTATATTCTATCGTAAATTGAATGTTTATGTCAAGTCCGTTTATAAGTGCTTGAAATTCTTTAAGTTTCTCTATACTTTCATACCAAAAAAACATTTCATTTAATTTTTCCACAATTTAATTGTTTTTCATGCTTTACTCTAAGTTATTATTTCAGTATTTTCTACCTTGTCCTATATTCCTTATACATATCAACTTGTGTGTTACTTTTCAACCAACTACACACACACACACACACACCACACACACACACACACACACACACACACACATATATATATATATATTTATATAAGATGCTGGAAGTCATTTCATCCTCTTGTTTGCTTTTTGTCTGAGCTAGTTTTGTTTTTTATGCCCCCACTTTTTTCTTACAAGTTTTTCACTCTTGAAATACAATATAATATGTGTAATGATAATAATTTCTTTTATCACCACAAGAGTAACAGATGTGGAACATTACAAGGACAAAATACAAAAATTGCATGAGAGTCTACTTTGTGTTTGATAGGAGAAAATTATCATAATATGCAAATGTGAATGAATGTACATTCTAAGAAGTAAGTCACAATTTCACGTCTAAGCAGTTGAAATTTTGCATAGAAGCACATTGTTTCAAGAAGGTCATAGGCTATGGATTTTTCTGGTACTTTCTGAAAAGGGAAATTTAAAACTAAGAATATCATTTTCTTATATACAATATCTTTAATGGAGAGAAAAAAAGTTATGCCTTTTAAATCCTCTTTAAATACCTCTATTAACATTTAAAGAAGGTTCTCAGTCACTGATTTCGATTCTCTTATTTATCATTCCTGAGTTTGGCTAGTATTGAATCTGGGAGATGTCTGGATATAGTACCAAACAAAATATGTAAGAAATACATCTAAAATGGGGGGAGAAATACTAATATATAACATGAATGAAGCTAAACATTTTACTTTTTCTACTTACTACATGAATCACCACTGAAATCTGTAACATCTACACCCCTACACACATATGTTTATACATTAACATTAAACATTATTTATACAGCTGAGTGTACTGTATACACCTAGATGAAAACAGATAATCATAAATGGGTTATTCTTTTTCACCAATGAAGTCACATGAAATGCAATTTCAATTTTTATACTACTGCTCAATATTTTTTCTTATACATGTGCGTATATATATATATATATATATATATATATATATATATATGGAGCCTGGTGCAGTCACGCCTCCACTGTGCTCAGCTTGGCACCTCTGGTCACATTATCCAACCCATGCCAGCATGGACAATGGTTGTTAAATAATGATGATGATGATAATGATGATGATGATACACAGACACACACACACATATACAGAGAGAGAGAGAATGAGTGTGTGATATCTTTCTATTACTTGTGCCACTTGTATAATGATGAATGGCATATGAGCTACCTATATTCAAGAATTCCTACCATAATTCTCATCACTCTACCTCTCTTGCTCATCGTCATGATGTCCATCTATAAGAAACTGTTTTGGGCCTGCTTCTGTAGATTCATTGCCATCCATTACTTACTCTTGCCTCTGTCCCCCTATACTACTACTCATCACTCTCTCTACCCTCTTCACTCTGACTTTCTCTTTCTGCTATCATTCTCTTGCTTCCTTCACTCACCCAGTCAGGTTTTGCTTCTACTATCACTCTCTATCTCACTCCTACTTGGTTGCATTACAATGAGTGAACACACTCTTCTTAAAGTAGTGAGTATTCGTTATGTTTAAAATATGCAAGGCAACACTGTTTGCTGATGCCGTAACAAAATATATCGAGTACATTTCTGTAAAGTGGTTGGTGATCAGAAGGACATCGAGTCATAGAAACCAAGCCAAAAATAGTGTGTGTATGTGTGTGTGTATGCATATATATATATATATATATATGCATATATATATATACATATATATATATATATATATATATATATATATATATACATATATATATATATATATATATATATATATATGCATATATATATCATCTGTGCTAGCGGGACACATCCATGCTAGGTGTGAGCTAAGAGCACCATCTGAGCATGATCGTTGCCAGAGCAACTAACTGGCTTCCATGCTGGTGGCACATAAGGCATCGTTTGAGTGTGATCATTACCAGCGTCGCCTTACTGGCACTTGTGCCGGTGCTACGTGAAAAGATATTTGAGCGAGGTCATTGCTAGTGCCGCTGGACTGGCTCTTGTGAAAGTGGCATGTAAAAAACACCATTTGAGCGTGGCTGTTGCCAGTACCGCCTAACTGGCCCTCGTGCCGGTGGCACATAAAAGCACCCACTATACTCTCAGAGTTGTTGGTGTTAGGAAGGGCATCCAGCTGTAGAAACACTGCCAGATCTGACTGGCCTGGTGCAGCCTTCAGGCTTCCCAGACCCCAGTTGAACCGTCCAACCCATGCTAGCATGGAAAGCGGACGTTAAACGATGATAATGATGATGATAGGTCATACAAAATGTATAAACAGATGATGAGTTTAGGTTAACTGTTGTTATCCATAGATTTATTCCAGGAACTTTTCAGTGGCAGTTTGAGTAACAGCATTAATAAAATAGAAGATGGAATGTGTATTAGATGTTATTAAGTACAACACATGTTTCAACCCGTCGTTCTGGGTCTCTTCGTGTTTGATGGACAAATAACAGTAAGCAAACCAACACAAGAAATCTCTAGTGTGACTTTTTTATTGATGTAACCGAAGAGACCCAAAACAATGGGTTGAAACATGTGTTGTACTTAATAAAGTCTAATACACATTCCATCTCCAATTTTATTAATACTATATATATATATATATAAATATATATATATATAACTAATGTAGGATAAAATTTTTTTCGGGAAAAAAAATTTTATCAATGGCCAGCATATCAAAAAATACCTTTAAAGGTTAAATTTATAAATAATTTACAAGATAAGGGCAAAAGAAAAATTCTAATGCCAAATACGCCGAAACCAAAAATTGCCGATAACCATTATAATTTATGCGTCTCAAAACAAACCGATAGAAATCTCTAAAAAATTTGTTATTACCGTATTGGTCCAATTTCGGGGTAAATATATATATATATATATATATATATATATATTAGCGGTGGCTTTAGCTTGTATCTGAGAATTCATTTTCTTCTTTGCTGGATGCTTTCTTTATGGTGATGTCATTGATGACTCTGTAGGCCAATTCTTGCATAGAAGCATCAATGGCATTGACTGCATGGCAATGTTGGTGGAGGACGAAGTTGATTTTGTCAAGTCTTTTTCACCTGGCATTTGATTTCTTCCTTTGCTCTTCTGGTGGCTTTGAAGTTTTTGGTTCCAATGGTGATGGGACACCACCACTTGTTACGATCTTGGGCTTGTGTCTCAAACAATTTAAGCTCAATTCCAGTGGCTTCCAGTGTTGCTTTGATTTGGTCCTTGTATCTTCAAAGAGGGCAACCCTGTGGTTTTCTTCCTGAAGTGAGCTTACTGAATAAGACTTGGCATGGGAACCTTGACTCTTCCATTCTTGCTACATGTCCTACATACATGTGCATGTGTAAGTATGTATCTATTTGAAAATATGATTGACACAAAAATAGTATTGTGTTGGACAAAATACAGAACGGCGTTTAGTTTTCTTGTCCTTTAGATTTTGAATTCAAATCCCACAGGAATCAACACTACCTTTCATTCTTTCAGGATCAATAATGGAGTAAATACCAGTCATGCACTGGTGTTTGTTTATTCAACTATCACCTAATCCATCCCACCCATCATGATAATGAAAGAAATCACTATATTATGACTCAAGAGTCATAATATAGTAACACAACCCTATCATACAGAGACTCTCACTTTTGCTATGAAACTGATGTCTAGACCTGCAGATGATATCTTGCACAGTAACTGACTCTGCAGCATATTCACATTTAGATATTTTGCAAATTAATATCTAATGATATCATAATTTGCGACTTTTAAGCAGAGGAAAAGACGACTTTATTAACCCTGAATGGTAAATTAAAAGATGAAAACCCTTGTCCAGGTTCTAAAGGTTTTAATACATACCACCAAAGACTCTCTTGGACTGGGTTGGTTGGCTGCTTCTTGGGAACTGTGCTTGTACCAATATTAACCGTGATGTTGGTATAGAGTGGTCTATTATCCCTAGCCACAACTGTATAATTCATTCCTTCATGGTCATTCAAGCCATCAGCTGACCACCGACTCCGCCAACTTAAGAATAGTTCGTTTCTGCAAGAATAAACCTAGAGTTAGTTTTCACTTGATGACATTGATAGTCAGGTATCTGTGTGTATGCATGCTTGCACACATACACATAAGCATATAAACACACATACACTAACAGCAAGGCTGCCTCTATGAAGTTGCTTGACCATTTCTAAACAGCAGCCAAATCTCTTTTAAGTCAATACCCACAATCTTTAAAAAAAAAGGATTAAATAATTAGGTTAGTTCTAGGTACCCCAACTGGACATACCCGACATTCATGGCTGTAATGATTTTGATCATAAGTATGCTTGTTCAGAATTAGTTTAGGGCAAAACAATAACGCACCCTGACAAACAGACATACATTAATATGCATGCAAGAATACATACATGTTACATGAAAACTCCAAATTCCCACAGAAACACATAACATGCATTAAAGATTGCATGCACACACACACACAAACTTGCATATGAGAGTACATATATTTTTTTTCTTTTTTACTTGTTTTAGTTATTAGACTGTGGCCATGCTGGGGCATCACCTCGAAGAACCTTTAGTTGAATGACTTGTCTTCAGCACTTATTTTCTTTTTAAGCCTAGTATTTATTTTATCAGCCTCTTTTGCCAAACTGCTAAGTTATAGGGATGTAAACAGACTGACATCAGTTGCCAAGCAGTGTTGGAGGAGAAACACATACAAACATGCACACACACATCATCATCATCATCATCATCATCATCATTTAACGTCCGCTTTCCATGCTAGCATGGGTTGGACAGTTCAACTGGGGTTTGGGGAGCCCGAAGGTTGCACCAGGCCAGTCGGATCTGGCAATGTTTCTACAGCTGGATGCCCTTCCTAACGCCAACTGCTCCGAGAGTGTAGTGGGTGATTTTATGGGCCACCGACAGGTGCCAGACGAGGCTGGCGAACGGCCACGCTCGGATGGTGTTTTTATGTGCCACCGACACAGGTGCCAGACGAGGCTGGCAGACGATGCATGCATACACACACATGCATGCACACACGCATGCATGCACACACACACACACACACACACATGACAGGCTTCTTTCAGCTTCCATCTACCAAATCCATTCACAAGGCTTTGGTCAGCCTGAGGTTATAGTAGAAGACACTTGCCCAAGGTAGGACTGATCCTAGAACCATGTGATTGGGAAGCAAGCTTCTTACCACACAGCCATGCCTGTGCCTATACATGTAGAATTTTAGAATTTAAAAGTTTGTCTACGTTTTGGCAATGAGAAAAAATGCTGAACTGCAATGGGGAAAAATGTTACGCTTAGTATTGTAGAACATACGTTAGTTCTAAAAGATAACGGTTTCTTCATAAAATGCCAAACTTTCTTGTGAAAAAAATTTTTTTTCAATTTGTTTTATATCATGTTTTTTGGGAAGAATAGTGTCATTGGTTAAAAATTTCCAATGAGCCAGTCACAAGTTCACAGAAATTTTTAGGTGAAAATGACAAAGAAGGCTGTGAAACACCAACAGAATAAATATCACAACATAATAATTTTGTTTGAAAGCACCAGTTTATCTGTTTCCTTGCTGCTGCTGCTCTGTGTGTGTGTGTGCATGCATGTGTGCATACACATGCATGTATATGTGTGCATGTGCATGTATGTGTGTGCATGTGTATGCACGTGTGTGTATGTGCATGCATGTGTGTGTGTGTGTGTGTGTGCATAAATATTTCAGCATTTACCCATGTTCTGCTCGACTGTCTTTCACATGCCGAACCATTTTATATCTGCCAATGTATTCCGGTGGCCTTGTTAGTAGTAATCCAGCACTCTTTGTCCTAGAGTAAAAAAAAGCACAAAAGGTGAAAGCAAAATCATTTATCAGATTCATTTTGAAATACAGTGTTTACCCTTAGAGTGTGTGCATGTGTGTGTGTGAAACTGATAGCTGAGTGGGAAAATCATAGGCCCCTAGATCACTAGATCTACTGAAATAAACCCTAACTATTTTTCTCTTCTCATCTCTTTGGTACTAGTATATTTTGTGAGACAATAAGACTATACCTGGGAAACCTTGCTGCAGACTGTGGGAGAAGAGAGTTTCATCTCCAGGGATACAGGCCAGGCAAGTTTTTACAGAACCACCAGCAATTACCAATGCAGGAGGTCTCCTCTCTCCATCCCGCTTATGTTGTCCAAGCAAAGGGTAAGGGATAATACATCTTAGCACTAGTGCTGTTGGTGATATCATCATCATCGTTTAGCATCCGCTTTCCATGGGTTGGACAGTTCAACTGGGGTCTGGGAAGCCAGAAGGCTGCACCAGTCCCAGTTTGATCTGGCAATGTTTCTACGGCTGGATGCCCTTCCTAACGCCAACCACTCCTTGAGTGTAGTGGGTGCTTTTTACGTACCACCGGCACAGGTGCCAGGTGAGGCTGGCAAACGACCACGATCGGATGGTGCTTTTTACGTGCCACCGGCATGGAGGCCAGGCAAGGCTGGCAACAGCCACGAATGGATGGTGCTTTTTACATGCCACCGGCACGGGGGCCGGATAAATATAGAGTGCAGCTGGTGAAATATTAGATGTGACTGATACAGTACCAGTCAGGATTCAGAATGGTAAGGAAAGACTGTATCACATGCAGACTTAATCTGTCATGTAATTTAGTAGCACCACCTGGCCCATAGATGTCTTTAGCAGAGTCTACTTTCTTGCAAGCTTTTTAACCAAGTCTCTGGTCAGAAGATAATGTCCTTCCTTCATCTTATCGGTTTCAGAATGATTCTGAATGCTAGCCTTTCACCTCTGATTAAGCCATTATGAAATAAAGGTAAAAGACATGGGAGCTTCTACATGTTTTCCTGACTTGCTAGAATTAGTAGTCAAATCTTATTCTCTCTTGACTGTATTATATAGAATAAAGGAAGCAAACTCTCAATAATGCAGTCCAAGATATCCTTAAAAAGAATGGAATGGTCATGGTAGGAGTGCATTTGGTTGTGTGCCGGATCAGTGATGACCAAAGACTAAATAACAGTTATAACAAGGTAAAAAAGTAAACCAACAAGAAAAACTGCAAATGTTTGCTAATTTGCAACAAATAGCAATTTGTAACAAATTAGCAAATAGTTTCTTCATTTAGAAAAAAAATAAAAGGCACATTGAATAATGTGAATAGTGTAATCCTAGATACAATATATCTTGAATAGCTTTGAGCATAATTTTACTTGACCTGAAATGACCTGAAATTAAAGAACAACAAGAACAGTAAAAGACTCACCGTGCTGAGAGGTCATCATCTTCATTTCCCCAGCCCCAGTAGAAGTTGGAATAACCATTGATCTTCTTTACATTTTCCCTGTTGATAGCAATGACACCTCCAGCATAGTTGTAGAACATCACACTGGAAACAGAGAGTTCCAAAAGTAAACAAATAGTTAAAGAAATCTTTTCCAGAAAACAGTAATCAAGAATACACACACACACACACACGCACACACACACACACACACACACACACACACACACACACACACACACACACACACACATATGCATATGCTCTTTTACATGTTTCAGTCATTTGACTGTGGCCATGCTGGAGCACCGCCTTTAGTCGAGCAAATCGACTCCAGGACTTATTCTTTGTAAGCCTAGTACTTATTCTATCGGTCACTTTTGCCAAACTGCTAAGTTATGGGGACGTAAACACACCAGCATCGGTTGTCAAGCAATGTTGGGGGAACAAACACAGACACACAAATACATATACACATATATATATATATATACATATACATGACAGGCTTCTTTCAGTTTCCGTTTACCAAATCCATTCACAAGGCTTTGTTCGGCCCAAGGCTATAGTGGAAGACACTTGGCCCAAGATGCCATGCAGTGGGACTGAACCCAGAACCATGTGGTTCATAAGCAAGCTAGTTACCACACAGCCACTTCTGCACCTATATCTTCATCATCATCATCATCATATATATATATATATATATATATATATTATACATTACATACACACACACACACATACACACACTCACACACATATATTCATATATACATTATATATATAAATATATCTTTTCTTTTAATAGTAGAGTGCTGTTTACCAATGGTTTCATGTTAATATTTTTTTCGGTTGTGGTTTGAGTAATAGCGACAATTATTAGTGTTATATTAACAGTACTCTACTAAGAAATTATTCATCCATCAGAATGGTGATGATCACTCATTCTTTAATTCATAGTGTGTGTGTATGCGCACGCGTGTGTGTGTGTCTGTGTGTCTGCGTAGGTAATGATCCAATGGTACATTACTAACAGTTTTCACACACACACACACAAAAATCAATTTTATGGATAGTCCGGCCCTTCATTGCACTTCTTGCTCCTTTTTCTTCTTTGTCCTATTCCCCTTTTATTGCCATTGACCAAGTATTTCTCTCTCTTTCTCTATATCTCTTTTCAACACTATGTTCTCCCTTTCTCCCTTGCTTTCCCTTATTCATCTTCCTTCCCTTCTCTATCCACTCCCCTTTCAGCTCTTTTCTTCTTTTCCATCCTTCCCCTCCCACAGTTTTTTCTCTCCTATTTCCTTCCTTTTTACTTCAACCAAAGAGACATTGTATTGTTGAACTAGGTTATGGAAATTACAGAAAGAGTTATTGCAAAATTGATTATGGAAAAAGATTAGCCTGAATGAGATGCAGTTTGATTTTGTGCCTGGAAGAAATACCATCAATGCTCTTTCCTGGTGAGACAACTTCAGAAAAAGTACTTAGTTAGGAGTAAATTCCTGTACTTAGCATTAATCAAATTTAGAGAAGGGCTTGACAAGGTCTCTCACTGTGGTTTGATGTCACTAAGAAAGTCAGGAGATGAGCAGACAAATGGCTTGTGAGGGTCATACAACCCATGTACTGTGGTGCAGTTAGTGAGCATCAACAATGAATTCAGTAATGAATATAGTATGAAGATAGAGGTTCATTAAATCTCAGTTATCAGTCCCTTTTTGCTAATTATAGCCAACCAAGACATAAAAGAGGTGTTGAAGGCCAGCTGTTCAGGTTAAACTCATATATGCTGACAACCTCATAGCTGAATCTGAAGTAGATTTAGAGAAGGCTTTGAAGCAAAAGCTGGAATTAAGAAGCCTCAAAGTAAACTTAGCAAAGACTAAAACTGTAAGAAGCAGAAAAGAAAAGAAGACAAGATATTGGCATCACTGGAGAAATGATCACACTCCATATGCAGAAAAAGATTAAAGAGAAATTCTAATCATTGTACCCAGTTTAAACAATGAACACATAAGTAATGTAGTGGTATTACAGACAGACAAACAGAAAGGATAGGATTCATATACAACAGGTATACAGAGGTTATAAATTCCAGAAGCACATGGGAAAGAGATTCTCTCAAATGTAAAAAAAGGTTCCCAGGGAGATGATAGGTTTTGTTATTTAGGTCACCTAATTAGTAGCAGGATTGGACGTTTTGAAAGCATAGTGGCTCGTGTAAGAACAGGTTTTCAAAAATTTAGGGAGCTATTACTTTTGCTATCAACAAAAGCTTCTTTCTCTGAATGAAAGTTATATTGTAAGATTCTAGTAATGCTGCATGGCAGTGAGATGTGGACTTTAAATGAAGAGGATTTTCAAAGACGATAAAGAATTGTAAACATGCTTCACAGGATGTATAATGCTAGTGTGCATTGAACTACAGAATACAAAAGTGAGCTGAGACAAAAACTGGATACAAGTGGACAAGAATGAAGACTGTACTGATGTGGAAATGTGATGCAAGCAAAAATGACAGCTGGATAAAGAAGTGCCAAGTACTCAAAATGAATGGAATGTGAGGAGATATCATTGGTGATATTGCAAGGAGATATTATTGGTGATAACAAGGCCCAGTATTATTCTTGCTGGCTGCCTACCAATACTCCCTCACAGAGTATTTGTTGATGACATCAATCCCTTTTTTTTGCCATTGCCCATTTCTATACTTTCCATTACTGAATCTCACTTTCACACTTATAAGTGTGTAGTTGACATAACTGTCTCTCTTTCATTACTCTTCCAGAGCAGTTATGCTTTCCCAACGCTTGCTTCTTTCACCAACACACTGTCATCACTCTCTTATCTATTTACTCTTCTTAGTCACACCATCTTGAACAAATTTAGTCACTGCAGAGTCAAGAGATCTCTTTAATGCTATTGGGGACATGATAACCTCTCAGGTGTTGGTGCCATGTTGAAATATACTAAATACTCTCTGTAAAGTGATTGATGATAGAATGATCATCCAGCCATAGAAATCACACTGAGAAAGGAATATATGAGTGAGATTATGGTTCTTCAACCTGTCTAAGGGGATTATAACTTCAAATCAGAAATGAGTTGGATCTTTGCAACCTGTCCAAGCAGTGTCTGCACCAAAACAGATGTAAACATATGTACACGGAAACATATACATACATATATATATATGTCACCATGATAAATTCGTTAGCCACTACACACATTTTACTAATACATCTGTTTGTTTTCTACACCACCTGTCTTCGTCTTTTGTTTTTTTCGTGAACTCTCCCCATACATATACATACACATATATATATATATATGTATATATATATATATATATATAATATATATATATATATATATATATATATTGTATATGTCGGTGACATGTAAAAGCACCATCCGTTCGTGTCCGTTTGCCAGCCCTGTCTGGCCCCCATGTCGGTGACATGTTAAAAAGCACCGTCCGTTCGTGTCCGTTGCCAGCCTCGCCTGGCCCCCGTGCCGGTGACACGTAAAAGCACCATCCGTTTCGTGGCCGTGTGCCAGCTCTGTCTGGCCCCCGTGTTGGTGGCACGTAAAAGCACCATCCGTTCGTGGCCGTTTGCCAACTCTGTCTGGCACCTGTGCGGGTGGCACGTAAAAAGCACCCACTACACTCATGGAGTGGTTG
The DNA here is from genome assembly GCF_006345805.1 of Octopus sinensis. Taxonomy (NCBI): domain Eukaryota; kingdom Metazoa; phylum Mollusca; class Cephalopoda; order Octopoda; family Octopodidae; genus Octopus; species Octopus sinensis. The sequence goes on along the minus strand of NC_043005.1, from coordinate 15,103,770 downwards.
GCGTTAGGAAGGGCATCCAGCCGTAGAAACACTGCCAGATCTGACTGGGCCTGATGAAGCCTTCCAGCTTCACAGACCCCAGTTGAACCGTCCAACCCATGCTAGCATGGAGAACGGACGCTAAATGATGATGATGATGATGATGATTATAATATATGTATATATATATATATGTATATATATATATATATATATATATATATATATATATATATATATATATATAATATATATATATATACAAACACACATACATATTCACATATGCACCCACATGTAAAATAT
>NC_043005.1:15060985-15098485 GCF_006345805.1 Octopus sinensis | reverse complement strand
CATCCAAATGTGGCTAATGCCAGTGCCACCTGACTGGTGTCTGTGCCGGTGACATGTAAAAAGCACCAAGTGATTGTGGCCGTTTACCAGCCTCCTCTGGCCCCTGTGCCGGTGGCACATAAAAAGCACCCACTATACTCATGGAGTGGTTGGCGTTAGGAAGGGCATCAAGCTGTAGAAACACTGCCAGATCAGACTGGAGCCTGGCGCAGCCTCCTGGCTTCCCAGACTCCAGTCGAACTGTTCAACCCATGCTAGCATGAAAAACGGACATTAAACGATGATGATGATGATGATGATGATGATGATGATGAGTGCAACATACCTAATGTAACTGTCAAAAAACAGAGTGAGATTTGAGGAAGAAATGGTGCTTAATTCTAAGATGTCAAGTGGCTCCCTCATTGGTTGTAAAACAGTGGTATTTGAGAAATTTGGCTGCTATATTTAGCAAGTCATCCAACTACACAGAGGCCCTTTCAATAGCTTGAGTACAAAAGTGAGTTGAGAATGTGACTGTGCATCAGTGGCCTTGACTAATGAGCCAGCACATGTGCATAATAAAGGAGCAGCTGTTGCAGAGTAGACATATAATGTGAGTGGATGAGTTATAGAATGTGACTAAAAATACATATCAGGAACTATCAGTTATGGAAGTGGGCCTAAAATTTTGGGGAAAGGGGGCCAGTCGATTACATTGAACCAGTACGCAACTGGTACTTAATTTATCGACCCCAAAAGGATGAAAGGCAAAGTCAACCTCGGCAGAATTTGAACTCAGGACGTAAAGATAGACGAATTCCTGCTAAGCATTTCGCCCGGTGAGCTAACGTTTCTGCCATCTCGCCACCTTAAGGAAAGATACACAAAGAACTGGCAAGACCTGATCTGAGGATTTGAGTTTCACTGAAGAGATGACACAATATCAAAGAAAGTGAAGATATCATATACTGCGAATTCAATCATCCATATGATCATTCAACCAGCTAAAAATAACAAGTAATTCTCCTTCAAGGTACACTATACTATATTTAAAAAAAAAAAAAAATAGAACACATTAGATAATGTAGTCCTGCAGAGACTGATCTAAGGATCTTTTCAGTTTAGCAGCCAATTTTCAATCTTTTCAATTCCTGCTTGAATTGATCTCATATTTGGTGTAATGATATGGTTTTATATGCTAATCACTCCTTTGAAATTCATTTTTGCAGTAAATCAATAAAGAGTTATTATCTTTTAAAGTTTGAAAATTTTGGGTAATTTTAGTCAATTGTAAGCCACAGACACAGTCATGCCTGTTTCTATAGTAACAAGCCAAACATGATAACTCTTTTATCTGCGAGATAGCACATGTTGACAAATATGCTCTACCCTGTGTTCTGCTACTTGTATTCTGATTGAGAGATGTGCTAAAAATAACAACCAAATAGGCTTTAAATCATGTACCTCCCAATTTTTTTTTCTTTTTTGGTTTTTGCATAATCATTTGAATTCTTGAGTGAAGAATACAAATTCGCTAAAATTTTCTGAAAATTCCAAAAAATAAAAGGGTTATGAGGGATTATATGTTGTCTGTAAAGTAAAAGTTGATTTATTTACAGTTTCATATTAATCCCATGACATCAGTTGACGTAAATTTATGTGTGCTGTGTACTCGCTTTGAATCAGATGACAACAATATATGCAACCCTATCTACTGTAGTTTTGTACCTGTTTGTGTACCAGTTGATATAAATATCCACTATCATTCACAGAATCGATAATAGAGGCCACCATGCAAATTTCAAGGAATCTGATAGGTTTGTTAGGCTCTTCATGAAAATATTTCCAACTCAGTTCAAGACTTCATCACCATAACAGTATAAAAGCAGCAGTTTTGGTGGATTACACAACCATTTACACTATGACTTCCTATCAAATTCGTATGCATTCAGCAAATTCTTCTCACTCTGTGGAGGGATCTTATTTCAGCAGTAACACTGCAGGAGCATTTTGCCCAGTTGTTTGTTCCTTCTTGAGTCATGCCTGGCTCATAAGGGCCGGTTTCCCGGTTTCCTTGGCGTTTAGGTTCCTCACCTGGAAGGGACGCCGGTCCGTCACAGGTGAGCTGCAAGATGCAGGAGGAAAGAATGAGAGAAAGTTGTGGCAAAAGAGTCAGCAGAAGTTCGCCATTACCTTCTGCCGGAACACTGAGGAGCTTAGGTGTTTCGCTCATAAACACACATATATCGCCTGGTCTGAGATTCGAACCTGTGACCCCTTGACTGTAAGTCCGCTGCTCTAACCACTAAGCCACGTGCCTCCACATTTTGCCCAGTGGTGACAGTTTATATAAATAAAATTAGCTGCTTTAAAGTGGTTGAGGTAAATATATGCCAAACCATTGTCATGTGCTAATTGCTGATCTTGGTCAAGGTAATTACTGTCAGTGTAACCTAGTTGCCTGATAGAAAAAAACCATTGTCATGAGTTTAAAACATGTCACACACAAAATGACAGCTTCCAAATCTTGTTTTCTGACTGGGTGAAAATAATCAAACTTTAAAACTCTATAACTTTTTTTTTAAATTTTCTGAAAAAAAGTGAATCAGCTTGGAAAACTACATTAATGTACCAAATTTTAAAATTTTCAATAAACTTTGAATTTTTGAAAACTGGCATCCAAACTGAAAAGATCCGTATACTCTCTTTACTCTTTTACTTGTTTCAGTCATTTGACTGTGGCCATGCTGGAGCACCACCTTTAGTTGAGCAAATCGACCCCAGGACTTATTCTTTGTAAGCCTAGTACTTATTCTATCAGTCTGTTTTGCTGAACTGCTAAGTTACGGGGATGTAAACACACCAGCATCAGTTGTCAGGTGATGTTGGGGGGACAAACACAAATACACCAGCATATACACACATGTACATATATATACATATATACAACAGGCTTCTTTCAGTTTCGGTCTACCAAATCCACTTGCAAGGCTTTGGTCGGCCTGAGGCTATTCTAGAAGACACTTGCCCAAGGTGTCACGCAGTGGGACTGAACCCGGAACCATGTGGTTGGTAAGCAAGCTACTTACCACACAGCCACTCCTGTGCCTATATCTGAATAAAATGATGAAAAGGTCATAATTGAAACAATCTTTCATAGTAGATCTTGTTGTTAAGAGCTTATTTAGGATTAAACAACTACAACCACCTCCGCTGCCACCACATCATTCACACACACACACACATACACACTTAGTTTGAAGTTGATAAAATGACTACCAGTTATATTTCGAGGTTGATTTCATCCAATATATATCCCCAAGTGGAAATGCATGACTTAGTGGTTAAGAGTGTTGAACTCATGATTGTAAGGTTGTGGTTTCGATTCCTGGACCAAGCGATGCATTGTGTTCTTGAGCAAAACACTTCATTTTCACGTTACTCCAGTCTACTCACCTGGCAAAAATGAGTAATCCTGTGACGGACCGGTGTCCCGTCCAGGTAAGGAATTTCTACATCACTGAAACTGAGAAACTGGTGCTTATGAGCCTGGAATGGCTCGATAAGGAACATTTTGTGGAGTCGCAATGGCCTAGTGGTTAGGGTAGAGGACTCACGGTCAGAGGATCACGGTTTCAATTCCCAGACCAGGCATTGTGTGTGTTTATTGAGCGAAAACACCTAAAAAGCTCCACGAGGTTCTGGTAGGGGGTGGTGGCAACCCTTGTTGTACTCTTTTGCCACAACTTTCTCTTACTCTCTCTTCCTGCTTCTTGAGTAAGGCTGCGATGGACTGTGTCCCATCCAGCTGTGGGGAACAAATACGCCACAGAAACCAGGAAACCGGGCCCATGGGCCTGGCTAGGCTTGGAAAGGGTGATGTTTATCGTATATATCCCCAAGATTATCTTTGTGAAAAGATGGAAATCATTACTGTTATTTATTAAGCCAAGCATTTATGAGATAGTTTTGCTTTATTTAATTCCTTTCAGACATTCCTTTAACTAAGTCTTGTAGGATACAATCAAATCTCTTCCGTTTTCATCCTCCGCATCATCATAAAAAAACTAACAAAAAAAAACATATCTTAAGTGAAGGCCCATCCATTACAGACAACACTAATCAAAAGATCCATACTTGGTGAGAAAACTATTATAATAGTTTTCTCACCAAGACAACTGATGCTAAAAATCATTTATGGTTTTAATTTTCTATAAAGCAGAACAATAAAAGAACATTTTGATTGTACATTTGTTAGTACGAGTGGGTGGTTGTGCGTGGGATTTATTTGCTTTCGCTACCGGTAAATGTCGTGGTTGTGCTGGGATTATCTCAGTTGTAGGAGCAGCTAATAACTAAGTAAATAGAATTGTTAAGATATTGATTAATAATATAGACACAATACTTCAAATAAGGACAAGGAGGTATAGTTTGATTATTTTATCAACCCCAGGAATATAAAACCCAAAATCATTCTTGGCAGAAAGGGAACTCAGAATATAAAGGGTTAAATATGGCAAAAAATTTTATATGCTGCTGTAATGATTCTACCAATGTTAAAAGCAGAACATGCAGGTTTTATTGTTGTTTAGACTTAATTTAGTCCTGATTGAGCAGAAGTGATGGTTGTGTTTCCTTTTTCTTTCTCAGGTATCCAGAACTATATTACCTAATCTTTTTCTTTTCAGTCCTTTTTGTTTGAAGAGGATAAGGTTTGATATGACTGAGATTTTGGTTGTTGTTCTAACAGGTTAAGGGATAGCATAGAGGTTTCTTTAATGAAGTTAGTGTGGCTGCCTTTTATAAAATAAAGTGCATAAGTCTTCTGCTATAGCCCCGGGCCGACCAATGCCTCGTGAGTGGATTTGGTAGACGGAAACTGAAAGAAGCCTGTCATATATATGTATATATATATATATATATATGTGTGTATGTGTGTGTGTGTTTGTGTGTCTGTGTTTGTCCCCCTAGCATTGCTTGACAACCGATGCTAGTGTGTTTACGTCCCCGTCACTTAGCGGTTCGGCAAAAGAGACTGATAGAATAAGTACTGGGCTTACAAATAATAAGTCCCGGGGTCGATTTGCTCGACTAAAGGCGGTGCTCCAGCATGGCTGCAGTCAAATGACTGAAACAAGTAAAAGAGTAAAAGAGTAATGCCTCAGTATACAAGTTAACTTGTTCGTGGAAACTGCTCATAAAATGAAAACTCATAAAAAAGTTCTCCACAGTAGCAATGTTATAAATCATAATTCGCTCCCAGAAAAATATTGTAACTATAGAATTCATAACACTCGTAAATAAATGGCAATAAAACAACAGTAGAAAGTAAAGAATATTTTATGTAAAGTAAAAAGAATGCCAAGCTCATTTATAATAAAAAATATTATTATCACATTATAGGGATGTACTTGCATAGCAAGTGACTTGATCTGCGATCGTGTACTAAAGCATAATCATAATTATAATGATAATCATAAATATAATCATAATCATAATCGTTTTCTGAATCACTTTCACTTGCACTAAACTTGTGTGCACCATCACTTGTAGATGCTATCACCGATTCACAAGCACTCATAGATAGACTTGTAGATTTCTTTTTAAAAAACAAGTCTAGAGTTCTTTGCTTAGAAGAAGCTTTTTTTTAACTCTCTATAAATTTCTCAATAGCATGCTGAAACATTTGCTATGATAGTAGACTCTTTTGCACTTCATTCAAAATTTGGATCTTGTGCTTGAAAAATAAAACTCATAAACCTGGGGTCTCATAAAGCAGGTCCTCATAAAGTGAAATATTACTGTATGTTAACTCTTTGTGAGACGAAAAGATGTCAACAGTTTCGGGCAGCATACTTTCTTCAGGAAGTGGACTGGCTGCCACATAGTTTCCATTTGCCAAATTTTACTCGTTAGGCTTTGGTTGATCTGAAGCTATGGTAGAAGACTCTAGCTAAAGAGGTTGCACAGTGGAACTGAATCCATTTGCTTGCTATTTCTCACAGGCCCAGCATTCGTGTGGAGATGTAAATTCATAAAGAAAAGCTAAGATGATAATTTAATCTATTGGCTATGTATTTATCTATGTTGTTCAAATACATGCCACTGGTCACTCTGAGTTATTTCTCTAAGCTCATTTTTGTTTCAATTATACTAGGTAAGTCCTGAGGTTGATGTAATTGATATATGTGGCCGTGCATCTTTGTCATAAATCATCTTCAACTCTTTTGATATCAACCTACCTGGGAGTGTCCCTGATTCTAAGATAGAAACCTCCCATTTTAACCCTTTAGCATTTTTTGTCACATATTTTCTGTACATTCTGAGCAAGTCCTGCTAGGATCAAGTTTTGATTTTCATAATCTCAGGGTCAACAAAATAGTATATCAAATACCATACAAGTATATTAAATACCATACAAAATAAATTCTTGACTTCTTAAAATTATCTCCACCTCTATCAACTATGTCAATTATGATACTGTCAACTATGATACTCCGTAAGTATCATTACAGCAGAGCTATCAATGGATCTCACCTCTATTTCCCAATTTAACAACACCATTACCTTGTTATTAGGAGGTTTTACTATTCTACTACAAGCAACAATTCAAGTATTTGACCCAAGTATAGATGACCCAGTAGCAATGTCATGGTCATTTTTTTCCTTTCTCTCTCCCTCCAGTTTTAGAAACCCTGCAAAGGTGGAGTGTTGTGCTTCTGACAAAGCCAATTAGAAAAAAAAACAAAAAAAACATTGGAAAACTTAGTAACTTGATTTAGTATGTTTGAATAAAAGAAGAGTGTGTCACAGATGTCTATGGTTCATAAGCGTTATCATCATCATCATTATTATCATCAACAACAACAAAGACACACTGGAAAATGTAGTCCAAGATACGCAGTGGGACTGAACCCCCAACCACATGGTTCCAGGTTCAGTCCCACTGTGTGGCATCTTGGGCAAGTGTCTACTATTATAGCCTCAGGCCGACCAAAGCCTTGTGAGTGGATTTGGTAGATGGAAACTGAAAGAAGCCTGTCGTATATATGTATATATATATATGCGTGTGTGTGTTTGTGTCTGTGTTTGTCCTAGCATTGCTTGACAACCGATGCTGGTGTGTTTATGTCCCCGTTACTTAGCGGTTTGGCAAAAGAGACCGATAGAATAAGTACTGGGCTTACAAAAGAATAAGTCCCGGGGTCGAGTTGCTCGATTAAAGGCGGTGCTCCAGCATGGCCGCAGTCAAATGACTGAAACAAGTAAAAGAATATAGAATAGAATAGAATATTGTATGTTTGGTAAAAAAAAAAGTAGAATTGTAAGAACTGGGAAGTTTTTGATTGTAGTTCTGCTCTAGTCTGAGATTAAACAATAACAGTAAGAAAAAAGACTAATGCCTAAAAATGGAAAGAATGATCTCAATTTTAATATCTTTGATCGTAGGTGTGAATAGCAACACAGTGGGAAAATCAATTCCCCTCTTCACAGAAATCCCTACATGTAAAAGATGATATTTTAAAAATTGGTGTGAAAATTCAACTTACCCAAAGCAGGAAAATCAATCCGGCATTTATTGAAATAGATTGGATCACTTAAATATCGATAATCAAGAACATCAGGCATAGTGGTACGACAACGCGAGTTATAATTGATCACTGAATATATTATTAATACCAGGTATATGGTTGCTAGAAGTTTGATGAATATCTTCCTGCAATGCCTTAGCATCAGTACCATTATGATGTAAATAACAGACTGGAACCTCTGTATTAGAAAAGAAGAAAAGAAAAGTATAGAAAAAAGTTTTTGTCACATATTTTCTGTACATTCTGAGCAAGTCCTGATGAGATCAAGTTTTGATTTTCATAATCCCAGGGTCAACAAAACAGTATATCAAATACCATACAAGTATATTAAATACCATACAAAATAAATTCTTGACTTCTTAAAATTATCTCCACCTCTAGAGGACACATCATAATTACCAAATAGCAATTAAGACCAGCTTCACTAGAGGTGGCAAGACATTAACCCTGTCCTTTTCCTTAATGGCATGTCAACTTTGGAGAAATTCTTCAATCTTAAGATTGTCTGTCCTTCCCAAATGGAGCTTGTCTTAATTGCCATTTGGTAATTATGGTACATCTTCTAGAGGCAGAGATAGCTTTAAAAAATTGTTTTAAAATTTTTTAAAAAGAATCTATGTTGTATAGTATTGGTTAAGAGCACGGGCTACTAACCCCAAGATTCTGAGTTCAATTCCAAGCAGTGACCTGAACATTAACAACAACAACAACAATAATAATAATTGTACATAATTCCTCATCTCTTAAATATAGAACTGTACACTGCTTTTGTTTCAATTTAAAAATGATGAACTACTCTTTTACTTGTTTCAGTCATTTCAGGCGTAGGAGTGGCTGTGTGCTAAGTAGTTTGCTTACTAGCCACATGGTTCCGGGTTCAGTCCCACTGCGTGGCACCTTGGGCAAGTGTCTTCTACTATAGCCTCGGGCCGACCAAAGCCTTGTGAGTGGATTTGGTAGACGGAAACTGAAAGAAGCCCGTCGTATATATGTATATATATATTATATGTATGTGTGTGTTTGTATGTCTGTGTTTGTCCCCCTAGCATTGCTTGACAACCGATGCTGGTGTGTTTATGTCCCCGTTACTTAGTGGTTTGGCAAAAGAGACCGATAGAATGAGGACTGAGCTTACAAAAGAATAAGTCCCGGGGTCGAGTTGCTCGATTAAAGGCGGTGCTCCAGCATGGCCGCAGTCAAATGACTGAAACAAGTAAAAGAGTAAAAGAGTAGTTCATTATTTTTAAATTGAAACAAAAGCAGTGTACAGTTGTATATTTAAGAGATGAGGAATTATGTACATTATTTACATTCGACAGATATTTGTCCTCGTCTTGTTTGTTTTTAACACAACAGGCATATGGCGTAGTGGTTAAGAGCACGGGCTACTAACCCCAAGATTCCGAGTTCAATTTCAAGCAGTGACCTGAACATTAACAACAACAACAACAATAATAATAATAATAATAATAATAACAACAACATCGAAAAATACCTTAGGAATGAGAACCCAGGTTCGAAATTTCCCCAAAACACCTGAAGAAGGCTGGAAATTATATCAGCCGAAACGTTGTGTTAACAACAAACAAGATGAGGAGAAATAACCGTCGAATGTAAATAATGTAAATAATGTAAATAATGTAAAAGCAGTGTATTTCAACAAAAATTGATTAACAAAATGGTTAAAGTGATCTAAATTAAAACCCTCCTTCGTAATTTCATGTTAATTTATGTTTCAAAATACCAGCTTAATAATCCCTTTCTACTATAGGCACAAGGCCTGAAATTTTAGGAGTGGAGACTAGTTGATTACATCGACACCAGTATTTCCGAAAGGATGAAAGGCAAAGTTGACCTTGGTGGAATTTGAACTCAGAACTCAATTCTGCCAGCTTGCTGCCTTATGCCAGCTTTATAATGACAGATGTGGAGGCGCAATGGCCCAGTGGTTAGGGCAGCGGACTTGCGGTCGTAGGATCGCGGTTTCAATTCCCAGACCGGGCGTTGTGAGTGTTTATTGAGCGAAAACACCTAAAGCTCCATGAGGCTCCGGCAGGGATGGTGGTGATCCCTGCTGTACTCTTTTACCACAACTTTCTCTCACTCTTACTTCCTGTTTCTGTTGTACCTGTATTTCAAAGGGCCGGCCTTGTCACTCTCTGTGTCACGCTGAATATCCCCGAGAACTACGTTAAGGGTACACGTGTCTGTGGAGTGCTCAGCCACTTACACGTTAATTTCACGAGCAGGCTGTTCCGTTGATCGGATCAACCGGAACCCTCGTCATCGTAACCAACGGAGTGCTTCTAAAAAAAAAATGACAGATATTTTACTAAATTCTTCAATGTTTTCAAAATTTATTGAAGGAGCATATCTCAGCAGAAATACAATAACAAAAGAGTTAAATCAATATATAACAAAATAGGCAGGGGTTGGTAGAAGTAAAGTGGAAAACATTGTGAGTTCCATCTCTTTATTGTTCTGAGTTCATATCCCACAGAGGGTTAACACGACCTTTCACCTTTCCAGAACTGATAATGAAATAAAAACTGGTGGAGCACTATAATTAATCTAATCAGCTCATCTTCTCTTCCAAAATGTGCAGTTCAGTTAGATATTTTTACTAACACTTTTAATACCAGCCCACGTACTAATAATGCAAATGTTTACATTTAAATTAAAATCTCAGTCCAGATCATATAGTGAGATTTTAGTTGGTCAACATCAAAGTGATAATCTATATATAAACTTGGAGATATTTTATTAAACCCTTTCAAAATATTGCAAATATTATATCAAAAATTAATCAAAATACATAAGTAGTCTGTCCATTTGGAGGATTAACAGCATGAAGTTGCAAAGTAACATTTATCATCATGCTATTTAACATTTATGTATTTTTATGTGCATTTATAGGTGTATATATATATATATATATATATATATATATATATATATATATATATATATATATATATATATATATATACTAGCAGTATCGCCTGGCGTTGCTCGGGTTTTGAAAGGGAAATAACTATATAAGCATTTTTAGAGATGTAACGTATAATACCCATCTCAATATGGCTAACCACAAAGGGGGGTGTTACTGTAGCTTTTTACGTTCTGAGATTTAATAATATATTTTTAGAGAGTTACTTCCCTTATATAATAGCAAAAAAATGCATTAAAAATGGGAAAAAATGATGGTAAATTTTTTTAAATCGTAGACTCATGCTAGACGTGCGCTAATACCCAGAAGGGCTCGATATGAATCATGACTGTAAGATACCTGCTTTTGGTTACACCGCACCGCAAAATGTGGTGGTAGTTAGGAATCTAAATCGTAGGAGACAGACACACAACTTCACTTTTATATATATATATATATATGGGCAGAAACCTTAGTAAACAAAGAAAAAAGTGTGTGTGTGTCTGTATCTAAAGATAGTCATGCATCTGCAATTCATTGAAAAGTGAAGGAAATTGTAATACGATGATTACTTAATGCATTTCACATATATATACTTTATGCACAATTTTATAGACTTAATACACAGCACTCATAAAATAAATATTCACTTCAAAATTTACATGGTCACAATTTCATATCTAGAAACAAAACTTTTATAGTAAAAAAAATTGACATGAGCTCATTAAAAAGGTAAAAAAAAAAAAGGAATCTATTACTTATAAGCTAAGCAGCCAATTTCATTTCACATAAAATTAAAATCATATTAAAAGTTTTTTAAAAAAATAGAAATCAGAAAATAAATTATAAAAATGATATGAATTATCTAATATATTTTAAAAATCAAGGTCAGTGAATTAGTAAAAATCATTGAATTCCAACCAAAATGCCATGCAGTATATATATATATATATATATATATATATATATATATATATATATATATCCAGCTGTAGAAACATTGCCAGATAAGACTGGAGCCTGGTGCAGCCTTCTGGCTTCCCAGATCTCCGGTCGAACCGTCCAACCCATGCTAGCATGGAGAACGGACGTTAAACGATGATGATGATGATGATATATCTACTCATGTGAGACATGGTCTCTGTACAAACGTCAGGTAAGGGTCCTTGAACGTTTTCATCAGAGATGTCTCAGACACATTCTCAATGTTGGCTGGACCTCAAAAAATTCCAGACACACAGATCCTGAAGACAGCTGATATCTTGAGTATTGAGGCGATGGTGCACAAGCACCGGTTGCGTGGACTGGACACCTTATTAGAATGGAGGATAGAAGGATTCCTAAGCAGATGCTCTATGGAGAACTTATGAATGGAAGGAGACTCCGGCAGAAACCAAGGCTGCAATTCAAGGACTGTATCAAGTCCCCATTAAAGGCCTGTGATATACAGGACACTGACTGGGAGAACAATGCCTGTCATCGACACGGATGGAGGAAGTAGGTTAAGGAGGGGATCGACACTTTTGAGAGAGCACGTGTCCAGCATGAAGAACTTAAGCGAGCTGCGCGAAAGTGCACGGCTCGTATAGTGAATGGGGAAAGCTTGGTCTGCAATGTTTGCAGTCGCATATGCTTGTCAAGAGCAGGGCTCATTAGCCACCAATGGAGCCGCAAATGCAAAATATAAGTTAGTCCTAGAGCGCACAATGTTCCAGAAGGTCTGCAATGGTCTTCCTTGGTCACAAGTGGACGGCCATCATATATATATATATATATATATATACATACATACATAGACACACACACACACACACACACACACACATATATATATATATATATATATCACTTTACATTCTGAGTTCCAATCTAATTAAAACTTACATCACTTTTCATCTTCCCAGAGTCAACAAGTACTAATCAATTACTGGAGGTAATTTATTTGATGATACTCTTCCTCCAAATTTTTTTAAGAAATTAATATTAATAAAAAGTTATGTATGGTTTTTAAAAGAAACCATTTGAAATATTTTGGTGTTTTACTAACAGGGTCATTGACTTGATCTCACAGTTCATGTGATGAAAATGAAACAGTTTTGTTGTTGCACATTTTATGCACATCTACAAACTAATTACTTATTTCTTATTTCTTTATTGCCCACAAGGGGCTAAACATAGAGCGGACAAACAAGGACAGACAAAGGAATTAAGTCGATTACATTGACCCCAGTGTGTAACTGGTACTTAATTTATTGAGCCCGAAAGGATGAAAGGCAAAGTTGACCTCGGCGGAATTTGAACTCAGAACGTAATAGCAGACGAAATACCGCTAAGCATTTCGCCCACCGTGCTAACATTTCTGCCAGCTCTCCGCCTTTCTACAAGCTAATTACTGGCACAAGTAACTAGGTCTGTGGCTATTCAGCTAAACTTTTGATACTTTATATTATATGACATCATCATCATCAGCAGCAGCAGCATTATCATCACCACTCCCACCATCATCACCGTCATTATTTTAAATTCCCTTGTCCATGCTTGCAAGCACCTGGCAGAATTTATTGCAGTAAATTTTTATACTATGGCCTGATGTTCTTCCTGTCACCAATCTTCACCAGCTTCCAACTATGACAATATTTCCCCCATGACCAGACATGTTTGCATGGAAGACTGGAAACACAGGACACTGCTTGCACAACAGTGACACTCATTTATAACTATCACATGAGGTCAAGGTAAGGAGGATGATATATATATATATATATATATATATATATATATATATATATATATATATATACAGGTATAGGTGTGGCTGTGTGGTAAGAAGCTTGCTTCCCGGTCACATGGTTCTAGTTTCAGTCCCACTGCATGGCACCTTGGGCAAGTGCTTTCTACTATAGCCTTGGGCTGACCAAAGCCTTGTGAGTGGATTTGGTAGGTGGAAACTGAAAGAACCTGTCATATATATTTGTATATATATATGTATATATATATATATATATATATATATATATATATATATATATATATATATATATATATGTGTGTGTGTGTGTGTGTGTCTGTGTTTGTCCCCACCACCACCACCACTACCATCGCTTGACAACCAATGCTGGTGTGCTTGCATCCCTGTAACTTAGTTCGGCAAAAGAGACCAATAGACTAAGTACCATGCTTACAAAGAATAAGTCCGGGAGTCGCTTTCTTTGACTAAAAAAAGGCAGTGCCCCATCAATGGTGCAGTCAAATAACTAAAACATATATATATATATATATATATATATATATATACATATATATATATAAATTAACAGAATATGACAAAAATCCAAGGCTGTGAAAGATTTCAGAACATTTATAAATAGGTCTTACAGCTGTTTCTGAGATATTTTATATATCCCTTCATTGGAGACAGAGATTTTTATCTCATTCTGTTAATTTTTATATATATACACATGCTGATATATGACCTACATTGAACTCCTCATTCACATAATCACCGAACCTGGAACTTAACTATAGTCTGTCCATAGCACTTACTCAGCATTACCTGACACCTTTGGGTCTTCTTGACACCATTACCTCTCATAACCTCATATATATATATATATATATATCACGTGATCACGTGACCGACCAGACCATCAAATGTTGCTACACATCGCTGGTCACAATGCGTTCGAATTGTTTTAGCCTTCGAACGACGCCACCCCGCTGGCCAACAGAAGAAAGAGTGAGAAAGAGTGGTGAATGAGTACAGCAGGGATCACCACCCCCTGCCGGAGCCTCGTGGAGCTTTTAGGTGTTTTCGCTCAATAAACACACACAACACCCGGTCTGGGAATCGAAACCGCGATCCTCCGACTGCGAGTCCGCTGCCCTAACCACTGGGCCATTGTGCCTCCTATATATATATACAGACACACACACACACACACAAGATACTTCTTTCAATTTCTGTCTACAAACACCATTCACAAAGCTTTGATCAGACTGGAGCTAGAGTAGAAGGCACTTGCCCAAGGTGCCACACAAAAAAAAAAAAACAATTTAACGGTGTATATGTGTTTCCAGTAGTTACCATGACTCATTCCCAACAAAAATTTTTTAATAAAAAAAAAAAAAACTCATTTATTTTTAGACAGCGTGGAGGAAATTTTCCAAAAGGTTAAGTAGGATTAAATATTTAATTTTGTAAAGATTTATTATTTTGTGTTTCTGACAGCATGTGATACAGCAGTTTAACAAAATCTAATGAGAATAACCATACTGCAGGAAGTGAATACATAAATAAATAAAATTAGCTATATACATAGAATTTGTTTACATGGGGATGTTCAAATGATGTAAACTTCCTAAATATTCTGCATTTCTTGTTTATAAAAATACTATTTAAAAACAGCTGAAGTCAAAGGAAACTGGTTTCCTAGAAACGGATCCATTTTTTTTTAAACATTTCCTCCATTATATATTTACACTGGTGTAAAGCAGGAAAGAGCCAGAGCTAACAACAGGCCTTCAATAAGGTTGTTTAACTTGCTAGAAGTAGGAAGCAAAACTTCAAACCATATCTTATTGGCTGAAAATAGCAAGAACACATTGGATGTTGTACTGTATACTCTATGCCAGAATGAAGATAGGATGGGAACAGATAGAATATCATTGATCATAGGTGTGTTCAATCAAGACTGAACAGAGGCTAAAAAAATAACCAATATGTAAAACTTATAATTATAAAATAATAATAATAATAATAATAATGAAATTATTGTATACAGTGCTCAGGTGCACCACAACTTGTCAGAGATTTTCAAGTGTATTTTGGTAGAAGATGGTATGTACTTTTAAATTATGTTTATTGTAGTTACATTACCCAGCTCACACTCTTTTAATCTTTTACTGGTTTTAATCATTGGATTCTGGCCATGTTGGGGCACGACCTTATGGACCTTTTAAATCAATCATTTTGACCTTCCTTCCCATCACCAGTACTAATTTTGGTCTGGTACTTGTTTAATTAACCTCTATCAAATGGCAAAGGTACACAACTTTTTGATGTAAAGGTACATAATTTGGCATACTCTTTTACACTGGCATACAGAGATACCTCTCTTCTGGCAAGCTGTTGCTGAGCTAGGTCTCTCTCTCTCTCTCTCCATCCCCATCTACCTTCCTCTTTCTCCCTCTTTCTCATTCTGTGGTATGCCTCTGAAACCAGCTGGGAAGGCCAACAAGTATTTTCTCCCCCCCTTTCCTTGGTTTCCCACTCATTTCTTTCAGTTTCCCATTCATCACCAATTGCCCAAGGATTTTTCTTCTCAAAGTGTCCAACATCTCCTTATGATAAGTTTATTTGGTGGTCTTTGCTAATTTGAGCACTTTGATATTTGTTACTCTGCTTAGCACACCTTTAGCATCGATAAGTTGTTACATTTATCTGTTGATGTTCCAGGTTACACAACCATATGTAATGATGGGTTCTATATATGCCCTGAGGGGTATTTTCCTCTCTCTCATTGATAGCTTTTTTTGATAATGTATGGTTGATCTCACCAGTTTTAGCTAGTCCAATTCTTCACTTAATTTTTTAGATGTTTCTTTCCTATCAGATGCATTCCTAAATGCTTAAAACTATCAACTTGTCTCAGTGTTGTTCCCTTAATTCTTAAGTTGCAAACTGGTGATACTTTCTGTTTTCTATGAGATTGCCATAGTCTCTGTGTTTTTGCCCTTAAGACCAAGAGACATCTTCTCACTTGTCATTAATAGTACGAACTGATATTTGTAGCACATAAACTATGCAGAAGATAGATTCTTGATGAACTGAGCTAAGTCAAGGCATGAGAGAAGAGGCTGAGGGCAGAGGAATAAAGTGTAAAACAGGGATGAGGGAGACGAGAGAAAAATGATGAGCTTCTTTGGTCTTGTTAATATTACAAGTATTATTATTGTTATTATTATCATCATCATTAATATTTTTAAAGATTACTACATGTATTTCTTAACATTTGACATGCTTCGGAGGTCAGACAAAATTTACCCTACATAACCCCTCCTTCCTTCCCGTTAAATTTAAATGGTTTGCAAACATGTCTCAGTAAGTGAAAATATTTCAAGTAAAAACCAAGAAAAAGACCCTCTAGATGTTCCAGGTTACACACTATCATTGCTTGACAACCAATGTTGGTGTGTTTATGTCCCCGTAACTTAGTGGTGTGGCAAAAGAGACCGATAGAATAAGTACTAGGCTTACAAAGAATAAGTCCTGGGGTCAGTTTGTTTGACTAAAAAGATGCTGCTCCAGCATGGTCGCAGTCAAATGACTGAAACCGATAAAAGAATAAGGTTGACAGAGGTGTTAAATACATAAGTATTGAATTGAATGTTATTGGGTACTAGCAGTATCGCCCGGCGTTGCTCGGGTTTGTAAGGGAAATAGCTATATAAGCATTTTTAGAGAGTTACTTCCGTTATATAAAACCGAGCGAAAAATGGATTAAAAATGCGGAAAAATGATGGTAAATTTTTTTTTTAATCATAGACTCATCATAGACACACGCTAATACCCAGAAGGGCTCGATATGAATCACGACTATAAGATACCCGCTTTTGGTTAAAGTGCACCGCAAAATGTGGGAGTAGTTAGGAATCTAATTCGGGGTAGACAGGACACACACACATCTACAGTTTTATATATAAAGATTTGTCTATATAATGCTAAACATGTACATAATGTATTAAATGTTACTTAATATTTGGCAGTAGAGAGT
The DNA here is from genome assembly GCF_006345805.1 of Octopus sinensis. Classification (NCBI taxonomy): domain Eukaryota; kingdom Metazoa; phylum Mollusca; class Cephalopoda; order Octopoda; family Octopodidae; genus Octopus; species Octopus sinensis. The sequence continues at coordinate 15,081,209 of NC_043005.1, read as the reverse complement.
GTAAAACACAAAATGCAATGCCTAAAACGTTGCTACACAATGATTCGCTTGAAAGATTCAATTAGTTTTGTTTCAGTTATTCCTGCTATTTTTATGAAGACTCAAAAAGACACTGTAAAATCAATAACACCTGTTCATATTCATCAAGATAGCGTTTTGTTTACTCAACTCCTTAACTGGGATCAATGCTTCTTTTTATAGCAGTTTAACCAATGGAGTCACTATGTAGTCACTTGGAATGCTAGAAATAGTAGCCAAATCTCTCTCTCTCTCTCTTTCTTTGTCAAATCATAATTTAATGGTTAAAAAAAATATTGGGAAACATGCCGTTTGCCAGCTCTGTCTGGCCCCGTGTCGGTGGCACATAAAAGCACCATCCGTTCGTGTCCGTTGCCAGCATCGCTTGGCCCCGTGCCGGTGACACGTAAAAGCACCATCCGTTTCGTGGCCGTTTGCCAGCTCTGTCTGGCACCTGTGCAGGTGGCACGTAAAAAGCACCCACTACACTCACAGAGTGGTTGGCGTTAGGAAGGGCATCCAGCCGTAGAAACACTGCCAGATCTGACTGGGCCTGACGAAGCCTTCCAGCTTCACAGACCCAGTTGAACCGTCCAACCCATGCTAGCATGGAAAGCGGACGCTAAATGATGATGATGATGATGATGATGATGATAGGATAATGTTGTCAGAAATAAACAATGTTTGTAAAAACAGTAAATGGTTAGCCCAGCTGTCTACTCTTTAAGGGCTGACCTGGATTTAAACAACAAAACCTTTATAATAAAGAGTAAGAAAACACCCTAACAACATCTTATTCTCATCACTTTCTTCATATCTGTCCTTTAAAACATTGTTTTCTTTTGTGGCTACTGCTTAGCCCCAGGCCATCTCTGATCCAACAGAGCTATGGATGCAAGGTATCCAAGACATGTTGTATGTTCTTTTTCTGGGAGTACCTTATCTAATGTACCCAAGTATCTTTCTCTGTTGTTTCACCCAAAAGCAGCTCTGATCCCGCATACCTGCCATAAAAGTCATTCAAGCAGTGACTATAACCCATTTTTTCTTTAATCAGACAATATATCTAGGACTATAATATTCCATGTATCCTCTTTTGAATAAGCGTAGGAGTGGCTGTGTGGTAAGTAGCTTGCTTACCAACCACATGGTTCCAGGTTCAGTCCCACTGCGTGGCACCTTGGGCAAGTGTCTTCTACTATAGCCTCAGGCCGACCAAAGCCTTGTGAGTGGATTTGATAGACAGAAACTGAAAGAAGCCTGTCATATATATGTATATATATATATATATATATATATATATATGCATGTGTATATGTTTGTGTGTCTGTGTTTGTCCTCCCATCACTTGACAACCGATGCTGGTGTGGTTATGTCCCCGTAACTTAGCGGTTCGCGACAAAATAGACTGATAGAATAAGTACTTGGCTTACAAAGGATAAGTCCTGAGGTCGATTTGCTCAACTAAAGGCAGTGCTCCAGCATGGCCACAATCAAATGACTGAAACAAGTAAAAGAGAGTAAAAGGGAGAGATGTAATCTGAAGGGAATTTACTTGCAAATTTTAGCATGGTGGGCGACAATATCAAGATGCAATCATTTAGCCATTGTTCATAGCAATAATGATAACATTTATATTATCAATAATTTAATTGTTGATGTTGTTGTTGTTGTTTAGACTAGAGCTGAATGAGCAAACTTATGATCAAAGACTTTCCAGTTATGACCTTCCCATATTTTATATACACAGTAACTAGACAGTCCAGTGAATCCTTTTAAGGACAGTAAGAGGAGATCTGTCTGGTATTTTTAGGAGGCTGAGCGATCTTGTGGAGGATTCCTTGTAGATGGTGGTATTTTGCACAGTAGTGATGATATAGTTGTTAATGTTGTTGTTGTAGTAGGCATGGTGATGGCATTTGTGTCAGTAGTGTCCCTGTAATAATGCTTTGAGTTGTGATAATGTTATTTGTGTCAGCAGTGCAACATCAGTGGTTGTCGTGATAGTAACTGTGTCAGTCATAATATTATTGTTGCTAATATTATTGCTGTATGAAGACTGCAAGCCGGCAGAATCATTAGCATGCTGGCAAAATGCTTAGTGGCATTTCGTCTGTCTGCACATTCTGGGTTCAAATTCCGCCAAGGTCAACTTTGCCTTTCATCCTTTCAGAGATCAATAAATTAAGTATCAGTTGAACACTGGGGTAGATGGAATCAACAAGCACCCTCTCCCAAAATTCCTGGCCCTTCACCAAAATTTGAAACCAACATTATTGTTGTATGAGGTGGTATCAAAAAGTTCCCAGACTAGTTATGTTTAATAAGATATAGCTTATTTAACTCAGTTTTAACATAATCCCCTTCAAAATAGTCACCTTACACAACAATACACCAGTCCCAGTGTTCTTGGAATCCAGCTTGGAAGTCGTTTTCTGCAAGCAAATGAAGGACCTTCTGTGTTTTACTCTTGATCTCAACAACAGTGTTAAAACAGTGACCTTTGAGTGTGGAGAGCTTGGTGACAGGGTGCATTGTCATCATGAAGAATCCAATTCTTTGCCCTCCACAGATCTGACTGCTTTTGCCAAAAGTTCTCCCTCAAATGCTTCAAAACATCACAGTAGAACTCTTGATTGATGGTCTGGCTCTGGGGACGAATTCTCGATATCACAGTAGAATTCTTGATTGATGGTCTGGTCCTGGGGGACAAATTTTCGATGCACAATACAGTGGCTGTTGAAAAACACAATGAACATGCTCTTGACTATGCTGTGGCCTTCTTCAGTTGGGGAGATGAAGAGCTCTTCCTGTGTGACTACAGCTGCTTCATCTCAGAGTCATACACGTAGACCCAACTCTTGTCACTGGTGATGATCCTTGAAGCCAGTGGCACATTGACGGAGATTTTGACAGACTTCGACGCAATGTTCTTTCTGCTCAGTAGTCAACAGGCAGAAGACAAACTTGGCAGAGACATGCCACATGTTCAGTTCAGACATTAGGGTTGCTTGCACAGACCCATATGACAGACCGACAACATCAGCAATGCCACTGATTGCCCTCAGTCAATCCTCATGCACAAGCTGATGAATTTTCTCCACATTTCTAGGGGTAATGCTCATGGTAGGTCTTCCAGATCACTCATCATTATCCAAACTACTCCAGCTCTCTTTTAAGATTGCAGGGTATTATATGAAGAATATTTGGCTACTATTTCTAGTAGGTCAGACACCTATACAGTGGTTCCTTGTTGTTCATATGCTGTGTGCTTGCTTCTAATGAAATGAGCAGTAGGCAATAGTTTGACTGAGTACATTCCACTTATAGAGAATAGTTAATGTGAAAAGATAAGAGGCAATATTTCTGAAGCATGGTTCATGAGTTTTATCAGAAAGAATGGGATAGAGAGAGAGAGAGAGAGAGAGAGAGAGAGAGAGACAGACAGAGAGACAGAGAGACAGAGAGAGACAGAGACAAACAACAAAGAATGAAAGAAAGTAAGGAAACAAAGCAAAAATAAAAAGAAAAGGGTATAAAAAGGGACTAAAATAAAAGAATGAAAAACAATAAAAAAATAGACACAGAAAGCATGAGAGAGAGAGAGAGAGAGAGAGAGACTGGTTGAAATGGAGAGACAAATACAAAAAGAAAGAGAGAAAGAGGATAGTGAGAGTAAGAAAGAAAGTTAAAGAGAAACAGAGAAAGAAAGAAATCACAAGAAATCAAAAGAAATCAATCAAAACAAAAATAAAATAAAGAAAAAAAAACTGTGTTTTTAATGCATGAAACCAATCAAAATAGTGTAAAACTCTGAAACAATAACAGCACTTATTCCACTTTTTCTCCACCAATAATAGGGTTGTAAGGGTTAGAGTGAGTGAGAAGGAAAGAAAATTTGGCTAACAGCAGCAGCAGCAAGGAAGTACAAAAAGTGGTTGCTCAACCTCTTAAAAATAGTAGCCAAACCTCCCTCAAATCATATACTTTTATGTCTTCTAAGGCGGCGAGCTGGCAGAAACGTTAGCACACCGGGCGAAATGCGTTGCCGTATTTCGTCTGCCGTTATGTTCTGAGTTCAAATTCCGCCGAGGTCGACTTTGCCTTTCATCCTTTCGGGGTCGATAAATTAAGTACCAGTTACGCACTGGGGTCGATATAATCGACTTAATCCGTTTGTCTGTCCTTGTTTGTCCCCTCTGTGTTTAGCCCCTTGTGGGTAGTAAAGAAATATATAGTTTTATGTCTTAAGAAATGGGCAAGATGCAGTAAATTACACAGTCCTAGAAATATTAATCCTGCAAAAAAGTAAATAAATAAATGCAGTATGGCGTAGGAGTGGCTGTGTGTAAGTAACTTGCTTACCAACCACATGGTTCCGGGTTCTAATCCTACTGCGTGGCACCTTGGGCAAGTGTCTTCTGCTATAGCTGCAGGCCGACCAAAGCCTTGTGAGTGGATTTGGTAGACGGAAACTGAAAGAAGCCTGTTGTGTGTATGTGTGTTTGTGTGTGTTTGTGTGTGTGTGTGTGTGTGTGTGTGTATTTGTCACCCCACCATTACTTGACAACCAATGTTGATGTGCTTATGTCCCCCATAACTTAGCAGTTTGGCAAAACAGACTAATAGAATAAGTACTAGGCTTACAATTAATAAGTCCTGGGATCAATTTGTTTGACTAAAAGTAGTGCTCCAGCATGGCCACAGTCAACTGACTGAAACAAGTAAGAGAATAAAAAAAAAAGATGGTCACATTTGGAACATCTTTGATTATAGGTCTGTTTTATCAGGGCCACACTTCATCAGAGCTAAACAGCCTCAAATCACAAGCACCACTGCCACCACTACCATTATTGCTACCATCTTGTCCTCTCTAGTATAATAAAAACCAACTAGAAAACAGAATAACCTTGATTTAGGTTGTATAGTAAGTAATGTAAGGATGAAAATTGATCCATACTAGGATTATTTTTCCCATAAGATGTTGCTAGTAGAAACAGGAAAGAAAGAGGAGAGGAAAAGGTGACAGAACGTTTTCTAAGATGTGAGAGGTTCAATTAAGAGTTGTTATTGTCCTCACTGTCCAGGCTATAGAAATCAATAATATAGATTTCTACTATAGACAAAAAGCCACAAATTTCATGTGAAAGGGAATACTTCATTAAACCATTCCCAATACTTAACTATTATTTTAATTCGTTAACTCTCAAAGAATGAGATGTCAAACTTGGCTAAGATTTAACTTCAGATCATTAAGGAATGAACGATATAAGGGATTTTTAATTGCATTCTACCAAGGGGAAAATAAAATGTTTCCAAGATGTAAGAGGGCTGAATTTTTAAAATATATCAATAAGGATTTCTTAAAGACTCAGTTTATCAACTCCAATAACTGACTGGGACTTTATTTTGTAAGCCCCCAAAGGATATCTTAGCAAACTTCAAACTCAAAATGTAGGGAAATAAAATCAAGCGCTCCTTAATAATAACATTCTTAATATAAATGAGGAATTTAGCAAGTATGATTGATAAATTGATCCCTGTATTTAAATGACACTTTATTTTGGTGACCCCAGAAAGATGAAAGGCGAAGTCAATCTTACATGATTTGAACTCAGAACATGTAATTGATGTAGCTTAATTCTATGCACTAGTTTGCCTGACCTTACTGATTTTGACCCCAAGGAAGAAAACAATTTTTTTTCACAAATTACTAACTTTAATAAGGTCTTCCTATCATCACACCAGACTAAATTTTTTTTAAAATTTTTAACAATAATGATTTTTAACAAAAACATAAGGACAGAAAAAATTTGGGAGAGATTCTAGCTGAAATACTGATGCATACATTTTTATCTTTTAAACTGAAAGGGGTTTAACAACTAAAAGATTTAGATTTCAACTAAGTTGGGTCTTATCAACTTCAGTGCAACTACAAATATGTTTGTTTATTTTTAATGGCATAGACTAGAGAAAGGAGCTGTATTCAACCTTCATACTCTTGTGACTGGAGAGAGATTGACAACTGATATACTTCAACAGCTGACAGTTGTGGGGAAAAAAAGGAGAAGGAACCTCAGTGGGTTGAAATTCTGGAAAGGAAGGACTGCTCAGTCCTTAGTATGGAGCCTGGAGGAAATGGGGTGAACAAAATATGGGTGATAAGGGAAGGTGAAGCAAATGTGTTAGGTAGGCCTGAGTAGAAATGACATGAAATCAGACAGATTCAAAGAACAGAGGACTCTGCTGCAGAAGAGATTGTGTGAAGAGATAGCATGTCTGTGAACCAGAGTTTGGAGTATGTTGGTGAATGATTTCCAAACTTTTTGGGGGAGGGGATACATTAAAGGATTTTAGTATGAGTTATTAACAGTACTGTTACAGATGTAGGAGTGGTATTCCACCATGGGTCATTTTTGTATAGGAAAAGTAAAGGTTAGTGCTGACACTTTATTTTGTTGACCTTAGAATGATGAAAGGCAAAAATCAATGCCAGCAGGATTTGAACTCAGAACAATTCCATGGTAAATTATGTTGACAAGGGGGTTAGGTGAGTTGTTGGTCAGGTTTAGGACATAAATGGATAATTGGTAACATTGTAATTGAGTATTTGCAAACAACTTGCAAATACAATTGCTACCAGTTGAAAGTTTCACATACCAGACACTAGCAGGCTTAAAGAGATGTAAAAGAAAAAAAAACAATGCCATCAGGATTTGAACTTCCACCCAAATAAGACTCAATTACATTCTACAATGAATTTAACCCAGTATTTATAATTGATACATTAGATCAATCATGATTTATGTACATTTCACTTGGGTTCATAATCACTCTATACCTATACACAAAATAAACAAAAAAAATACTAAAAATAGGCACAGGAGTGGCTAAAGTAGCTTGGGTGCCCCTCCCATTTTTATTCATCTTTATTGTTATCATCCTCATCACATTAATGTCCTTGTCCAGCCCAAAGCTACTCTGTGTACTGCTCTTGTGGCAAACTATGTGAATAAAAGTAGCTTGCTTACCAACCACATGGTTCTGGGTTCAGTCCCACTGCGTGGCACCTTTGGGCAAGTGTCTTCTACTATAGCCTCAGGCCACCCAAAGCCTTGTGTGTGGATTTGGTAGACGGAAACTGAAAGAAGCCTGTCGTATATATGTATATGTTTATAAATATATATGTGTGTGTCTGTGTTTGTCTCCCCAACATTACTTGACAACCGATGCTGGTGTGTTTACGTCCCTGTAACTTAGCGGTTCGGCAAAAAGAGACCAATAGAATAAGTACTAGGCTTACAAAGAATATGTCCTGAGGTCAATTTGCTCGACTAAAGGCAGTGCTCCAGCATGGCCACAGTCAAAATGACTGAAACAAGTAAAAGAGTAAAGAGAAAAGAGTAAAGAGATCACCTGGACATATAAAGAGCATCGTTGTTAACAATCTTCAATGCCCACAGTTTCTGTCACTACCTGAAAAACCACCTCCAAACACCCAGACATATGTGCAATACCTCAGAACACTACTACCCCAGTTTTCCAAAAACCCTATCTTTCCCACTAAGTTCAGATGAAAAAAAGTTACACACACACAGAAATAGTTGCAACTTCAATAGTTTTACTGCCCACCCTTACCTGCAAGACAGGATGCTAGGTTGAACACCACCAACACTAAGTGCAAAAGAATAGTAAATCCCAAACTTTTGACCAAGCCTGCCTTGCCTGTTACTGCTGTAGTGACTATTAGAATTTATGAGTATATATAAATAGACTTTTTAGAGGATGCAGTATGTCTGTGGAGGTGCGTGGCTTAGTGGTTAGGGTGTCAGCACCATGATCGTAAGATTGTGGTTTCAATTCCTGGACAGATAACGCATTGTGTTCTTGAGCAAAACACTTCATTTCACATTGCTCCAGTCCACTCAGCTGGCAAAAATGAGTAACGCTGCAATGGACTGGTGTCCCGTCCAGCTGGGGAGCACATATGGCATAGAAACCAGGAAACCGGGCCCATGAGCCTGGCTAGGCTTTAAAAGAGTGCAAGTGGAGGTGCGTGGCTTAGTGGTTAGGGTGTCAGGACCATGATTGTAAGATTGTGGTTTCAATTCCTGGATGGGTGACGCACTGTGTTCTTAAGCAAAACACTTCATTTCACATTGTTCCAGTCCACTCAGCTGGCAAAAATGAGTAATGCTGTGATGGACTGGCGTCCCATCCAGATGGGGAGCACATATGCCATAGAAACCGGGAAACCAGGCCCATGAGCCTGGCTAGGCTTTAAAAGGGCACATTTATTATTTTTTTTATGTGGTATGTCTAGACTGTCATACTGGACTCCAGTCAATTCATCACTGTATGAACTCAGCTAGGTGTAGTTATGGTATAACTGGGAAAATGGATCTGTGAGTAAAATCTCACATTCAGCTAGGTACATATGTGCCATAGAGCTACATGATCAGGGTTTGTCAAGGGCTACACTACAATAGTCATCCCCTGACTAACTTATGGCACAAAATCATTTGCAGATAATGAATATCAACTGATTTGAATATCCTTTCGTTACTGTATTTATTTTGAAATGCTCTGTGTTTCTTTCAATTACATTAAATGTAACAAAGAATTTAATAAAATAACTTATTTATCATTCAGCTCGTGTTAGGAACATGAATTGTGACTAAGGTTTGGTGGAAGATTTTAATTCAAAACTTATGAAAACAAGACATTTGTATTTAGAGCCAGAACCGATTTCAGCTGGGTTGGTAACAAAAGGGTTAAGTTAATGGCTCTAGAAAGCTGTAAAGTAAATAGAATATGAAGAACAAGAACAATAATAATAATGAATACTTTTCTTTGCTACAGAGGTGTTAGATGAAGGATGAGGTGAGGGCATTACAAAGACAGATTACAATTTATGTTGGGGAGGGGGTTACATTGGGTGAGGAGGAAAAGTGGAAGAAGTGAATGAGATGAAATGTATACATGATATACAAAATCTAGGAATATATGAATGATGTAGATCTCCTGATACAACAGACCCTCCAATTAGGGCCAGTCATAGAACCTCACAAATCCAAGATCACCATATCCCATCATCACCACTACCAGCAAGTACCATTTCTCATCTATTGTTCTCTGATCAACAGGCACATGCTTAGAGTAGTTCCATCCACACATACACACACACACACACACACACACACACACACACACACACACACACACACACACACACACACACAGCAGGCTTCTGCTTGCCAAATTCCATTCACAAGGTTTTGTTCAACCTGAAGCTATAGTGTCAGTCACATCTTACAGGATGTAATGTGATGAGATCAAATCTGGAACTACATGGTTGGAGAAAGAACTTCTAAACCAACCGTGCAGATACTTTCTTCACTGACCCCCACCCAACAAAATGACTGAATTAACGTTGTGTTAACAGCAAACGAGATGAGGACAAATATCTATCAAATGTAAATAATGAAATAAGTTAGTCAAAAGACGATTGCACAGACTTTTACTTTTGTTTAGTGAAAACTTCAGGATATAACAAAAAAAAAAATAATAAATGTGAAATTGAATATTCTAGTCTACCATCAATTATACATTTAGTACCTCATTCAGTTGAAATCCCAGTGCCAGTTTTCATTCAACTAACTGCTCTTGAAAATCTGAATAATGATGAAGAACTCAATGACAGCAATGATGCAGATTTTGAAATTGAAGATGACTCATTCTGTAAGGAATTCAATCAGCATGAGTTGAATGATATGGCATGAGACTTGAGATTATTAAAAATGGCCTCAGAACTCCTAGCATCAAAACTGAATGAGAAAAAAGCTGCTTGAAAAAGGAGCAAAGGTATCCTACTTTCAATCCAGAATAAGTGCATTTCTGCGGCACTTTTGAAGTGATGGTAGGTTTGTATATTGCCATAACATGCAGGTTTTACTGGAAGAATTGGAATTTCCAATCTACAACTTAACTGAATGGCAACAGTTCAGGGATAATTCAAGCAGAGCTTAAAGTGTGTCCTTCCTCCTCCACAATAGCAATTCATATAGTACAGTCCCAAATGGACATTCAATTTACCTTCAGGAAGAATATGGAGACACAGAGTTACTGAGTTGTTGCTGTATGACAAACACAATTGAATTATCTGTGTTAATCTTTAAATGGAATGTTTCCTTCTTGGTCAGCAACATGGATACACCAATTATCCCTGCTTGAGAGAAACCTTGAGTGAAGAGGAATTGGCTATCTGAACTCAAACCTGGTGATCCCAACATTCTACATAAAGAAAATTATATTCCCATCCCTGCACAAGAAATTGGGTCTCATGAAACAATTTGTTAAAGCATTGCCAAATGAAGGTAACTGTTTCAAGTACCTTGTTTTGGCATTTCTTAGCCTGCCAATTAAAAAAAGTCAGTTCTGGCATGTTTGATGGTTTACAGATTCAGTAACTCATCAAAGATGAACCTTCCATTGGCACAATGTCAGACCTCGAAAAGAATATTTGGTTATCATTCAAAAACCTTGTCAAGAACTTTGTTGGACATACACAAAGAATTACATTAAAATTGTCCAGAAACTTATTGGAGAGTTACAGAATGCTCAGCTGCAACATGAACATAAAGTTGCATTTTCTGCACAGCCATCTTGCTAACTTCCCTGAAAACCTTGGTGTGGTTAGCAATGAGCAAAATGAATGATTCCACTGAGATTTGAAAGTCATAGAGGAGTGGTATCAAGATAAATGAGATATAAATATAATGGCTGACTATTGCTGGAGCATGAAGTAAAACTGTCCACAGATTGAACATGCCAGAAAAACTATAAATGTAAATTTTTACCTTAACAACTTGCACATCATTTGACTTACAGTGACAATGTCCTTTGTATGAATAAAATAAATTTGTACAAATATTAGTCAAGCAATGTTTTACTATAGTCCATTGTATGTAAATTTTAAAAATATTCTGTAAAATGAGCACGTTTTTTGAGACAAAGCAAAGGTATCCCATAGCTCAACAAGTTGATGAGATACAGAAAAACTGGGGTCAATTTTTTATTCTGGGGCTAAAAATTAGTCAAAAACAAGTGTCCAATCTAACTCAATGAAAACTGTATTCCCCAGTGTTATTTTTAAGATAAACACAACATCACAAATTTTAGGAAGAGCATAGTTGATAAAATTGACACCAGAACAACTTGTACTTATTTTACAGACCCTAGAAGAATGAAAATCTTCTCTTCTATTGAGGCTTGAAATCAAAATATAAAAGACACAAACTGGGTGCAGGAGTGGCTGTGTGGTAAGTAACTTGTTTACCAACCACATGGTTCCGGGTTCAATCCCACTGCGTGGCATCTTGGGCAAGTGTCTTCTACTATAGCCTCGGGCCGACCAAAGCCTTGTGAGTGGATTTGATAGACGGAAACTGAAAGAAGCCCGTCGTATATATGTATATATATATGTATATATATATATATATATATATATATATATATATATATATATATATATATATATATATATATATATATGTGTGTGTGTGTGTTTGTGTGTCTGTGTTTGTCCCCCTAGCATTGCTTGACAACCGATGCTGGTGTGTTTATGTCCCCGTTACTTAGCGGTTCGGCAAAAGAGACCGATAGAATAAGTACTGGGCTTACAAAAGAATAAGTCCCGGGATTGAGTTGCTCGATTAAAGGCGGTGCTCCAGCATGGCCGCAGTCAAATGACTGAAACAAGTAAAAGAGTAAAGAGTAAACTGAATTATTTTGGAAGAAAGCAGAAGTGAGATATTACAATGTTGAATTACACTGTCTATAATTGCAGGTTTTGTGAAGTGAAAAAACTCATCAACCTGGAATTGAAACTCAGATCTCAGCCTTGACACACTTATGTGTGTATATTTTGTTTCATAAAGCTCTTCATAAAACTCATAAATACTGGGAACAAATACGAAGTCAAGGCTTTCATGTTGTCCTCTACATCCATTAACAGCATCAATTCATATTTGTTTTCCACTATGTTAACAAATAGAGTGACACTCCATAAAACCAGCCCTTAATGCAACATGAAATACTTGATGGAGACGATGTTGAGTCATCATCTAATTAAGCTAATGATGGCTCAGGGGGAAATACATTTGCTGGTGGATGTGATAATTACAAAAAACCATTAGCAACACTTTTATTATCACTACTACTACTACTACTACTACTACTACTACTACTACTACTACTACTACCACCACTCCTACTGCTACTGGTGGAGGTGGTGGTGGTGGTGGTGGTGGATTGGCAGAATTGATAGATAAAGCAGTTAGAATGCTACATATTATTTAGCTGTATCATTCAACAAAGGAGTTGATTCTTTCCTCTTCAGTTACCAGTTGAGTCCTATGCTAATTAAATTATACTCTTCTCTTGTTAAATCTGAAGCTTTGTACTCATGTTTGAAATCATTTTTATTACAGGTGTGATGGATTAGCAGAATCATCAGAACATTGGAAAAAGTTACTTGCAGTATGTCATCAACTTTTTGTATTCTTGGTTCAAATCTTGTTGAGGTCAACTCTGTTTTATCCTTCTGGGAGTCAATAAAATAAAGTATCAGTCAAGTACTAGGGTGAATGGTATCAACTAACTTCCTCCCCTGAAAACTGCAGGGCCTTAAATTAGGAACAGTAATTATTATTATTATTGAGTGAGAGAGCAGTGCATGCCATCAAAGTGACACTGGGGTAAAATATACGAAGCCCAGTATACCCATCATGACTACCCGTCTGATAAGGGTACAATAACCACATGCATCACAACCATATGTGTGCGACACAGTGATCTCATATCAAGATAAACAGCACATGACCTTGCAGGTGGGGCCCAGTTAGAATTTTCTTCTGGTCGAGTAACCCATCCCACTCAAAAGGTCCCTGAATAAGGGTTGTTTAAGGATGTTAAATGAAACACCCATGTTTCCAGAGGTGAATTATTTAAACCCCATTAAGGGTGGTAGATATAATCAAAACCAGTAAGGGACTACTAAATGACTTGTAGTATTTAGTTCCATCTCTTTTTATACAAGTTTATGTTTTGCCACGATCTTCTTTTGACATTCAGTTCTCCTGCACTGACAAGGTAATTACCAGCTATATACTAAAGTCAATTAAACTGACTACAGCCATTCTCTTCCTCCAGAAATCATCATCAGTACAGAGTGCATCAGTTTTTTGAAGACATCTCTTTCAAGAGCTCTGACTTCATTCTAACTTATTTCTTTTACTTTACTTTTCAGATAAATAATTTCAGACATTAGGTTGGCTCAGCAAATAAAATGGTACACTATAATCATTGCCTTCAGAGCACAACATAGTGATACAGAGATAACTCCCTTCCCAAAAGTTGCCCAACCCTTCATTGTCAAAGTTCAAAAGGAGCTGGAAGCTGCTGATTGGGATCCAACATCAACAGTTAAACACAAAACACATGCACAGGATCCTAATAACACGAAACACATACACTGGATCAGAATACATAACTTTGTACAAAATGTCCAAGAAATAACTGATAAAAGCCCCAGAAAGTCAATCGGAGCCATTGCAAAGAACCTCAGGTTGTCAGAATACACCATCAGAAGAGTTGAGCATAAAGATACCCAGTACAAGTCGTATGTCATGCAAAGAGGTCAGTTGAGACAAGAGAGAATCATTCAATCTGTGCCAAGTGCTTGTTAACCCTTTTGTTACCAACCCGGCTGAAACCTGCTCTGGCTCTGAGTACAAATGTCTTGTTTTCATAAGTTTTGAATTAAAATCTTTCACCAAACCTTAGTCACAATTTATGTTCGTAACACTAGCTGAATGATAATTAAGTTATTTTACTAAATTCTTTGTTATATTTAAAATTAATTGAAAGAAACACAGAGCATCTCAAAATAAATGCAGAAATGAAAGGGTTAAACAAGTTAAAGCACCAAGAAGCTGGAATGCTTTGGTTTTTCTTTGATGAGAAGAACTTTGATCATCATCATCATCGTATAGCGTCTGCTTTCCATACAAGCATGGGTTGGATGGTTCAACTGGGGTCTGGGAAGCCAGAAGGCTGCACCAGGCCCAGTCTGATCTGGCAATGTTTCTATGGCTGGGTGCCCTTCCTAACGCCAACCACTCCGTGAGTGTAGTTGGTGCTTTTTACATGCCACCGGCACAGGTGCCAGACGGGGCTGGCAAACGGCCACGGTTGGATGGTGCTTTTTACGTGCCACCAGCACGGAGGCCAGGCAAGGCTGGCAACGGCCACATTCGGATGGTTCTCTTACGTACCACAGGCACTGGTATCACAGCTGCAATTTCCATTGATGTTGATCGATTTCGATTTCAATAGAAATTGCAGCTGTGATACCAAGGACCAAAAAATAAACAAAAGGAATGACAGATACTTATACAGAGACCCAAATGAGGTTATGCATATTAAGTTCTCAAAAACAATGATGGTTATGGAAGTCATCAACAACAAGGGAGATGTCATGCCTCTTCATTTTTTTTAACAGGGCTTAAGAGTCAATACCACAGTCTACCTGGAGTACATAGAGGTGTTGGAGAAAGTTGTGAGAGCTTGGATGGACAGAATATTCGACAGAAGATTGTATGTCTTCCAACTAGACTTTGCATCATCTAATAAGGCTAAGAAATACCCAAGAATGGATGCATACCAATCTCCATTATCATATTCTCACCAGAACTCAGTCCACTAGACTATTACATATGATGCATAGTCAAGAAATATCCCCATAGCACCTTACAATCTCTGAAGTCTACCTTAATCAGCACTGTGTTCCAAATTGATAAAGATCATCTCATTCAGGCATGTCGACACTTCTAGCCCAGTATTGAAGCAGCCACTGATGCTAATAGTGGATTCATTGAAGAGGTGTAATAGAAGGATTCTTGAGATTATTTGCCCTAATTTGTTTTCATATATAGTTTTTATTTAATGAGGTATGGATTTTTTGGAAGTTAATACAAATGACCCAAAAAAACTGACACACCCTGTGATAGTAGTACTATCATGAATTAGTGGATTTGAATACAGTACACTCACATTTTTGTCTATTAATTCTCACCTGAAGGAGCCTGTACACATTCTCTAATCCTGCTTGAGATAGCAGCCAAATCACCCTCGAATTACACCCTACTGTATTAAATATTATCAACTTAATCTTATATATACAGATTATATACAGGTCAAAGGTCTATGCAATCAGAGCTGACCTGCGATTAGTGACACTACTATGATCAATGACCAAACAAGGTCTGATATGGCACTAAACAACAACATCCTTAGTTCTGTGGTACCAGTACCTAAAGAGGGTATTTTATGTGTGGTGTGTCAACAGTTTCAACCAACAAATTAGAAACATAGATTAGGTGAAATGGCTTCAGATCAAAAGAGAAAACTTGGTTCACACAACTGATTGTTCTAGAAACTCTTATATTTCACTACTGCTATTTACATATTGCGCAGCTATGCAATTGGTTGACCTTCTAGAGGTAGCAGTCAAAACTCTCTCAATGCCCTGCTGTCATGAGAAAGGAAAAGAAAATGTTGGATAAAGATGAGATGGTTATGGCTGGAATGCTTTTAACCCTTTCATTACTGTATTTATTTTGAGATGCTATGTGTTTCTTTCAATTACTTTAAATATAACAAAGAATTTAGTAAAATAACTTGGTTATCATTAAGCTAGTGCTAGGAACATAAATTGTGACTAAGGTTTGATGGAAGATTTTAATTCAAAATTTATGAAACCAAGACATTTGTACTCAGAGCCAAAGACAGTTTTAACCAGGATGGTAATGAAAGGGTTAAACAAAACAGTCCTGGGGTTAAAACCCAACAAAATACTAGTTTTTCTTGATTTCACACAGAAACCACATATTTTAGAAGTAAGAAAAATGGGAATTTATGATGTTCTTTCTTTTCTCTGTGCTGGAAGCAAATGGTGAGATCAGATCTTGAGATACTGGGCATTATAAGCAAAATGAGGAATAAAACTTGATATATGTCATTTTGCCAAGATGCAGACCCATCCATTACATACCAGCAAGAAAAAAAAAAAAAATTGGATGTTACAGGTCAATAGGGAAGTCTATGTGGCCTCTCAGTCTGATAGAAATAGAAGTCAGATCTTCTTCCAAACATACGCAGCCATATTAGGAAGGAAAGATACTTTGGATAATGTAGTCTGATGTAAAGTATTATTGAAGTGGTAGGTCATGGGTGGAATGTCTTTTATCACAGGTCTGATTGTTCAGGGCTTGTCTAAGGCTAAACAACTGGAACAACAACTTTGCCTGTTAAAACATTGGTGATGATGGTGGTGTTGATGGTGATGATGGTGGTGGTGGCAGCAGTGGTAGCGACGGTGAGGGTGCCGATAAGAGAGATGATAATGATGATGGTGGTGATCGTAACAATGACTACTATGACAGGAGTAATGACGAGGACAACGACAATGATAATTATTGGGTTGTCCAGAAAGTTTGTGCCGATTTATAGTAGCTTACCTTTCGACTTATTTTAGAACATGGTTGAGTCCATAAAATAGGATTTGACTACACCTCCATTTACAGCACAGTTTAAGATATCTTTTTGTGGAAGAAGGTTTATGTTCCTATAACTTGTGTTAATTCTGTAACTCTTTAAAATGGAAGATAAGAAAGTTCATTTTTGGCACTTAATGCTTTGGGAACCAGACAAAAATTGCTGCAGCTTGGCTGGGATGTGTTACCCTACCCTCCATATTCACCAGATATTGCTCCTTCGGATTTCCACTTATTCAGGTCTCTGCAGAATAGTCTTAATGGTAAAAATTTCAATTCCTTGGATGACGTAAAAAGATACCTTGATGAATTCTTTGCCATGAAACCACCTCAATTCTGGGAAGAGGGTATTTTCAAGTTAAAGGAAAGATGGAGACACATATTCTACCTATTTTATGTTCAAACTAGTCAGATATAGTCATTCATAGCTACCTTATTGTGTCATTTTAAAAATAAACAATCACATCATGGAAATCTCAAAGCCATGAAATGATGCAAGATTAATTTTACATGGTGTGAATACATAAGCTTTACATTTTACAGAATAATCTGAATGCTAAAGGGTTAAACCTCCAGCAATATTTGTGCTGACATGGTTGCTACAGTAGGGGACGACACTCCAGCTTTATCAGCAGTGTAAAAGTGGCCAGTTGAATTTAGGAGGGGAAGGGAGAGTCTTTTAGATGACCTAAGGCTTGGACATTCTGCAACTGTCACCACTGAGGAAAACATTGTGTTCACCACATGGTGATGGATGACAGGTGATTGGCTATAAATCAAATAGCCAATGTCATTAGCATATCCCATGAGAGAGTTGAGAATATTCTGCACATGATGAAGGTTTCTGCTCAGTGGCTGTCATGTCTTCTGACACCTGATCAAAAGTACACCAGGCTGATAAAATCATGGGAAAATTTGACATTGTTTTGAGGCATATCCCGCTGGTTTGCTTGAATGTTCCCTAATTCAGGATGAGCATTCAGTTAATCACTTCGAGCCAAAGACAAAGACATACATGCTGTGGAAACATCCCTCCTCACCTGCTCCAAAGAAGGCCAAGATAATTTCATTTGCAGGAAAGGTGACGGCCACAATTTTTGAGGATGCAGAAGACATTGTATTTATTGACTATCTTCAAAAGGGCCACACCATCAATGGAAAGTACTATGCCAGCTTTCTGAAGCAGTTATGAAAGGCTATCAAGACCAAACACCCAGAAAACTGATGAAAGGGGTCTTGCTTCAAAAGGACAATGCTCCTGCACACAAGTCCTTGGTTTCAATGGCTGCTGTGTGTGACTGTGGCTTTGAACTGGTTGATCAGCCTCCCTATTCTTCTGATTCTACCCCATCTGACTATCTTTTCTTTCCCAACATGAAAAAACACTTGGCTGGGAACCAGAATCACAATGATGATGACATCATGTTTGCTGTTGATGACTTTTTTTGATCAGGAGGAGGAAAGCTCCTTCACCATTGCATTCCAAGCAGTGCAACACCAATGGAAGAAGTGTGTGCACCACAAGGGGGACTATATTGAAAAACAAACCTCATTTGGACACATCCCATGAAGGTATTTTGGTCAGCCTATGAACTTTCCAGCCAACACTCATAGTTTGAAATATCAATCATTCATTTCCTTATTCTCTCTGAAGGGAGCTAACATAATTATTGTAGATCTAAGACAGAAATACATTCTTAAATATACTTTGTTTTAATACTTTTGTCATCAAGAAGAGTCAGAGTCCATGACATCTGCAGACCTTTCAGCATTCATGTGATCATGATATCTGCAAGAAAAATGTAATCAAACTCAGAATCTTGGGGTTAGTAGCCTGCGCTCTTAATCACTACACCATATGCCCATGGGCGTAGTGGTTAAGAGCACGGACTACTAACCCCAAGATTCTGAGTTTGATTCCAAGCAGTGACCTGAAGAATAGTAATTATAATGATAATAACATCGAAAAATACCTCAGGAATGAGAACCCAGGTTCGAAATTTCCCCAAGACACATGATGAAGGCTGGAGGGCATATCAGCTGAAATGTTGTGTTAACAACAAACAAGATGAGGACAAATATCCATCAAATGCAAATAATGTAAATAATGTAAAGTACTAATTAGTCAGATATTATTTATCAATCTCTATTTATACTTTTAATGATAGATTTGTTCAGTCAGAATTGATTGAGAGCTAAACAACACCAACAATGGCATAGATTTGCTGCATGATGAAATTAATTTTCATATTGAGCTTTTAGCAGTATAGTACTTGCATGAAGTGACTGTAAAGTTTAGAACTTTTTGAAGTTATCAGTAGGGTTTAACTCATGCAGTTATCATCATCATCATCATCATCATCATTTAGCGTCCGTTTTCCATGCTAGCATGGGTTGGACGGTTCAACTGGGGTCTGGGGAGCCCGAAGGCTGCACCAGGCCAGTCAGATCTGGCAGTGTTTCTACAGCTGGATGCCCTTCCTAACGCCAACCACTCCGAGAGTGTAGTGGGTGATTTTATGTGCCACCGACACAGGTGCCAGACGAGGCTGGCGAACGGCCACGCTCGGATGGTGTTTTTATGTGCCACCGACACAGGTGCCAGACGAGGCTGGCAGACGGCCACGCTCGGATGGTGTTTTTATGTGCCACCGACACAGGTGCCAGATGAGGCTGGCGGACGGCCACGATTGGATGGTGTTTGTTACGTCCCCAAAGCACGGAGGCCAGTCTATGCGGTACTGGCTACGGCCACGTTCGGATGATTTTCTTGTGTGCCACCGGCACTGGTACCAGAAAGATACAAATTCCATTGATGTTCATCTATTTTGATTTGTTTTGATTGAGAAAAAAAGACGGTATCTACTTCATATAGTTTGTGTATACTGGTGTTAGTTTGACACTCATTAAATTGAGGATGATGATGAAAATGGATCAAAATGGTAATGAGAATGATAAAATTGATGATGATGATGATGACAGCAGTGATGGTGAATGACGACAAAGATGACAATAACTGCAATTATATCAACAATAGTTATCAGGATGGCAATAGTAGTGATGATGATAATAGTAACTGTGATTATTATTATGATAATAATTATGATAATAATTGGACAGTGATTATTATCAATATGATAATGATGATAATCATGACAATCATTATTATGATGATGAAGCTGATGATAATGATAACTGATTATAATGATGATGATGACATGAGTGATGATGGGACGACAATGATGATAATGATGACGATGTTGATATTCATTATGATATTGATGCTGCTGATGTTGGAGATGAGGTTGTCAAAGATTGCAGTGATAGTGATGGTTAAAAGAGAGAATGAGAAAGAAGTTGTGCAAAGCTACCACGCCTGTTACAGTTGTCATGGTTAAAGTTCTTCCTGAGCAGATGTGTTTAATCTTTGCAAACATGGATTAGAGATTAAAAGAACATTGATAATAAATGACAACAGTGGTAATGATGATAGTGATAGTAATGATGGGTGTGATGATAATGAATACGACAAAGATGACGATACTGGTTTTAATGATGATGATGTTGATGATGATGATATTACAATAGTG
>NC_043005.1:15025985-15055985 GCF_006345805.1 Octopus sinensis | reverse complement strand
TCTACCAGTAGACTAGGAAGCTAGACATAGTCTTAATTGAGAAAGAAAACAAACTATGCTGGATCATAGCTATAGCATGCCCAGCTAACAACAAGGTATGCGATAAGGAAGAAAGAAAAGTTGAGAGATATGACAGGTTAGCTTGGGAAGTTAAGCGGTTGTGATCGATGAAAAAGGTAGCAGTAGTATCAATAATTGTCGGAGCCTTGGGAACAGTGAGCAAAAATTTCAAGAAGTATGTGGAACAAATAGGGGCTGCAATAAGGGTGGAGCACTTGCAGAAAACAGCACTGCTTGGAACCGCTTGAATACTCAGGAAGGTGCTCGAAAAATAAGAGGTGTTTCCTTAGTTCACTGGAATGAACGGCTGACACTGTAATACATCTCCAGTGTTAGAAGCTGTGCAAAGGCAATGATAATAAAAATAATAATAATAATAATAATAATAATAATAATAATAATAATAATAATAATAATAGACTCTACCATCAAATACAAAAGATGTGGCATCTTAAAGTGAGAACTGTTCCTGTTATTGTCAGAAAAATCTAGATAATATCTCGGGGAACCATGTTTCAGAGAAATCCAAATGATTGTGCTGACAAGTACTGCCCACATCCTTAGAAAAACCATATCAATTTAAATGTCTGTGTTGTATTACATGAAGTTATTTCGCTACTGTCACTTCCCCTCCCCAAGCTTTCAATCACACTGTAACGTCTCTTATCCTTCACTCGCCCTAGGATGCTGGTTGTGTCTTGGCAAGTGAATGTAACAAACTTGCAGATTAAAAGTATATAATAATAATGGAAGTGTTATCATGTACATTGTTTTGTCTTGGTATAAAAGATGGGCTACAGCAAATATTCTGCTCAAATACCACAGATTTGCTGGTCAGTTGTTTGACCTTAACCAGGTGAGCATGTCCCTTAGTGGCTGATGAAATGTGTACGAATTATGCACTGGGGTCAATCTAATCGACTGGGCACCCTCCGCCCTAAAATTTTGGGCCTTGTCCTTGGAGTAGAAAGGAATATCTTACATGAGTGTCAGTATATATACATATACAGACTTTCATGTATGTATGTGTATATGTTGTGTGTGCATGTGTGTGTGTAATGTGTGCAAAGAATAGATCTGTTTATAAACACACTAACACCCACATATCTATAATATGAGAGAGAGTAAGGGATTTGAGCTAGTGTTTGTATGTGCCACTGATATTGAAAACATGTTAATTCTAGGTTTATGAGGAAGGGGATTCATACATGCATGCATCTTAGTATCATTTCCATGTGTCTTCATATATAACATTATCTGAGCAAAAGAACAGTGTCATTACTTAGTTTTCCTGGTTAACAACAAAAGGTCCTATAATTCAACAGACATGTTAGGGATCAGTCAAATGAAAAATAACTTATAAAATAAGTTGGGCTTAGTGGCAAGTAAAGCATCCTGCTATAGAAAATCTGCCTCCCTAAGTTTCATCTAACCCATCCCAGCATGAAAAACCAAACGTGAAAATAACGATGATAATGATGGCGATGGTAGTAAAAGTTAAAACACACATACACACACACACACACTCATGCACTCACGCACGCACGCACACACACACACACACACACACACACACACACACACATGCACACACATAATTTGATCAGTGGTTGCTCCTCTTTTTCACTTGATTTTGGAATAATGAGGTGACAATCACTTGGTATTTTTGTCAGCTTGTTTCAAATAATAAAACACCAAAAAAATAATTAAAAACAGTAAAAACCAAAAACAAAACAAAGCAAAAAATGAATGATAAGTATAGATTTTTTACACCTTATTATTTTTTGCTCAAACTAGATTCCCATTCACTCAACTGTATCCAGTTTCAAAGTCTTATTCTCAATAAGTTGATGGATGTGCAAAACAGTAAAAATAAATCAATGAAATTTGTAGAATAGTGAAATAAAACACACACACACACACACACACACACACACACACACACTAAAAATATACATGTAAGCCTAAACACATCTGTCTCCTGTCTTCCACTTCACCTAAACACTCAAAAGAAAATATGGAAAAGGAAAACCAAGGTCAGAAATACAAAGTTTAGGTTTTAGTTTCTATTTCTTTTTTCTCTAGACAACAAAGGTTTCTAGTAATCCCTGCCTTTGCAACGTATACATGCAGGCATATACACATAGTTGTGCATGTGTACATTCATATGAGTCCCTCTAGCCTGCAGAGATGTCCTGGATGCTAACAGCAACAGAGTGGAGGCGCAATGGCCCAGTGGTTAGGGCAGTGGACTCGCGGTGGTAAGAACGTGGTTTCGATTCCCAGACCGGGCATTGTGAGTGTTTATTGAGCAAAAAACACCTAAGCTCCACAAGGTTCCGGCGGTGGGGAGGTGAACCCTGCTGTACTCTTTCACCTCAACTTTCTCTCACTCCTTCTTCCTACTTCTGTCACAAAGCAGAGGAACCATGGTGTAACCCACTATGGTGTGGTAAACTTTCAGACCCTAGTCTAGATTGCGAATCTTCTGTACCCCAGGATGGTTCAGCTCTCCACCCATTCAAAGCCACCATTTATGGAATGAGGATAACAACGTAGCTTTCGTGCCCATGCAACCACTAGTCTATCACATGAGGTGAGTGGATCTTCAAGTTGCCACACACACTCTTAGTAGCTTAGAGTAGGCTCGAATTAGAGATTATTCTTTGTGGGTAATGGCATAAGTCCTAATTGGAAGAAGAAGAAGAAGAAGAAGAAGAAGAACAGCAACAGAGCATAGACAGACTTGTTTTATTTTTCACATTTATACAAGGTTGTAATCAAGTAACTTAAATAAGTTGCCTGTCTTGCAGTTTGAACAGATTGGTTGAGTCAAATAGCCCAGTCCATAGAGCTACAGATGTGAATAAGGAAAGTTAGCTGAAGTGATCAGGATGGCAACTTTTGTATTTACTTTATAAGAAAGGTTAAAAAGTTAACTGAAAATATTTTATTTACTCAAAGCTTATACAATAATAACAACAACAATAATAATAATAATAATAATAATAATAATAATAATAATAATAATAATAACAACAACAACAATAATAATAACAACAATAATCATCATCATCATCGTTTAGCGTCTGCTTTCCATGCTAGCATGGTTTGGACGGTTCAACTGGGGTCTGGGAAGCCAGAAGACTGCACCAGGCCCAGTTTGATCTGGCAATGTTTCTATGGCTGGATGCCCTTCCTAACGCCAACCACTCCATGAGTGTAGTGGGTGCTTTTTACGTGCCACCGGCACAGGTGCCAGACAAGTCTGGCAAACAGCCACAATCAGATGGTGCTTTTTATGTGCCACCGGCACGGGGGCCAGGCGAGGCTGGCAACGGCCATGATCGGACGGTGCTTTTTACGTGCCACCGGCACGGGGGGCCAAGCGAGGCTGGCAACGGCCACGAACGGATGGTGCTTTTTACGTGCCACTGACAATAATAATAATAAAAGCAAAAAAAAGAAGAGAGCCATTGTTATCAAGTGAATGGTATTTTGGCATCTATTGTGCCTTCCACAGGTTCAAAAAATAAACTTGTCAATCTACTTCATTTTTGGTAATATTTTATAAGATTGAGGTAACTCCCCTGGTATGTATACAGAAGCAAAAAAAAGAAGAGTGACATTTTTTTTTTGTTTCTGTATAGCTACTGGAGGAGTTACCTCAATCCTATAATAATAATAATAATAATAATTTAGCTACCTACCACATGAAAATGAGCAATGTTATATTTAATGCAGAGAACATAAAAAAATTAACGAGAAAGCATTAAAAAGTTAATTAATTATGCAACAAGGATTAAATTATTATTTTAAACGACAAAAATTTTTTCCTCTTTCTTTTTCCTATTCTTTCTCTTTTTGGCAAAAAAATATGTACCAGTCAAAGTACGGTGAAGGCTATACTTTACTGATAAGGAAGGGAGCAAGCTGGCAGAAACATTAGTACGCCGGCTGAAATGCTTAGCAGTATTTTGTCTGTCTTTACGTTCTGAGTTCAAATTCCACTGAGGTCGACTTTGCCTTTCATCCTTTCAGGATCGATAAATTAAGTACCAGTTACGCACTGGGGTCAATGTAATCGACTTAATCCCTTTGTCTGTCCTTGTTTGTCCCCTCTATGTTTAGCCCCTTGTGGGCAATAAAGAAATAAGAAACGCTAGCACGCCGGGTGAAATGCTTAGTGGTATTTCGTCTGTCTTTACATTCTGAGTTCAAATTCCGCCAAGGTCGACTTTGCCTTTCATCCTTTCAGGGTCGATAAATTAAGTACTAGGGGTCGATAAATGGAGTACTAAGTCGATAAATTAAGTACCAGATAAATTAAGTACAGTACTGGGAGGTCAATCTAATCGACTGGTCCCCTCCCCCAAAATTTCGGGCCTTGTGCCTAGAGTAGAAAAGTATACTTTACTGAAAAGGGCATAATATAACAAAAATCCAGTTATTTTCCATACTTCTCCCCTGCTAACAAAACAAAATAATATTAGTGATCAGCTAATATTTTTTCCTTCACAACATAATTATTTCTGGTTATTTTTTTTAAATTTTTATGATTCGTCCATTAAATATATTCTCACTAACTGAAATGCAAGCTATCTTTCTTTGTCTCTATCTTTCTTTGCCATAGAATTTGAGAGATTCAAAGTGATAGAGGAGGTAACAGTTAATAGCTGTTTACATATATATATATATATATACACATACACACACCCACACACACATACACACACATATATATATGCATACACACACACACACACATACACACACACACATATATATATATATATATATATATATATATATATATATATACACATACACATATATATATATATATATATATATATATATATATATATAAATGGGCTTCTTTCAGTTTCCATCTACCAAATCCACCTACAAGACTTTGGTCAGCCCATGGCAATAGTAAAAGACACTTGCCCAAGGTACCACACACTGAGACCGAACCTGGAATCATGTGGTTGGGAAGCAAGCTTCTTACCACACACCCACACCTGTGTCTATATATATTTCTTTCTAAAATGTTTCACAAAATTCATCATCATCATCATCATTTAACATTTATATTTGTTAATCCTTTACATTCAGAACATACACACCCATGTAAAAAAAAAAAAAAAAACATATTTCCAATATTTAGAGAGAAGTCCAGTGGCACAAATACTATGTCTAATCCCTTGCTCTGTCACACCTTATAAATATGTGCGTGTTTATAAATAAACTTGTTCTCCATATTTATATATATATATACATATATATATATATATATATATATATATATATATATATATATATATATATATATTATCATCATCATCATATATACACACACACACACACATACACTTACACATTAATACACACACACATACATAATATCCTCAAACGCATGCCTCACACATATATGCAAATGCTGATGCAGCTATAGACATTTATGCACCAAATATTTGCACAAGTTCATACACATGTGTATACACACATGCATAGAAATGTATCCCTCCACACACATACATTTCCCACTGCAACATCATAAAATATTTATGACTATTTATATTCTTCCCAGCTTAGTCACTATGTTAGGCTACTCCCTCCCTACTACTGTGTCTAATAAAAACATTTAGTTTAACTAAATATGCTCATTAAGGGCGGAGAACAAATGGTATTAACATTATCTCCTTTCTTCCATCTCTCCTTCTTCTTCTCTCTATTTCTTACAATTTGTCTACCTCTCATTTTATCACACACATGTCAGATGTTTGTTTTGTTCTATGCATAAACAAAGTCACTGAGTCACATAAGTTTTAGCTGGCCCTGGTCATTGGAGTGCTAAACTAGCTGTCTTAAATGTGGGTTAACTCCAGAAATAGAAGAAATTGGTGATGAATCTGCATTGGTAATAATCAATCCAAATGAGAGTTTATCAAAGAATTCGTAAACTCAATTGTTAAAAGGTGAGAAAAATCTAAGGCTCCAGGCTCTTGGCCTTCATCTCTGAGAGAGGAATACCACAATCTAGAAAAATGTCTTAAATCATTTGAAAGTTCCTGACCTGTTACTAGAGTAACATCAAGCCCTGTCCAAAGAGTGTGATGCAACAATTCACAGTAATTTAATTTACTATAATAATTCTATACTTGTTTTCATTTCAACTGAGAATATGTAAAATTGTAAAATGTCTTCTTTATGCCATCTGAGAATGTAAACATTCATTTTCTGAGTTCAAATTCCGCCGAGGTCGACTTTGCCTTTCATCCTTTCAGGGTCGATAAATTAAGTACTAGGGGTCGATAAATGGAGTACTAAGTCGATAAATTAAGTACAGTACTGGGAGGTCGTTCTAATCGACTGGTCCCCTCCCCCAAAATTTCAGGCCTTGTGCCTAGAATAGGAAAATACACTTTGCTGATAAGGGCATAATATAACAAAAAAGAAAAAGGATAGAGCCCTTAATCTTTTTCAAAACCTCTAAGGCTGATGGGAGGAAAGCAATAATTCTTAGCCAGAAGATTTGGTCCAAATGCTTGCAACATATTTAACTCCACTGAACTCCAAGAGCTACCTAATAAAGAAATTTCATGATCTAACTGTATCATAAACAAAATAAAAAAATCCAAATACACAAAGTAGAGATTTTTCATTACACTGGAAATAAAGCAACTTTGATATTTATTTTTCCCTTGCAGTGTTTGTCAGCTTAAAGTTACAAAAGAACAGAACAATATTTTGACCTAGCTAACCATTAATCAGAATGATTCATGGTCTCCAGTGATTGTATGCTACCATTATCATCATTATTCATTTATATTCTATGCTGGCATAGGTTGAATGGGTAGTTATGATATAAGTCAGAGCTACTGCTCTCTTAGGTTGGTCAAAGGATCACATTATACATTTCAATGTTTGGCATAGCTTCAGTGTCTGGATGCCCTACCCTTACACCAACCACTTTACAGACTGTACTAGATACATTTTATAATAGCAATGGTACTGGTGAAGTTCTCTTGTATCCTGCAAGATAAAAGAATACTCATAACTATGTTATCTTCATTTATTCAAGGTAACATGTCTAAGAGGGTAAAGAGAAGAGAAGAAGAGAAGTCTAGGGTGAGCTGGTGAGAGTATGAAGGGAGAAACATAGCTACTGGAATGAGAGGATCATAGAACAGGGGTTAATAGAAGAAAAGTAGTGATGGATAAACAGAGAGGCATTTTGTCATGACACCAGTACTAGAAGTTTTTATGTCCTTGCCAAAAGAAAGGGTCCTCCCAACTCACAGTTTCTGCTCACTTGTAAACCACTTTACAGAGTGTACTGGGGGCATTTCATAGTGGCGCCAGTAAGTTTGAAATTGCCTTGAACCTTATAAGAGTAAGGAGTCTGCACTACTTTAAGATGGGTTTGATCACTTGCAGCAACATAAACAAGAAGGATGTGTATCTCTACCATTAACATCAATGTTGTTGAGAGATCTTCATCCTCTATTTGATTGTGACATACGTATGCATCTGTCTGGCTATTTGTCTACGAGCTGGCAGAATCATTAGCACGCTGGGCGAAATGCTTATCGGTATTTCGTCTTCCGCTACGTTCTGAGTTCAAATTCCGGCGAGGTCGACTTTGCCTTTCATCCTTTCGGGGTCGATAAATAAAGTACCAGTTTCGCACTGGGGTCGATGTAATTGACTTAATCCCTTTGTCTGTCCTTGTTTGTCCCCTCTATGTTTAGCCCCTTGTGGGTAGTAAAGAAATATATCTGTCTGTCTGCCTGTCTATCTGTTTACCTGTCTACCTATCTATATATCATACAATCTGCCCTTCAGTCTTTTATTGCCAGCAGCAGTGGCAGTTTCCTGAACTTTTCCCAACTTTTTCTTGTTCTAACAACTATACTTTCAAAGCAACCATCTCCCCTGCTAATTACATCTCCTAGATGACAAAAGTTATAGACTACTTCAAGTGAGCCATCTGGACATTTATGAGAATCTATTTCCAGTGTGTACAATGTATGTACTCATCCAGTCCATCTGTCATGTATGAAGCTTACTTTCTCAGGAACATATAGAAGAGGAAGACTAAGAAAGACACAAAAAGAAATTGTGAAAGCAGATCCCAGGAGCCTGAATCTAAAAATGGAGATGGCAAAAAATAGCAACAAGTGACAAGACCCACCTTTCAAATATAAGCATGGAAAATGGACATAAAATGAAACCAAAATTAAGCACTGGATCTGAACATTTCGCAACACTTGGGAAGCATTTATATTTCACATCAGAATCCATTTTACAACTCAGAACACATCATTTCAATCTTTCAAGCTAACAAGGAATGAGGGAGCTCTTGTTTGGTTGCTCAGTCTGATATCCGGTTGAGCAACAAACCAAATCTCTCTGAAATTACACCCTACCATTAAAAAAGAAAAAAAAAACATATTAGACTATATAGTCCTAGGTACAATTTGTCTGAAAAAGATGAAATAAGATGAAATGGTTATGACTGGAACATCATGATCCATAAGTCAGCTAAATCGGGGCTGAGCTGGGACTAAACAATAGTAATAAAAGGAAGGAGATATTGGATAATGTAGTCTGGAATACACTATGTCTGGAAAAATAAAGTAGAAAGGTAATGGTGGGAATCTATTCAGCCACAAAGTTACTGATTCAGAATAACAACAAAAGGCAAAACACATCAGATAAGGTAGTCAAAGACACACTATGCCTGAAAAAAAGAGACATGCAGATGAAAGCTGGAACAGATTGTAGTTCAACTTGACCAAGGGCTGAGATGTAACTAAACAACAACAACAAAAACTCGATCACAACTCTGAGTTTAGAAAACAGGAATATTACTATATATATATATATATATATATATATATATATATATCATCATCATCATCATCATCATCGTTTAGCGTCCGTTTTCCATGCTAGCATGGGTTGGACGGTTCTACTGGGGTCTGTGAAGCCAGAAGGCTTCATCAGGCCCAGTCAAATCTGGCAGTGTTTCTACGGCTGGATGCCCTTCCTAACGCCAACCACTCCGTGAGTGTAGTGGGTGCTTTTTACGTGCCACCCGCACTGGTGCCAGACAGAGCTGGCAAACGGCCACAAACGGATGGTGCTTTTTATGTGCCACCGGCACGAGGGCCAGGCGAGGCTGGCAACGGACACGAAACGGGGCGGTGCTGGCAACGGTCGCGAAACGGAAAGTTCTCTTACATGCCACCGGCACTGGTAACACATCTGCAATTTCCATTGATCGATTTCGATTCTGATCGTCACTTGCCTCAACGGGTCTTCACAAGCAGAGTTTTGACATGCCACCGGCACTGGTAGCACATCCGCAATTTCCATTGATCGATTTCGATTCTGATCCTCACTTGCCTCATCACGTCTTCACAAGTAGAGTTTTGTGTCCCAAGAAGGGAAGGTATGCATACGTAGGCTGGCTCCATCCCATGTAGAAGGCCACGGGTTATGGACTCACTTGTCCTGCCGGGTCTTCTCGCGCACAGCACACTTCCAGAGGTCTCGGTCTCTAGTCATTTCCTCAGTGAGACCTAAAGTTCGAAGGTCGTGCTTCACCACCTCGTCCCAGGTTTTCCTGGGTCTGCCTCTTCCACAGGTTCCCTCAACCGCTAGGGTGTGGCACTTTTTCACACAACTATCTTCATCCATTCTCGCCACATGACCATACCAGCGCAAACGTCTCTCTTGCACACCACAACTGATGCTTCTTAGGTCCAGCTTTTCTCTCAAGGTACTTACACTCTGCCGAGTGTGAGTACCGGCATTACACATCCATCGGAGCATACTGGCTTCATTTCTAGCGAGCTTACGCATATCCTCAGCAGTCACGGCCCATGTTTCACTGCCATGTAGCATGGCTGTTCGTACACACGCATCATACAGTCTGCCTTTCACTCTGTGCGAGAGGCCTTTTGTCACCAGCAGAGGTAAGAGCTCTCTGAACTTTGCCCAAGCTATTCTTACTCTAGCAGTTACACTTTCAGCACACCCGCCCCCGCTGCTGACTTGGTCACCTAGGTAACGGAAACTATCAACTATTTCTAGTTTTTCTCCCTGGAAAGTGACGGAAGTTGGTCTCAGAGCATTTTCAGTGTTTATTGTTCCTGAGCATCTGCCACATACAAAAACCATCTTCCTAGTTAGCCTTCCTTTGACATTGCTGCATCTCTTATGTGTCCATAGCTTACACTTGGTGCATCTTATAGAGTTTCTACCTACACCTTTTCTACAGATCGAGCAGGGCCATCTACCTGAAGGTGTTTGTGATTTGTCTACCTTCCTACTGATTACGACTTTGGTTTTAGCTAGATTGACTCTGAGGCCCTTCGATTCTAATCCTTGTTTCCACACCTGAAACTTCTCCTCCAGTTCTGATAGCGACTCAGCAATTAGAGCAAGGTCATCAGCATAGAGGAGCTCCCAAGGGCATCCTGTCTTGAATTCCTCCGTTATTGCCTGGAGGACTATGATAAATAGGAGGGGGCTGAGTACTGAGCCTTGGTGGACTCCTACCTCTACCCGGAATTCTTCACTGTACACATTTCCAACCCTCACCCTACTAGCGGCGTCCCTGTACATGGCCCGCACAGCTCTCACTAACCATTCATCTATCCCTAGTTTCCTCATTGCCCACCAGATAAGGGATCGGGGGACCCTGTCGAAGGCTTTCTCCATGTCAACAAAAGCCAGGTAGAGGGGCCTATCTTTGGCTAGGTATTTCTCCTGCAGCTGCCTTACCAGGAATATAGCATCAGTAGTACTTTTCCCTGGCACAAACCCAAACTGCATCTCATCTAAACTAACTCTCTCTCTAATTAGTTGGGCTATGACCCTCTCCGTAACCTTCATCACCTGGTCCAACAGCTTGATACCTCTGTAGTTATTTGTATCTAGGGCATCACCTTTACCTTTGTAGCAGTTGACTATTATACTGCTACACCAGTCATTGGGTATGACCCCTTTGATTAACTATACAGGTGACTAGGCTATAACCGACACTACCAGACATTTTGAGCATCTCTGCAGTGATTCCTGATGGGCCTGGGGCTGTCCCTGTCTTCATGCTTCTAATTGCCTTAGCTACCACGGAACTATCAACTCAGATAGCTGGTCCCTCTGTTGGGTCAACATTCGGCAGACTCTCTTTATCCCATTCATTTTCTTCATTCAGCAACCTTTCATAGTGGCATCTCCAAACCTCTCTCTTTGCATCCTCATTTAGCGCAAGTGAACCATCTTCCATGCGAACACACTTCTCTCCTACCACATCATGATTCTCTCTCACACACTGTCTTGCAACACGAAACACCTCCAGTCTTTGGTCCTCACGGCGCAGGACATTGGCAAATTTTTTCTTATCTGCTTCCCCTCTGGCTAAATAAACCTGTCTCCTAGCTTCTCTTTTGGCAGTCTGATACAATCCCCTGCTACCCCCATTTTTCCAGACCTTCCAAGCCTGTCTCTTTTCTCTAATAGCCCTGTCTACAATATTGTTCCACCACCACGTTATTCTAGGTCGAGAGGGGACTTTGCACCAGCCACAGATCTGGTCAGTGGCTCTCAGCAGGTTGTCCCTTAGAAACGTCCAGCTGTCTTCTACCCCCTGTGATGCTCTATCCCCTTCTACTTCGTCAGAGGCTTCAAGTAATATGTCCCTAAATCTCTGTCCATTTGCAGGATCTTTAAGCTTCCAGATCCTTCTTCTCCATATTTGTCGTCTTCTGGTTGTCCTCCTAGTCCTGATCCTAAAGTCACTAACTACCAGTCTATGTTGTGGGGTACATTCTTCACCTGAGAAGGTTTTGGCATTTATAAGCAGCCATCTCTCCCTTTGCCTTGTAAGGATGTAGTCAATTTGGCTGGTATGTTGGCCCGATTGGTAAGTGACTAGGTGGCTGGTAGGTTTCCTGAAGTTAGTGTTGCAAATCATAAGATTATTTGCATCGCAGAACTCCAGCAGCCTGGTTCCCTCCTCGTTGCGGGAGCCATAGCCATAGCCTCCATGTACGCCATGGAAGCCCCCAGCATGTCGTCCAACGTGACCATTGAAGTCACCAGCCACAAAGATAAGGTCTCTGTCATTCGTCAACGAGGTAGTCTGCAGTAGAGTGTCATAGAATCGGTCTTTCTGTCCATCGGGTAGCCCCGACTGAGGAGCATAGGCTGATATAATGGTTGCTGAACTATGATGAAGCACTAATCTAATCTTAAGTATTCTGTCACATACTCTGATTACCTCAATTACTTTATCTACATATATATATATATATATATATATATATATATATATATATATATATATAGGAGTGGCTGTGTGGTAAGTAGCTTGCTAACCAACCACATGGTTCCGGGTTCAGTCCCACTGCGTGGCATCTTGGGCAAGTGTCTTCTGCAATAGCCCCGGGCCGACCAACTGAAAGAAGCCTATTGTATATATGTATATATATATATATGTGTGTGTGTGTTTGTCCCCCTAGCATTGCTTGACAGCCGATGCTGGTGTGTTTACGTCCCCGTCACTTAGCGGTTCGGCAAAAGAGACCGATAGAATAAGTACTGGGCTTACAAAGAATAAGTCCCGGGGTCGATTTGCTTGACTAAAGGCGGTGCTCCAGCATGGCCACAGTCAAATGACTGAAACAAGTAAAAGAGTAGAAGAGTAAAAGAGTATATGTGTACAAGAAATTCTCCAGATAGTTGCTACTGCACTCACTCTTGTGTGGGGACCTTAACTGGTGGAACAGTTTTTATCTAGCTCTGGTTCAGACATAATTTGTCAGAACTGTTACCAAAAGTATTCCAACTATAACCATCTCATTTTTAACCCATGCCAGCATGGAAAGAGGACGTTGAATGATGATAATGATGATGATGATGATATGTAAGAGAATGAATGTATCTTTTCTTTTAAGACGGGACGGGGTGATTTCTGAGGGAGATTTGGTTGCTATTTCTAGCAAGTAATCTCATAATCTTCATTGGTTTGCTCAAGAAGCAACCCCACTTGAATCCCCATACTTTTATCTTCCCTGGTTTTGTTTTGTGTTATTCCTTCTTTTCCATGCTTGCAAGAGAGAACCATCATATAGGCACAGGAGTGGCTGTGTGGTAAGTAGCTTGCTTACCAACCACATGGTTCCGGGTTCATTCCCACTGCATGGCACCTTGGGTAAGTGTCTTCTACTATTGCCTCGGACTGACCAAAGCCTTGTGAGTGGATTTGGTAGACAGAAACTGAATGAAGCCCATTGTATATATATATATATATATATGTGTGTGTGTGTGTGTGTGTGTGTGTGTGTGTGTGTGTGTGTGTGTGTGTGTGTGTGTGTGTGTGTGCGTGTGTGCGCGTGTGTGCGTGTGTGTGTGTGTGTGTGTGTGTGTGTGTTTGTATGTCTGTGTTTGTTACCCCAACATTGATTGACAACCGATGGTGGTGTGTTTACATCCCCGTAACTTAGCGGTTCACCACCACCACATATTTCGTACCGTTTCCTTGTTTAATGCTGTCTAAAATGTTTAAATTTTTGAACATTCTAAGACACATTTGATGATAGAAATATTTTGGAAGATTGTCAGGATAAATATTAGTTTCAAAAACAGTTTAAAGCATTTGTGAATGTAAATAACTTGTCATAGAATAAATGTACAAAATAAATTCAGTGTAATATTGGTGTCAAATTTTGGCACAAGGCCAGCAATTTCAGAAGGAGTTTGGCAAGTCAATTACATCAACCCCAGTTCTCAACTGGTACTTATTTTATGAACCCCAACAGGATGAAAGATGACCTCAGTAAAATTTGAATTCAGAATGAAAAGACAGATTCGATGCCTCTAAACATTTTGCCTAGTGTGCTAACATTCCTTCCAGCTCACCACCTTAAACTCAGCGTAATATTGCAATGAAAATACGAGTATGGGAAATATGTAAAGAATGTAAGATCAGTCTGATAAATAGCAAGAATTAATACAGCAAAAATTAGCACAAAATATTTATATTTATCAAATTCTTCAGGAACTTAGTTCAACGACGAGAGTCCTTCCCCAATGTCATTACATCATGTGTGTGTACATACATACACACGCATACATACACACACATACATACACACATATACGTGCACTCAAGCACGTAAGCACACGCATACGCATGCATGCACACATACACATGTACACACATAGGTGCAGCTGTAGCTGTGTGGTAAGAATTTTGCTTCTCAATCACATGGTTGCAGGTTCAGTCTCAATAAATAGCACCCAGTCCTGGACCGTGTACATGTATATATATATATATATATATACATACACACACAGACACACACATATATGCATACATATATAAATATATATAGTCACAGAAAAGGAGGAATTTCAATTATCCCCACGTGGTGAGTTGTAATATATATAAGAAATTAAAGAAGGAAAATGCACACACTTTACATAGTTTTAATATAATCTTTAATATATTTTTCTATTTGTTAAATCATTCACTCGTAAATATCATCACAAACAATAAAGACAAAAAATCTCTTAAGAAAATACATATTCAAATAAGTAAATCTTAATATAATGAATAGCGAAAACAAAACCGGTCGATATATTAAAGATTATATTAAAACTGTAAAGTGTGTGCATTTTCCTTCTTTAATTTCTTATATTGACTGCCATGACACTGCATCCTTTAAGGCCCTCATGCTTTCCGAAATCCGTCAAAACTACACCTGATTATATATACACTTTCGATGAGTTGTAGTGCACCTGAGCACTGTACACAATGTTTATTATTATTATTATTATTATATACACACACACACACATATATATATATATATATATATATATATATATATAGATAGATAGATAGATAGATAGATAGATAGATAGATAGATAGATAGATAGATAGATAGATAGATAAATAGATAGATACAGATGAATATGGTACTTAAGTTGAGGCACCAGAATTTAGTACGGTATTATCCATGCAATTTCAAAATAAAGTGATTAAAATCAAAATAAGCAAGAAGGATACCCAGAGGTAATGTAGTACAATCGTCGTTTCAAACAATTCCATTTAATTGAACACTGCAACCATTACATCAATTTAAATGCAGAGCAATCTTCAGCTGCACAAAGATATAGAATTTAATTAATTTAGAACAGATGGTCACTTTAGTATAATTTTACCTAAAATCTCCTAGAAGGTAAGGAGATAGACAAAGAACATGCTGCCTTCACTTCAGCTTAGAAGCTACTAAGGTATCAGGAAGAAAGACTTGTTACAGATTTTGTTTGTCACTGTCTTATGGGGTCAGTTTTAATTTATAGACTAGTTTTATCAAATCTTAGTATATCTAAGACCCGAGAAAACAAGGAGCAGTGTCTGTTAGGAATAGGGCTGAGGGAGTCGACAGAAATCATAGTGGGTATAGTCATAAAAAAAGTATCAAGATTTATTAGAATATTATAACAAAAGGATAAAAAGTTTTTTGAATGCTTTTGAGTATATACCAAACTTTTACCACAATAGAGGGCAGAAAAGAAATTATCTAGAAATAGTTTAATATTTATCTATATTATATACTTAAATACTAACTTATCAGATGGTATCTGTGAATATTGATCAATTGGTATATACTGGTATTTAATAAAGGGTTACTAAGGTAAAAGAACATGCTAACTATATATTAATTAAATTATAATCTAAGTAGTTTATTTTAAGTAGTGAATATACCAGTATTGTTTTATACAAGCTAAGTATGAATTTATAGAGGTACAAAAATTAAATTAATTTTATAAATAAATAAAAGCTATTATGAAATGATAAAAAAATAAAATGAACAGGTAGGGTAGAACACCATAGAAAAGGAATAAAATAGCTTAATCACTAAAAACATGATAAAGTATATATACCTTATTAACATCAATAGGGAAGATTTATAGAAAATGTATAATAATTCAAAGTATACCAAGCTAAAAATTATATATTTACTTATTTAGCTACTATCAATAAAGACTGATACCAGGTATTAGCTAAAGGAATATTGATGTTGTAGGACATTCTAAATTTTAAACTAATTTTTAAAACTAAGGGTTATATTATAGGTTTTAGAAGTTATTATTGTTACTCCATATATGATATAGTTTCTTAGGGGTACTTAATTAGAAGGGTTACTTATATAAAGGCCCTTATAAATACTAAGATCAGGAGGGTAGAGCACTAACCCTTTAGTATTTAAACCGGCCATATCCGGCCAAAATAGTTAATCTGTTTTATGTTTAAACTGACCAGATCCAGGCTCTCACACCTACCCTACAATGTTATTCTACGTTAGGTAATTACACCATCAACATCTTGAAGATATGAGATAATGCATGATTAATTCAAATCAATGGGAATCAATAAGCATTATGTTTGATAGAATAATCTGAACACTAAAGGATTAAGAAAGGGGATAAATCAAGTAATTTCTAAAGATCATTTCAAACGATATTGCCAAGTTGTATAAAGTTAAAATTTAGGGTAGTCAAGAAGATTATTAAGAATGATATTATAACAAAAGGATTAAACTTCTTTGAATGTTTTAAAGTATATACCAAATTTTACCACAATAGAGGGCAGAAAAGAAAATTACAAAGAAATAGTTTAATATTTATACTTATTATTATCTAAATATTAACTTATTATATGGTTTCTATGGAGATTGACCAACTGGATTTTACTGGTACTTAATAAAGACGTACTGAGGCTAAAGAACATGTTAACTATATACTAATTTAATTAAATTGAATTATTTTAAGTTGTGGAAATACCGGTATTGTCTTATATAAGCTAAGTATGAATTAATAGGGGTACAAAAATTAGATTTATCAAAGGCTATTATAAAATAATAAAATGATCAGGTAGGGTAGAGCACCATAGAAAAGGAATACAGATAACCTAATCACTAAAACCATAATAAAATACCTTATTAACTTCAATAGAGAAAATTTATAGAAAATGTATAATACTCTTTTACTTGTTTCAGTCATTTGACTGCGGCCATGCTGGAGCACCGCCTTTAGTCGAACAAATCGACCCCGGGACTTATTCTTTGTAAGCCTAGTACTTATTCTATCGGTCTCTTTTGCCGAACCACTAAGTGACGGGGACGTAAACACACCAGCATCGGTTGTCAAGCAATGCTAGGGGGACAAACACAGACACACAAACACATACACACAAACACATATACATATATACGACAGGCTTCTTTTCAGTTTCCGTCTACCAAATCCACTCACAAGGCATTGGTCGGCCCGGGGCTATAGCAAAAGACACTTGCCCAAGGTGCCATGCAGTGGGACTGAACCCGGAACCATGTGGTTGGTTAGCAAGCTACTTACCACACAGCCACTCCTGCGCCTAATTTAAGTATTATGAACTAAAAGTTATTTATTAACTTATTTAGCTTATTTCAATCAAGACTGATACCCAGAATTAGTTAAAAGAATATTCATGTTAAAAGGACATGCTAATTATATACTAATTTTAAATTAAGAGGTATAATATAGGTTTTAAAAGTTATTTGTGTTAATCCGTACATGATATTACAGTTTCTTAGGGATACTTAATTAGAAGGGCTACTTGTATAAAGGCCAATATAAGTTCTAAGATCAGGAGGATGGAACACTTTAAGAAAGGGATAAATAAAGTAATTACTTAAACTATTTTAAATAATATAGCTATATTGTATAAAGTTAAAATTTAGAGTTATCAAGAAGATTTAGCATTGAGGCAAAAGAACAAATTTACTATAAATTAATTAAATTATAATCTAAGCAGTTTAATTTTAAGTTGTGAAGATATCCATATTGTTTTATATAAGCTAAGTATGAATTTATAGGGGTACAAAAATTTTGGTTTATCTAAAGGCAATTATAAAGTGTTAAAAAGTATTTAAAATGATCAGGTAGGGTAGAACATCATAGAAAAGGATATAAAATAGCTTAATCACTAAAAACCATGATGAAGTATATATACAACTTAGTAAAATCAATAGAGAAGATTTATAGAAAATATATGATAATTCAAGTATTTAAAATTAAAAATTGTTTATTTACTTATTTAGCTTATATCTATAATGACTGATACCCTGTATTAATTAAAGGAATATTGATGTTGTAGGATATGTTAACTATACACTGAACTTAAACTTAGATCAATATCTTGAACAAGATCAATAAAGTGCTACTTTCTAAAATATTTAAAGCTATGGGTGACACTATATACACATGATATCCTAAGATCTAATCAATTATTAATAAGGTTGCCTTGATTTTTATGCTTAAAAATTTCATATGTTTCCATAGAGCACAGCTCACACCCATATCTGCTAATTCTTTTCTTATTATGTGCTTTTCTTATTATTTCCCATTTGAGGCTAAACCCAATTCCACTTGCCTTCAATTCTCAATCTTACTGGATAATGACGTACACTTTGCCTTATGTTTAAGTTTAAAGGACAACATGTGGTTGTATAGACGCTGTTTCAAATTAATCAAACAACCAAAGTATATAAAATTATTAGTTATAGTTATTATTGTACATTTATATATTACATTCTGGGTAAGACATTGGCCTAATAATGGACAGCAGGATTTAACTCTACAATTGCAGCTATGGGAATTATTATTATTAGTAGTAGTATTATTATTAATATTTCTATTATCAAGTATGTTATGTTCACGTCTGTTATTTTCTAACACCACTTCAATCGTAGTTTCATTTAAAACTGCCTCAGCATCAGCAGGCTTACTAATAGTTTTCATGCCCGTATATGCACTGGAACTACAATCTATAATGTTTATATTAGAAGTGCTACCACTATCACTTCTATTCACCACATCATCATCATCATTCCCATTTTGGGGATTTACATTATAGTTGACAGTACTATTATTAATATTAATATTATTAATATTATCATTATTATTGTTATTGTTATTATCATTAATATTATTATTATTGTTATTATTATTATTATTATTATTCTATGTTTGACTTTTGCTTTATATTTGTACAAGTTGGCTCCAAGTCTCACCCAGAGACCTCAAGAGACAACAGGTTGGAAGTTCATGTTGTTGTTATGCCTAGTGTGCCATATATTTGGGGGGGAGTTTTTGGTGTTATTGCTATTGTTACTATTATTATTATTATTGTTGTTGTTGTTGTTGTCATTATAATTATTATTGTTACTATTATTGTTATTATTATTATTATTATTATTATTATTATTATCATTATTATTATTATTATTATTATTACCAACTGTGATTTCTGTCGACTCCCTCAGCCCTATTCCTAACTTGTTTTTCTAAAATACACCATGAATGTTCAATAATATTGAGCTCTGGAGACTGTGGTGGCCAGATAAGATGTTTGACTTCACTAGACTGTTCCTTGTGCCATTCAGTAACAACTTTAGCAGTGTGAATTGGTGTATTATCACCCTGAAAGATTGCGTTTCCCTCTGGAAACAGTTCCGCAACCATAGGATGAATTTGATCAGATAAAATGCTTAAATAGTCTTGACTATTAATTATGCCATGATGGGAAACCATTGGTTTGGCGGATTTCCAAGATATAGCCCCCCCCCCAGATCATCACAGATCCTCCTTCATGTTTGACAGTTGGAAGAAGGCAACCTGGGTCAAATGCTTCTTTTGGCTGTCCCCACATGTATACTCGGCCAGTGGTCGGAAATAGGGTAAAGGATGACTCATCCAAGAAAATAACATTCTTCCACTGCTCTAGGGACCAATTCTGTAGGTTTTTACTCCACTCTTTGAAAGTAGTGGTTTTCTGATTGCAGCCCTCCCTTGAAATCTGGCTTTGTGCATCTCCCAGCAAACAGTTTTTTGGAAACTGGGTTCTTGAGGTGGTCATTAAGCTCTGCAGTACTTTTGGGAGCTGTACTTTTGTCATCCTTTCTAACAATTTGCATAACAGTCCAATGATCTTTATCTGAAAGTTTTGGTTTTCTTCTGGAGTTTTGTTTCCACAAGGACGTTTTCCCCTCTTTCTCATAGGCTGTCATTACTTTCAAGACAGTACTTCTTGATACACCAAACATTTCTGCAGGAAATTACTCTGAAAGAAATTTTTGCAGAAAGGTGAGTAGATTGATTACATTATGTTATCGCAGTTTTGTGAGATTTGGGTGTTATTTCTAGCATGTGGCTAGCCTGCTTAAAGGCCTGGGGTATATATATATATTTTTGTTGAAAAATTGAAATTTTACAAACAAATTTTGTTCAGAACCGTTATCTTCGTATTTTTCTACGTATTTCACAAAAAAAAAAAAAAAATCCAGAAAAATCCGGGGGTGGTGGTGAAATTTTGAAATTTTTTTTTTCCGAATTGGATCCTCCATAACGAAAAACGTGGGATTCCGTAAAAAAAAAAAAAAATCAATACATATCTATTTTACCGAAAGTCATGACAGAAAAATCGGATCTTGTGAATTTTCCAAAAGTCCCCCCCCCCCACCAGGGTTGTTAGCGCAATTTTTTTTTTTACATAACCGTTTTCTACATGTTAAAACCCAGCAGGCTATTTTTTTTTTGTTTTTTTGTTCATGGGTGAAGATCTTTATAGTGACCGTTCGAAATTAAAAATATAAAATAGCGACAATTTACCCATCGCACCCTTATTAAAATATATAAACTTAAAATTTTGAAAAAAAATTGATGTGTGTCAGTATGCATGTGTGCGCACCCACTATTTTCAACTTTTACATTATTTTCCATTATAATTGTCGTCTATACCATCTGAAAAATAGCTGCACAAAATTTCTTTTTTAAAATATTCCTTTCCCTGAAGGAGTGGGGTGAATAAGTGTGTCAATTAAGTCTAGTAACTGGGATTACAGGTGGGGCTATATACTTTAAAGAATATCGGAAGCGAGTACTTGGCCGAAAGGCAAACAAGAACTCACTGTTGATTCTCAATCATAGACTTTTTTTCTATTGGTACCTATATTTAGTTTAGAAAAAGAAAACATTGAAAGATAACGCCAGTACTTTTGCGTAGAAGGATACAGTCTATTCAAGCAACTGGTTTTTCACTGGGAATTATTTTATTAACCCCAGGAGGACGATACCTAAAGATGGACTCTTTGGGATTTGAACCGAGAACGGCAAAATACCGAAAGGTAATTTATCTGTCCACTCACCTGTTGCTACATCTCTACTAGCTATATTTCGTGGAAAGGGGGAATTGATTACGTCTCTGACAATAATATAAAAATATTCCGCTTTTACAACTTTTTTTTTACTATCAGTTATATTTATATATCTATTTAAGCTTTGGGACAATACGGGCTTCCATAGCCTGTACCAAAAGTTGAAAATTTACCCGCAAATCAATAAGTTTTATTACGAAAGTCTATTTCGATCTGAGAACGTTTGTGTAATTAAGATAATCTTAGACTATCCTCATTTAAACATTGT
Source organism: Octopus sinensis (assembly GCF_006345805.1). Classification (NCBI taxonomy): domain Eukaryota; kingdom Metazoa; phylum Mollusca; class Cephalopoda; order Octopoda; family Octopodidae; genus Octopus; species Octopus sinensis. The sequence continues at coordinate 15,034,372 of NC_043005.1, read as the reverse complement.
TCGAAACAGCATCCTAGTCACTGCCAACAATGCACAACATACGGTCTATGTTTTGTTTTCATAAAGATAATCAATAACGTGTTCAAAGTAGTAGAATTTTCAAAACAAAAGAAATAAGATATACATCGCCCGTCCTATGATGTGTGTGTGTGTGTGTGTATAGTCTGATGGCAGCGAGCAAGCCGAAATTTCGAAGTCCCTGTTAACTGTTGCTTCGTAAAAATTAATATTATACTCTAGTAAACACTACTAAAGAATTCTTCAGTTTAACTTTCAATTGGTTTTATATATAACTTCACATATAAACAAACATTGCCAGTAGTAATGCCGCGTGCGTATTGGCTTGTTCCGTGGAACTTAGTGATGTGCACTTGGTGCGTTTTTATTCCCCTTTCTGACGGTTTTTCTTCTTTTTTGTTTTTATTTTTCTTTTCTTTCTCTTTCGTTTTCTTCCCTTGTTCCCCCTTTTCCATTTTTACTTTTGGATATTGGATAAGAACGAGTGGTAGTTGTGATGCACAACTGCTACAGTCGATTTTTTTTACTTATAATAATAATAATAATGAAATTATTGTATACAGTGCTGAGGTGCACCACAACTTGTCAAAAGTGCGTATAAAGTATATGCAGTAGTGTAGAAATGTCTGGAAAGCGACATGCGTGTGTATGGAGGGGGTAAAAATCAGGTGTAGTGTTGGCGAATCTCAGGAAGCATTGGAAGTTTTGAAAGATGCAGTGAAATTTTGAAAGAAGTATCTATAAAATAATTTCATTTGTTTGAAAAGTAAAATAAAATTTAAAAAAAGAAACCCATTATATATGGGTTGACAGAATCGTTAGGACGCCGGACAAAATGCTTCGTGGCATTTCTTCTGCTTTTACTTTCTGAGTTCAAATTCGCCATGGTCGATTCTTTGCCTTTCTTCTTTTAGGGGTAGATAAAATAGGTACTAATCGATGTAATCGACGGTCCACTTCCCCCAAATTTCAGGTCTTGGGCCTACATAGGTGTACCCTTCCCCCCGACTTTGTTTCCTCATAACTTTCGGGGGGAAAAAATGGATATTTTTAAATGAAATCTTTTACAAATACGTTTCGGATGTTATAGATTTCGATTAGTTCTCCATAGAAAATTTCCTTAAAAAATACACATTTTTCTGAAAGTTATTAGGAAATCGAATCCTGTGAATTTTCAGAAACTTCTTTCCCCATCCTCGGAAAAAAAGAATTCACAACAAATTCCGATATGATCAGAATCTACATCACCTGAAGGATTTTTGTAGAAAATTTCATTAAAATATATCCATTTTTCTGAGAGTTATGAGGAAACAAAGTGGTGGTGGGGGTACACTGGTGTACGTCCACAGGTTTTAGGGGATGCGACAAAAAGATGGAAACTGTATACTTCAAAATCGCTTTCCAGAATAAAACGAACTTGCTCTTCACTATAACTTTCTTCTATTAAGCACACCAAAAACTTAATAGTTTCACAGAATTATATGTGACAATTTATCCTTTTTTAATAAGTTACTTGTTAGAAAATTGATGTTCCGTGATATTATATTTGCAGAGGAGTGCGGAAATTAACCAAGCATTTCCTAGAGGTGCACGGTATAGAAAAAGGTTTGTTATTAACTTTTTATGTACTTATGTAATCTCTGTTTAATATTTGATTCCATTCTCCATTCCAAAAACATATCTATTGAAACTTGCATGTCCGATATGATCAGAATCTATATCACCTGCAGAGGAGTGCGGAAATTAACCAAGCATTTCCTAGAGGTGCACGGTATAGAAAAAGGTTTGTTATTAACTTTTTATGTACTTATGTAATCTCTGTTTAATATTTGATTCCATTCTCCATTCCAAAAACATATCTATTGAAACTTGCATGTCCGATATGATCAGAATCTATATCACCTGTAGATTGTGAATTCTTTTTTCCGAGGATGGGGAGAGAAGTTTCTGAAAATTCACAGGATTCGATTTCCTAATAACTTTCAGAAAAATGTGTATTTTTTAAGGAAATTTTCTATGGAGAACTAGGCTATTGAAACTTGCATGTCTCTCTTATTTGGAAAATATGCAACTCAGCTTCCTGAAATGTTGTCAGAAAAGGGGAGAAAAGCCCTTTAGGTCTTAGATACACTAACACAAACACACCCCACACATACACACACAGAAGTAACTTCACAAATAAGTTCATTCATAATAGAAGGCATACCTTACCGAAAAAAAAAGAAGAAAAAAAACACAGAGGAAGATAGGAAAGCAAAGAGAGAGAGAGAGAAATGAGTGGCAATGAAAGACATATATTAAGAGCAGTTACCTGCTACTGTTGCATGGCTCGAAGAGGTTTAGGTAATGACCACAACATCGAACAGAGAAACTGACAAGAAAATGAATTCATTAGAATTGCGCTTTCCATAAACGCATGAATGAGTGAACAAGCAAATAAATGAATGAATGCTAGAATACCTAAAAGAAACAGAAGCAGTTGTAAGCGAGAGAGTGGTGGGGGGGGGTGAAACAGAGGAGGAGGAGGAGGAGGGGATCAGCAATAAAGGCGGCGGTGACAGTCTTTGAGTTGGATGTGTGATGGTGGTGGTGGTGGTGGTGGTGGTAGTGGTGGTGGGGTGCGCGCGCGTGGGTGACACCACTGCTTACTGCTGGAAAATTTTAGTTTACAAACTAAATGTAGTTTTAAGTACTGAGCATGTGTGTGTGCGTGTGTGTGTGTGCGTGGTGTGTGTGTGTGTGTGTGTGTGTGTGTGTGTGCGTGGTGTGTGGAAATGGAAGCACTCCGTCGGTTACGACGATGAGGGTTCCGGTTGATCCGAATCAACGGAACAGCCTGCTCGTGAAATTAACGTGTAAGTGGCTGAGCACTCCACAGACACGTGTACCCTTAACGTAGTTCTCGGAGATATTCAGCGTGACACAGAGAGTGACAAGGCCGGCCCTTTGAAATACAGGTACAACAGAAACAGGAAGTAAGAGTGAGAGAAAGTTGTGGTGAAAGAGTACAGCAGGGATCACCACCATCCCTTGCCGGAGCCTCGTGGAGCTTTAGGTGTTTTCGCTCAATAAACACTCACAACGCCCGGTCTGGGAATCGAAACCGCGATCCTGCGACCGCGAATCCGCTGCCCTAACCACTGGGCCATTGCGCCTCCGCTGTGTGTAGTGTAAATATGCATGTGTATATATATATATTATATATTCTTTTACTCTTTTACTTGTTTCAGTCATTTGACTGCGGCCATGCTGGAGCACCGCCTTTAATCGAGCAACTCGACCCCGGGACTTATTCTTTTGTAAGCCCAGTACTTATTCTATCGGACACTTTTGCCGAACCGCTAGGTGACGGGGACATAAACACACCAGCATCGGTTGTCAAGCAATGCTAGGGGGACAAACACAGACACACAAACATACACGCACATACATATATATGTATACATATATACGACAGGCTTCTTTCAGTTTCCGTCTACCAAATCCACTCACAAGGCTTTGGTCGGCCCGGGGCAATAGCAGAAGACACTTGCCCAAGGTGCCACGCAGTGGGACTGAACCCAGGACCATGTGGTTGGTATATATATATATATATATATATATATATATATATATATATATATATATATATATATATGTATTATATATATGTATTATATATATATATATATATATATATATATATATATATATATATATATATATATATATATATATATATATATATATATTTATATACACACACATACATACACAATATATATATATATATATACAATATTTATTCTTTTATTTGTTTCAGTCATTTGACTGTGGCTATGCTGGAGCACCGCCTTTAGTCGAACAAATTGGACCCAAGATTTATTCTTTGTAAGCCAAGTACTTATTCATTCTATCGGTCTGTTTTGCCGAACCACTAGGAGCACTCCGTCGGTTACGACGACGAGGGTCCCAGCTGATACGACCAACGGAACAGCCTACGCGTGAAATTAACGTGCAAGTGGCTGAGCACTCCACAGACACGTGTAGCCTTAATGTAGTTCCCAGAATGTGACAAGGCTGGCCCTTTGAAATACAGGTATAACTCATTTTCCCCAGCTGAGTGAACTGGAGCAACGTGAAATAAAGTGTCTTACTCGAGGACCTTATGATTGTGAACCTTATGATTGTGAACCGAACGCCCTAACTACTAAGCCACGCGCCTTCTCACACACACACACAATTATATATATGTATGTATATATGTGTGCGTTTGTGTGCCTGTGTTTGTCCCCCACCATCGCTTGACAACCGATGCTGGTGTGTTTACGTCCTCGTGACTTAGCGGTTCGGCAAAAGAGACCGATAGAATAAGTACTAGGCTTACAAAGAATAAGTCCTGGGGCCGATTCGTTCGACTAAAAGTGGTGCTCCAGCATGGCTGCAATCAAATGACTAAAACAAGTAAAAGAGTAAAAAATATATATATATATATATATATATATATATATATATATGCACACACACACATTGAAAAGTAACACACGCGCGTTGATATGTAAAAGGAAAACAGGACAAGGTATAAAATGCTAAAATAATGTTATCATGAAGAACATTTTAGTACCGGTTTCAGTCTGTGCAACTTTTTCAACTTAGAGTAAAGCATGAAAAACAATTAAATTGTGGAGAAATTAAATGAAATGTTTTTATTTTTTAAAATTCCATAGTTTTCAAAGACACGAAGTTTCCTTTTTTTCTATCTTTCTATCTTTTACTTTTGTGAAAGCTCAGTAGGTAGGTAGGTAAGTAGGTAGGTAGGTAGGTAGGTAGGTAGTAGTAGTAGTAGTAGTAGTAGTAGTAGTAGTAGTAGTAGTAGTAGTAGTAGTAGGAGGAGGAGGAGGAAGAGGAGTATATATGCGTTCTCGTCCCTTTTTCTATCTTATACTTTTATTCTTTTACTAGCTTCAGTCATTTGACTGCGGCCTTGCTGGAGCACCGCCTTTAGTCGAGCAAATCGACCCTAGGACTTATTCTTTGGAAGCCTAGTACTTATTCTATCGGTCTCTTTTGCCGAACCGCTAAGTTACGTGGACGTAAACACACCACCATCGGTTGTCAAGCGATGTTGGGGGAGGGGGCAAACACAGACACACAAACATATACACACATACATATATACATATACATATATTCGACGGGCTTCTTTCAGTTTCCGTCAACCAAATCCACTCACAAGGTATTGGTCGGCCCGAGGCTATAAGTCACTTGCCCAATGTGCCACACAGTGGGACTGAACCTGCAACTACATAAATTCCTTATATGGAGCTCTGAAATCCCCTTTACCCCATTTCTATAATTAGAAAATCTTTATTGTCTTCTTTCACTTGTTCTTCCCTCTCAGAACCTTACAGTAGTCTGGAACAACCGAATCTTAGTCAGTCAGTCGATGGGCTCCACTACCTCAAATGTTCTTAAAATTTAAATCCACATCTTTGTCTGTATATCTACCTTCTCTATAATGTTGCCACTTGATATGAAAATTTTTGTATTAATGGAAAACCTCTATAATTGGCTGATGAGTGCTCAGCATTTTAAAACTGTTATAATACTTACAACATTTAATAAAATGATGTAGTACGAAACGATCGTACCAAATTACCGGAGTCATTCTTGTTGCTTATTTTGATTATAATTACCCCCACGGATTTTTATGGATAACGCCATACAGAATTCTGGTGCATCTAAATTAAGTACCATATTCATTTGAATCTAAATTTTTGCTGAACTTATATATATATATAGCGGCGTACGTATACTTTGGTCTCTTATATGTAAGTATATATTTATCAAAATCTTGTACGACTCTATTCTTTCTTTCTATCAGCCCTTTCACGCTTATTCGTTCGTTCTTTCGTTTCCCTTCTCTCACATTTCCCTGCCTTCTCTTCTTGCTCACTTTCCCTCCTCTTTTCATTTCACTGTCCCTGTCATTTTTTCTCGCCCCTCAATTCTTCTGTCCCTACCTCCCTCTCTTCTCTCCCCACATGACCGGTGTTCGGCCAAGCCAGCTCTTTTTTTTTCTTGGTTCGGCCGTCGTCCGTGCAGACACTGAAATGAACGAATGGCTCCGCATATAACATCTGAATGTATATATTTTTCTCTGATGAAATTATGCTCATATCACATAAATGCAAATTTAATGTACAAATTTGTAATTAAGTTATTGAGTATTAATTGAAACGGCTGTAAGAAATAAAGATGACCAATTTGTTAATAATAAATAATTTATTAACTTCCTACTCTCCATTTTCTTTTCTTCATTTAACTGGATATAAACTATTTGCTTAAATATACACCTATTGTTTTAATTGAATTTCATTCTCCAGTAATGATTGGTATTGAATTAGTATCTCCTTGGGTGTAACCATCCCTTTACGAGGTTAACATATCCTCTAATTATATATATATATATATATATATATATATATATATTATATATATTATATATATATATATATATATATATATATATAAATAGGAAAAAAGCAACAAGAATGGATTAAAATCTCGGTACAAGAATGGATTAAAATCTCGGTACAATTGTTTTTAATCCATTCTTGTTGCTTTTTTCCTATTTGTAATCACCCCACTTGTCGTATGGTTAACACCATATAGATTTCCGGTGCATCCTAGTTAAGGACCATATTCATGTGAATTCATTAGAATTCACCTGAATCTCAATTACTTAAACCGTATATATATATATATATATTTATATATTCACACACATACTGTACGGTTATTACTACATTTTCATAAGTATTTCATGCTAATAATAGCCACCCCAAATGGATTTGATTTCGTGGGAATATTTTTCTCTCGAATCACATAGATCTGAAGAAAGCTATATATAGTATGGAATTTATGGAAAAGCAACAGTATGTCAAACCTATTGTATAAAAACAAGAAAATTGACTGGACGCAATGTATTGGGTGCTTACATTTTTGTTTATGAAACCACTTATACATACATACATACATACATACATACATACATACATACATACATACATACATACATACATACATACATACATACATGCATAATACATGCATGCATACGTACATACGCACATACGTACATGTGTGCACTTCTTTGGGGTCAGTAGTCCGGCGGATGTGAACGTACCATCAAAAGTCCAAGTAAACGAGAGCATTTATGCTGAATTAATGCAAAACTTACAGCTCTTATACATGGTTATATATTCTCGTTTGTACCTATCAACTTCATAGGTGTGTTAAGCTATGTACCTACAAATTTACGCAAAAACATAGAAGTACTAGGTTTTTCGAAGAAAGAGCAAAAGAAACTGGCGCGGATTCTTCAAATCCAGTCTATAAGTGGCACAGTGAAGATTTGTATGACATTCCTAAGGTTCGCCAGTTTAGATGCTTTAGGTGAATAGATGCACATATTTGGGAGTCTTTATTCTTTTCTACTCTAGGCACAAGGCCCGAAATTTTGGGGAAGGGGGCCAGTCGATTAGATCGACCCCAGTGTGTAACTGGTACTTAATTTATCTACCCCGGAAGGATGAAAGGCAAAGTCGACCTCGGCGGAATTTGAACTCAGAACGTAGCGGCGGGCAAAAGACCGCTAAGCATTTCGTCCAACGTGCTAACGATTCTGCCAGCTTGCCGCCTTCTAGGAGTCTATATTGACAATTCAACGAAGACATCATCTCAACCACATATTTACAAACACCGAAAACTCTCTTCACTCAAAAAGTCTCGTCGCTTTATTAGCGCCCAGCTTGAACTCCCTTATAAAACTCAAAGAAACACCCACCCACGTATGTATGTGTATTCGATCAATTGTTCATATATCCGAAAAGAAGCATACTCCAAAATATTAGAGCTGTAACAGTTAGAAGGTTGTTTATTATGTCTGGTCAGAGAGTGACCTTTGGTTTCGCATCTATAAAGCGCTTAGTTTTATAGGCGGGAGGAGTCCACAACTCTCTACAAGGAATACATCATGGTCAGTTAAGTTTGTAGACAAAAGATTCCGGAACGAAACTTTACTGACAAAATTTCGAGCCAGGTGGAGTTATCCCCGCTTAGATCGGTTCTAATTGTGACCACGACAGGCCGGCTGAAGGTGGCTGCATTTCCCTAGTCGGTAAACGAGGAATTCCAAGTCTTGAACATGAATTTTCTCTGATGAGGACACTAACTAAACATCACTTTTATTTGGAGTTTAAAAAGGTCTTTGGATCAAGAGAGCCTTTCAGGATTCTTCCACTTTAGTCCAAGCAAAGCTTACATCGTTTGCTCCGTTGACGTACGGCTCCGGTTGTTCTAGGAGCTTCCATTTAATTATGTATCTT
>NC_043005.1:15008485-15023485 GCF_006345805.1 Octopus sinensis | reverse complement strand
CTACTCACCATATGTCAGTGAATTGTTGCTGTGTCTGCAAATGTGTTCGAATGAGAAAGTGAATTGTGTTTGGCGCCTTTTTTACTAATAACAAACACACACGTGTCTGTGTGTGTGTTTGAGTGTTTGTATGTAGTTGTTTGAAACGTTTGTGTTTGTCACTGTCATATATGTATATGTTTACAAGGAGTAAAGCATTTGAAATGAGAGAGGGAAATCGTAAAATATTGAGTTTTCTCTAATTTTTGCTTAATTGGGGGTCAAATTGAAAGAAATTTATATGCCATAACTCATTGGAATGTACTTCGAAAAATCATAGGTAGATTCCAATTGAAGAAATTGTGTGAGGAGTAAATCGTTATGTATTTATTTGTTTCTGTTTCCTGTGTATTTTTTTTTGAGTAGTGGTTGAAGGTACACTTGCAAAGAGAAAGTAGGAGAAAGTGTGGTAATAGAGGGAGTGAAGCAGTTGAAATTCGAGAGGCAAATCGTAAAATATTTAGTTTTCTCGAATTTTTGCTTAATTGGGGGTCAGATTGAAAAAATTTATATGCCATGACCCAATCGAATCTACTTCGAAAAATCATAGGTAAATTCCAATTGAAGAAATTCTATATTAAAAACAAACTATGTTGGAGGCAGAGAAAATCTGTCTTTTATCATAAGATATATATATATATATATATATATATATATATATATATATATATAGGTATGTATGTATGTATGTTCGTGCGTGCGCGCGTATATAACGGACCTTCCCGTAGAAGACTACGTTTGGGTGTTCAGTTCTTTAGAACGACCTGCACAACAAATGACCTATTTATAGTGGTCAAATGTTTGTGCTGTACATTAGATCACTCCCTCCATCATCAGATCGACATTGTCTGAACAGGTGCACGGTGTACCACGCCTCAGGTGTCGAAGTGATCGTAGACCAACACCCTGACCACTAAGTCATGTGCCCCCAACACACACATACACACACATAAGTACATACACGTATACATATATGTGTTCATGTATACATAGACACATGAGTTTGTGTATGTATGCATATACATACATACATGTATATACATATATATATATATATATATGTATATATATATATATATATATATATATATATATATATATATATATATATATATATAATACAAATAAGAAAATGGAGGAACAGATTCCTTTCAATCATCGACTTACAGATAATACCAATTCATATTATTTATTAACTATAGGCACAATGAGATACCTTTATCTACAGACTGAAACACCTGTAAGATCTATTTTATATGTATTATTTTTATGGTATTATCTTACTTATTGATGTATATTGTTTTATTCTGTTTTTTTTTTCTGTTGGATTTGGATGTTCCTATTTAAGTAGTTAATAAATAATATGAATTGGTATTATCTGTAAGTCGATGATTGAAAGGAATCTGTTCCTCCATTTTCTTATTTGTATTATGATTTTGAGGTAAAATATTTTACCTTCGCCCATCTAATACAATAAATGAATTAATTGCATTGCAATTATAAGCATTTATGTATTTACCTTTTGGGTACTTCACTAGCAGTATAATGGATAACTGATATCCCATATTGAATTACACTCACAACCCCTATCTCACTTTGTACTTTATATATATATATATATATATATATATATATATATATATATAACTCTGTATGTTTGTATGTATATGATTTTTACAAGAAAATGTTTGCCATTTACTTCAAAGTTTCGGCAAGGTAACTCTTGTTCGAATTGGTGACTTATGTTTCCTAAATTTTGAAGTTATTTGAGGTTCACCCTGTTGATGGAGTAATGTAGTTACAAAGTAGATATGGTATAATAGTGTATTTTTGTACTACATAAAGGAATATCTTCATGGATATAGGGTTGTTGTCAAAAGAATTTTTAGGTTAAAAAAAAAGTAACAGAATAAGGAGGAAAGGAAAGGTAGTTTCTAGTTTGACAGCTAAAGTTATGTAGAAACTATTTGGGTAGCTAAAGAATTTATTGATTGTTTATATGATACTATTAGGGTTCATTTGAGTATGTGTGTAAATTGTAGATGCTAAAAGTTATATATATATATATATATATATATAGAAGTACAGATCACAGATTGGTCACACACTAGTCACATTCAGTGTTTTGTGCTGGAAGCTTTGTTGAGTCTCAACAGATGGCTCCTGCTGCGTTGGTTATATTTAATAGGGGAGGTTAGTGACTGTTTTTGGTTACTGCTAGTGTATATTCAAGCATATATGTAGATATGGGTCCGACAGGTAAGATTTATATGAGAACACAGGCTGCGGACTGGTAAAAATAGCTTATATTGAAGGGTTTCTCTTTAAGTATGTCTTCAATTGGGTAAGAATAGCATTTGATGAAGGCGGCGAGCTGGCAGAAACGTTAGCACGCCGGGCGAAATGCTTTGCGGTATTTCGTCTACCGCTGCGTTCTGAGTTCAAATTCCGCCGAGGTCGACTTTGCCTTTTATCCTTTCGGGGTCGATTAAATAAGTACCAGTTACGCACTGGGGTCGATGTAATCGACTTAATCCCTTTGTCTGTCCTTGTTTGTCTCCTCTATGTTTAGCCCCTTGTGGGCAATAAAGAAATAAGAATAGCATTTGATGTTAATATATATTTTGAAGTGAATGTAAAGATTTTCATCAGCAACTGATGTTTGTAGTATCCATTTGTGTGGCAACGTATTTTATACACATCTAGGCATATTAACATCTATACGCCTCATCGCCTATTCTATAGATTCTATAGTATCTACAGCTTTTCATGTACATACAGAAATACATTTGAGTTTCAAAGTACATGCTCTCATATCGAGGTATATTTATGAGTACGTGTACACACACGCACATATATATGCATATACTGTTATATATTCGTATACCTATCTCCATATAAATCTACGCGTGAAATACTTGTGCTTGTAGAGTTGTTAATAAATAAAGAAGGAATGTATTAGGTTGCTTCACACGAAATGTCGCATTTTTAATTACTTGTTATTTCGGTCATTTAAAAACTCATTTATGTATACCTTGCATTTAATCTTGACTCTTTTTCTTTCCCAACAATATTGGTATACAAATTTTTGCACCTACAGACCTTATGAAAATGATAACAACCAAACTATGTTGAGTGGTTTTCTCGTATGAGAACAAACTGGGTCATTCTGCCGCGGAAGCTCTACGGAATATCAAGCGGGCCTTTGGTAATGGTTTTGTTGACATCAGAACTGTTCAGAGGTGGTTCCAAAGCTCTCGTTCAGGAGATGATAGCCTTGAAAATAATCCAAGGGGTAGGCCAAAATCAGTGATGGATTAAATGCTTTCGTTGAACAAAATCCGAGAACAAATGTTTAAAAACTTTCATCAGAACTCCAAACATCTCGCACAACTGTTTTTTGACACCGGTAAAAAATTGGAAAAGTCAAGAAAACGGATAGGTTTGTTCCGAATCAACTGAACGAGATTTATTGCTTTCTCGACTGGACAAAGGCCATTTTAGCACCAAATCATTATTTGTGATGAGAAATGGATGCTCTTTGACAACAGCAGGAGAACAGGACAATGATTAGATGCAGGAGAGTCACCTCAACACTACCCAAACCCACCATTGCACCCTAAAAAGTTAGTGGTTACTGTATGGTGATCTGCGAAAGGAGTTTTTCATTATTCATTTTTGTAGCAAGGGAAAACGGTAACAGCAACTTTCTTTTGCCAGGAAATTGATTATATGCATGAGAAATTGAAAAGGAAGTAACCCAGACTAGTAAATAGAGATGGCCCAATTCTGCTCCACGACAATGCACGTCATCACACTCCTCAAGCTACGGTCCAAAAGTTGCAAAACCTGAATTATGAGATTTTGCAACATCCTCCATGTTCCCTTGATGTCTCTCCAACTGATCATCACTTATTTAAGCATTGTTAGCTTTTCATAAGCAATAAAACATATTTAAATAGAGAAGATGTAATTGAAACATTCGGACAGTTTATCACAGCAAAAGATAAATTAAAAAAAAAAGATGGAATATATGACATAGAGAAACATTGGGTAAATGTCATAAATGAACATGGATCATACTTTGATTAAATAAATCAATTCTCTAACACTTCTGAAGCATTTTATTGTTACCTTTCAAATACATTTCATGTGAAACAACCTAATACATAGGTTTCGATAAGCAGCTATATACGTGTCATTTGGGTGTTGATACCGTTCTGTTCAGTGCAGATGACTGGGATCTAGTGTTTTTCATTCGCAAAATGAGCTCCCCTTTAATTTTGCTCAGATTGCTTTCAATTTTAGTGTATCAATGCAACTCTGTATTTTGATAACGATCAATCAATTAGGATCTTTTCTGTTTGATAGACGGAATTTTCTAGTTAACTAAAAAATTTGAAACTTCGTATACTGGTAGAATGTGTCAAAAGAAAACATTATTGTAAACAAAGTTGAAAACAAAATTGTAATTCGTAACTTAAACGTAGTTTAATTTTACGAATTTTAACCAATGAAATCCCAACATCTTCGAATTTTAACCAATGAAATCCCAGCATTGCTGCGTTATCGATTGTTTTCTTTTGACACATTCTACCAGTATACGAAGTTTCAAATTGTTTAGTTAACTAGAAAATTCCGTCTATCAAACAGAAAAGATCCACTTTATCTTGTAAATTAAAGAATCTGATGTTATTTGGAATTAAAGTTGGGAAATTTGGGCAATTTTAGCCAATCAACAGACAGCGAGGCAGTAACAGCTTGTTACCATAACAACCGCACGTTGTGTTGTGTTTCACCCGCATGTGTTTATTCTTCACACCACGAAATTTATTTCACCCGCGTGTTTTGTTTTAATTAAAATTTATAATTATCAATTAGAATTTTATTATAGATATTTTTCGTCAATTGTCTTAATATTTTACATATTTTTCATATATAGCAAAAGCCGTTTGCGATGTTTATACAGTTTCTGGGCATTATGAAGGCGAATGGAATATGTGAACTTAGTACTGATAATTTGAGATTATTTTTGAATTCTGCATGCAAAAACATATAAGGAACGGGTATTCTTCTTCTTGGGACAAATTCTTTGTTGACCAGTGTTATTCTTATCGTAGTTTACAAATCCAAACACGAAAACGTTACTCAAATTTGAAGTTTTGGAGACAGACGCTCCTTTCACACACGTTTCTTTATAAAAGATATTTCTTTATATAAAGGTATTTATATAAAATATCATTTAAAAAAAAAAACATTTTCCTAAAAGTTACGAGGGAAAAACATCGGATCATGTAAATTTTCGGAAGGCCTCTCCCCACCCCCGTTGGTTTCCGGGCATTTTTGTTTTCATATTCGTTTCCTACACCTTTTTTACACCCGTTGCACTATTTTTTTCGATTTTGTTTCCGGATAATAATGTCAACATTAACCGGTATTTCTGTTTATTTAGAAACCTCCAATGAAGAGGTCATTTCACAGATACTAAAGCATAAATTTCACAGGGTATACCCTTAAAGTTGACACCACACCACTAAACGCAAAAAAATTTCTGTCTCGCTATTGGCTAAAAATACACAATTTTTCGATTTTTAAGCCTCTCCAATTTTTTTCTCCACAACATTAAACCTTCATAGCAATTAGACTGGAAAACTTTATTATTATAGCCTATTTTCAGATTTTTTTTTATTGTCTTTTAAAAAATGGATATTTTGTGAATGAAAAAAACTAGATCCCATTTAACAAAAGATTGTTCTTGAAGACAGATTGCGTTGGTCTTTTACAGATAACATACTGGAAGAGAGATACTGCTTGGAGTTTATGACAAATTATTGATACAGCAACACCCAGCTTGCCTAACACAACTGGTAACAATTGGACTATATTTGTGAAGACGGAGGTTTCTGTCGTCTATCTCAGCCGTCTGCATGAGCCAACGTGTGTGGCAAGAATGGAGATACATGCCAATCGGCTATATCAACATTCTGCCATTAATTACTACCAAAAGCCTTTTATAGGGCACAAGAAGATTTAAGAAGTCTAATCACGTGATAGCTTGACGCTGGTTGGCTGTTTAACAGACCGATCACGTGAAGCTGTTGTGGTTCGATTGTGGTGACTGATCGATTACCTAGCGGTTTGATTTCAAATCACCGCTACATATGCATAACGCACCCATATATACATATACACATATGTAAACATATATACTAGCACATAAACACACATACATAAAATATATATACATATCACACATATATATACACATTTGCAGATATATATTTATATATGCATATACAGACCAATTCATTCACACTCAAATCTATCTATTGATATGTATGTATGTGCGTATAATGTATGTATATATGTATGTATATGTCTACAAATAGATGTATATGCATGTAAACTTTCACTTAATCACGATAGATTTGGCCTGACGATTAGCCTGTGGTATATCCCTCGCTTGGATATTTACTACTTCCGAGGTTCCGCTCGCTGTGTAACATAAGCAGCCCGGATCTCATCTACTCCATTCTTTAACTTTGTGTGTGTGTGTGTGTGTGTGTGTGTGTGTGTGTGTGTGTGTGTGTGTGTGTGTGAGTGTACATACAGATAGAATAGAGGTAGAATCAACATACAAGAAAATTGCAACAAATCTGTATGAAAAAAAAATTTCATGTAAGTCTTACACCACTAATTTACCATATCATTTGTTGCCCTCTGTGACTGTCTTTCCGTGAACGTATACTTAATTTCTGTACGGAAAGCAGTTAGTAATTGATTAAAGCAATGCACTTTGGTGGCAGACGTGACATGCAGACCTTCATATAACTTGTTAAACATATACCTTATATGATGTCTCAATGGTGCACCTTTTCAGCTCCTTTTTTTATGGTCTTTAGCAATACATTGGTGCCGGTTGGTGTACGTACATAAAAGCAGAATTTAATTTTCTAATAATTTTATTCAAGTTATTTAATAAACTGTTTAATCTTTGCTGTTCAAGTTCGAGTTTACTGTTTTAAGAAAACCAGATTTGATGAGAGCATCATTAATGCGACATAAGTTGGCCGTGAGAATGTTGACAAATCCAACACCTGCTGATGGGTTGACAGCTCCGGTAACAATAATAAGTAGTCCAGTTGAAATGTAAGGAGTAAAGACCCCCTTCGGTCATGAATGACCATGGGATTGCACCTAGAAAGTTACCCTCCTAGACACAAGTCCGGGCAAGGTTGTTTATGGAAGACCAGCAGTCGCCCATGCATACCGGCCTCCCCTCTCCCGTCACTGATGTTGTCCAAGGGAAAAGCAAGGGCCGATACAGCTTGGCACCAGTGACGTCGCAACTCATTTCTACAGCTGAGTGAACTGGAGCAACGTGAAATAAAGTGTCTTACTCAAGAACACAACACGCAGCCCGGTCCGGGATTCGAGCTCACAACCTCACGATCGTAAGCTCGACGCTCTAACCACTGAGCCATGCGCCTTCACAGTTGAAATGTAATGGGTTTAATTTCTTAGAATATCAACCCGTCTACGGATGATGTCAGCTAGCAAACGGCACCGAAGATCCTCAGCCAAGCGCCAGTCCACAATAAATTTTTATGTAAGCTTTGCAACTGTTTCTTGCACTACACAATTCACAATGTTCTTTATAATCTCATTTCTTTTTATCTTTAGCGCGGTTCTTTCTTTTTCCTCTTTCCTTCTTTTTTTTTCACATCAATTCTCTTTTTAGTTCAGCACATCAAAATACAACAACCAAAAGACACAAACAAAAAACTTTACCGAACGTTCTTTCCCGTCTGCAACAATTGCATTCATTCTTTGGGACTTTTCTATAAGCAAATAACACTTGGAGTATAATAAAGAATGCTGTGTGTGACTTTTACCTGAGAATGTACCTTAAGAATGTAGAAATGTAAAACAAAGCTATGAAGGAACCATTTGTGGTCGTAAGTCGACGACGACCTGTATACGATTCTAAAATTACCTCTTCCCTTCTTTTGCTCTCTACCTCTTCAACAAACTTTTTAACTATGTAATTCCCCTCTTCATGTCTAACATTTCTCTCTTTCTCTTCACCTCTCACTTCCACTAACCGCATGAATAACAGCGTAATGCAATGCCCCTCTCCCCTCTCTTTCTCTCTCTCTCTCTCTCTCCAGCTCCTTCTCCTCTCTAACAAACTAAAGCATAAAATGTAAACAAACTGCCCGAAGAATAATATAGATTTAGTTCAACGAAAATGAAATACTTTTCACTACAACACACCACCACGGCCACCATCACCACCATCACCATCATCATCATCACTGTAGTTTTCATTAACTAAGCTCATTGCACTTCGTTTTCTTGTCGATGTGTATTTGTTCTCTTTGCATTCTTTGGTACTTTACTATGAACAAATAACTAACCTCACCACTAGAACATCGCCCTCTGCTAAATATTAAACATATCTCTTTCACTTTACCTTTCCCTCCCCATCCTACAGCAAGTCTTTAGCACTTCTGTCTCCCTCTTTCCCCTCTTCCACTTTTCTCTCACCGTCGTTTTCTCTCGCCCTTAGCCTCCTCCTTCAACTAACCACTTGACGCATTTGGCCCTCTTATACATCTTAACTTCTTCCTTTCTTCCCTACTATATATATATATATATATATATATATATATATATGGAGTTAAACGCAGGAATTATTCAAATTCTTTTACTTCCGACACATGTTTCGAAGATATCACTGGTATTATTTCAAAGGAATAAAATGGTGTAAAACAATGTAATCTTCTCTTCAGAGAAATGAAGAAATGAAACTCGTCAATAAGACATTTTAACAGAAAATGATGGATATGTATAGTGATTAACCGAACGCTTTTAAGTTTGTTTTAAATAAAACCATATAGACTTCGAAAAAGATATATCTAGTGAATGTGAAATATAAGAAGAAAATTAATGTTTAAATTATATATAATGATAGATATCACATATATGAACTAAAGGTGTGTTTCTGCCAATGTTTACATCGGTATGCACGCTCTATAACCGTGTTTACAAGGGTATTTTTAGAAAAAAGAATTTTAAAATAGCTCAGAATTACAAAGACAAAATTCCTTGCCTTTATCATAAGGTATCGAGATTGAGAGAATCAACCAATCTAAATTAAATTGTTTATTGTAGTCTTTTAGATACCAAATTTAATTTACTAAGCCCTGTACTGTTACGTTTAAATGTAGGGTAATGATTAGAAATTATTTTATATAACTGAGAAGATGAGCTGCCTATATAAAAAAATACTTCATTACCAGAAGTAATTTTACACTGGTATATAAAATTTTTAATTTTAGAGTTACTTGACATAAACTTTCTGTTGAAATTAACTTCAGATACAATAACTCTGTTATTAATATTTCTAGGGGGTGGATGGTATTAGCTAAATTAAAGTTAGTCTTAGTAAATGTATCAATATTTAACAGGTTAATATTATGTGAAGAGATAATTTGTAAGATATTTTTTGTGTTGGAAAAACCAATCCTAACTGTGTGTGAGTTGATAATTGAGTAATACCTAAAATTCTTTGGAAAATCCCCAATAACAGCTTCACGAAACTGCATGGTGGCAACTGAAAACGTTGTGTTACCAACGGAAAAGCTCCCCGAGCTTTTTGAAAGAATTAAAGAGGAGAGTGGGAATATAAAGATATCACCCTCTTTCAGCGTCGAAAAATTGAAAAAGACAGTCGTTTTCAAAATGTACTGTCCGTCAACAAGGAAATTTAAACACTTTGAACAGTGTAAAATTGAAAAATGCTTGGCCCCCATATGGAAAGACGTAAAGTACATAGCGAGGGGCCGGACATATGGTACAATAGAGGCAAGATTTGGAACCGAGGAAAAAGCCCAAGAGTACTCAGCGAGTCCCCTGAAAACGAAGGAGGTGGTGCTTCTGCCAACCTACATGGGGGGGGACGAACTGCTCGAGTAAAGGTGATAGGGGTACCACCTGAAATTTATGCAAGGGAGGTGATGGCCGCCCTGTTCCAAAGTGGCACCAGAACATGTAACTCCTCCGGATGACACCATGGAGGTGGTCGAGGGGGAGTTCTCGGTAGTTCGGAAACGAACACAAGCACCTTCCCCATCCATATCTCCCACAAAAGAAAAAGAAAATGAAAGTATCACACCAGAAATAAAAGAAACCACCCCGCCCCATTGTCCCAGAAGGAAAAAAGGGGAAAAAAACGATAATGAAACGAAAACCCTGGTAAAATATGTTACCAGAGACAAGTACATTGAGAAGATTGTAGAGGGACACCACACCACCAAGCTGTTTCAACAGCACAAGACTTGAGCGAGAGGTGTGCCTGGATAGGGGAAACCCTTCACAGGCATCTGAAGTACATCCAAAGACCATCAGGAGTATCCCGGACCTTCCAGGTTATTTGAAGAAGGAGGAAGAAAGGACTGCCTCACGTGTTGTGAGGTCAGCCCCAACATCACCAGTTAAGGATAAGTAGAACCCTTGCTCTTTTTCCTTGTTTTTAATGACTAAACTTAACCATGGGTGTTTGAATGTGCGTGGTCCGAGCTCGAAGTGGAAGCAAGCTTGTTTCCTCGACGACCTCAAATCACACGATATGCATGTGGTGGTTGCTACAGAGACCAAGCTGGACAGTCTACAAACCTTCTCGCCCCTCCTGAATGGCAATGAGAAAATCATGTCTCCTAGATAGACCGGAGGACGAGGGGTGTAGTAGTACTGGTCCGAAAAGGCTTGGCTCTGCGGACAAGTACAGTCTATGTAAACCCAGAAGGTCGTCCTTGATGTGACATACAGCAGTAAGGCCTTCAGATTGATCGGGATTTCAAACTGATTTTTATTGGCGCCCAGAGAACTTTCTCGTGACGTCGAAGACATTAGTGGTGTTAGGAGACTATAACGCTATCGTTGACGCACGCATCGATAGCGTTGGCTCGATCGGTAGGAAAGTGAACACAAGTCTCGCAGATCTGCTTAAGCGCTTTCAGCTAGCGGATCGCTACAGGCTTGACCATCCGAGCGTCCCGAAGTGGACTTGGATTAGTAACGACGGAAGGTTCAAGTCTTATTTAGATAGGATAGTGATAAGAACTAGAGATAAGTCTAGTTTTAGCTGTCCACAGCCTGTCCAAGTAGCTTACGCTGACCAGTGAATGGTTAAGTGTAGACTGGACATAGATAGTACAGTTAAGAGAGGATCCGGCTCCTGGAATCTGAACAAGTCTATTTTCTTTTGGACTTGACGATGGATGTTATCCCAGATTCACTTTACATTTAATAGTCTAACTGTATTATTTTAAATCGCCTCGCTATATACATTCATATTTTCATCATATATTTTTTCTTCATACGCTTTTTCACAGTTTTTTTTATGCGTATACATATGTATATTTTTATACCTTTGGGCTTTGTGTCCTGAACACCCCGGTATTTTGATATGTATTTATATTGTACGGTGTGAATATACGTGGATGATTTGAAGTTGTGTGACCAATTATGTTGTTTTTTAACCACTAAGTTTGACTTAGTTTTTTACTTGAACATTTCCTTTTGCAGCCTTGTACTTAATTTACTTTTCTTTCTCAATAAGGAAAACGGAATTTCAACATATATATATATATATATATATATATATATATATATATATATATATATATATATATATATATATATATATATATATATATATATATATATACCATGATAGATCGTTAGCCACTGCACACATTTTTTTCTCTCCTTGTTTCTCTCCTTGCTTCTTTCTGTGTTCCTTTCTGTAGAAGAGCGTAGGCTCGAAACGTAAAAGACTTTTTCTATTCCTGAGCGCTATACTAATACATCTGTTTGTTTTGTACACCACCTGTCTTCGTCTTTTGGTGTTTTTTTTTTCGTAAACTTTCCCTATATATATATAGGGCAAATAAGAAAATAGAGAGGATACATAACGACATACATCATCCGGTAGGCATTCCAGTGTGTCTATTTATTCTCTAAGCGAGATGATGGCAAATAAACTTTAACTTAAAAGATTTATCCTAAAAAAATCTTATTTAGCTGTTATTTTTAGCACTCCTTGCAACCTTTTACTTTCAGTTTTAAGTTTTAAAATATCCCTCTCTGTTTTCAATGTTTCCATAACTGAAGCGAAGTTACTGGAGCTTGCTGCCACAATCACACAGAGCACAGCGTCAAATTTGTCATCACGTGGTTCCTCGCAGATAAATGACTTTTCAAAGACTGCTCGGATTCGCTTGTTACTATGGCAACAGGCACGTTGGGAGACAAAGGAGTTTTCATATTCCGCTTCTTACTATCGAAACAGCCATGAATGTGTCTGTGGCTAGCGATTGGCTAAAATTACCAAAATTGTCAAACTTTAATTACTAATAACTCTTTATCTATTGATTTACAGTGAAAATTACTTTCACGTGTATCATTACACTGAATGTGAAATAATGAGAACAGAAAATTGATACTGGCAGCCGCTGACAACCAAACAGAGTTGACCCATAAAAAACATTTAATATACTTTGTAGTACATTATAGTTGCATAACGAAATACCACGTGTCAACAGGTCATTAATAATTAATACAACTAGTCTAAAAGAAAAGCTGTTACCCATATGTACGAACAAATATATTTACGCAAATGTATAAATATATTTATATTTGTATATATGGGTAAGGCCAAACTAAGCGCAGCTTTAACAACTCTAGCCCTGCATCAGCTGTTTTATTTTACTTCTTCCTGAGGGACTCATTCTTTACTATAATTGAATATACATACACACGCTCGTACGCATAGACACATATCCGTATGTATATACATGTTCATACACACACACACAATATAAACACTGCACCACCGGTTATCCGCTATTCTCGACTCAAAAGCTTTGACAGATGAACCGTCTTGCCGGACCATGTATAAATAAAGTCAATGCACTTTATTTATACGCCTCCCATGCGTCTAAGTACAATGAAATGCTAGAAACTAGCAGTAAAGTAATGTTTGTTCCTTCTCGAGCCATCCCTGGCTCCTAAGGGCCGGTTTCCCGGTTTCCCTGGCGTATAGGTTTCTGGGACGCCGGTCCGTCGCAGGTGAGCTGCAAGATGCAGGAGGAAAGAGTAAGAGAAAGTTGTGGCGAAAGAGTCAGCAGAAGTTCGCCATCATCTTCTGTCGGAGCCGCGTGGAGCTTAGGTGTACCGCTCATAAACACACACATCGCCCGGTCTGAGATTCAAACCCGCGATCCCTCGACCGCAAGTCCGCTGCTCTAACCACTAGGCCATGTGCTTCCACCAGTAAAGTAATACATTGTATTAAATACAAATTTAATTAATGAAATACAGTTTAGCTGTCCATTACATTCGTGCATTTATTGATCACTATACTTACTAAAAAATATGTTGGTATTACTGCTCTCCGAGTGGAAAATTCAAGAAAATTAATGGATTTAATCACAAAGGTCCGCAATTTGAGGGTCATCAGAATTACTGTCTCTTTCGTAGTTGACCGTTTTATGATGTGCAAATGATGGTCCGGCATCTCCGTATTAAGGTAGGTGCCGGACCATCTGTTGCCGGAAAATCGATGGTGTACCAATATATAAATCGTTTTTAGCTGTGAAATTCGATGTAGATAAAATTATAAATAATAGCATTTAAATATTTGGTTAAAAATCCTTTGGATGGAACTCAATATTTATGTTGCAATATTTATATAGCTTATGTACTTCGAGTCCCACAGCTTTCGAAGTTAATAAAACTCTCATGGCGCGCGCGCGTGCGTGTGTGTGTGTTTGAGTTTGTGTATCAAGGTGCGTAACATAGTGGTGAAGGTGTTGCGCTCACGACCGTATAAGGTTGTTTTATTCCTGGAGTGGGCGGAACGTTGCGTTGTTGAGCAAAGCACACCATTTCCCGTTGCTGCAGTCCATTGAGCTGAAAATGAGTACCAGCCCTCTATCCCTCAAGCCGTCAAATCTTCGATGTTCCAATGGATCACGGCGAGAAGGGTGTGGATGTCTACTCACAATACAAAGGCCTTTAAAATAATTACCAAAAACCTGTACCTGCTACCAGATCATAATTACTTACGAGTGACGGCTGAGTTTGCACACACACACACACACACACACACACACACACATATGATATGGTATGGTATGATATTCATAATAGATTTCAGAAAAGTGATTGATAGTCTGGCATTATTATCTATTGGCTTACATGAAGAAATTCAGCATGGCACATAAATTTACTCTTAATAACCAGAAGCCTTACACCAAGCAACCACTGCACTAGTTGCACATCGCACCTTCAGAGTCAGAGATGCCTCTGTTTTACCATTCTCTTCAACGTCTTCCTATTGTGAATCAATAGCACCATACTGGCACATCCTGTATAAGAGAGTAGGACATCACAAATTACAAGTGATGTGGACAAACTGGCCAGAAGGAAGGGTTAATTGGTCAACTTACACCAAGCAACCACTGCACTAGTTGCACATCGCACCTTCAGAGTCTCTCCAAAAATTCAGAATGAATTTGTGAATGTCTTGGGAGATCAAGTGAGAAAGAAAGTTATCGATGAAGTGAAACAGTGTAAATACTATAGCATTATTTTTGATAGTGCTCCAGACATTTCTCATATTGACCAAATTTTTCAGGTGCTACGTTATGTTAAAATAGATGAAAAGTAAGGAAAAGTAGAAGAACCCTTTCTTCGTTTTATTGAGATGAAAGGCAAAATGCTGAGCAAATTACATAAATGATCCTGAAACAATTAGAAATAGACGACATTAACATTCAAGACTGGACAAGCATTTGATAATGCGGCAGTAATGACAGGTAATCGATCCGCTGTTCAAGCCCGCATCACAGAAGTTCATCCAAAGATTGTATTTGAGCCATGCACCAATCA
>NC_043005.1:14965985-15003485 GCF_006345805.1 Octopus sinensis | reverse complement strand
ATTCACCGCTAAGGCATTTTCTGGGACCATCATGGAAGCCATACTATAGTTTTAATATATATCTAGAGTCACTATTGGGGAATATATATAGATCCTGAGACCTAGCAAGAGAAAAGAATTTAAGTGTTTTAATTATATTGATATTTTATTGCGATGGGCTTGATGGAAGGCTATTTCCGATGCGTTTAGTGTTTTATTTACATACATATACATCTATTTGTACACATATACATATATATATACATGCATACACACATACAAACATATATACACAGACACATAGACATATACACAGACGGGGGTTTTTTCCTTGTGTAGCACGTCCTGTAACTTTTTTGTCGTTTTCTTGTTTTTTGTTTTTTCGTTTTCTTGTTTTTTGTTTTTTTGATTTTTCCCGTTTCTACGTCTTATTGTGGTGTCCTGTACTCACGTATAATTATTTATATATGCATGTATATATACATGTAGATGTAGGTACGTACATATATGTTGTATGTATGCATATATTTTTATTTATCACACACACACCACACACACACACACACACACACACACACACACACACACACACACACACACACATATATATATATATATATATATATATATATATATATACATATATGTATATATATATGTATGTATATGTGTATTTGTATGTATGTATGTGTATGATATATATATATATATATATATATATATATATATATATATATATATATATATATATATATATATGCGTGTGTGTGTGTGTGTAAATGTAGAAGGTTGGAATGAGTGCTCAACACCACATTCATGGATAAATAATTTCTTTATTTGTTTCATGTTAAGAACAGTAGGAAAATGTCCAAGTGTATATATATATATATGGGATAGGAGTTATTCAGTTCCTGTGAATAAGGGGAGACAATTCTGTGGGTTTTATACTCTTTAATTGGAATGCTGGATTTTTTTATCAAACAGGATGCTTATATCTATTTTTTGTCAAACAGGATGCTAGAAAACGGAATATGGTCACCGTGGAGTTTGCACATTAAGAAGCGTTTGGAATTTTTCAATAAAAAGATTCTCCTTGTTGATTCTTTCGTGTGTAGAGAGTCTGTCTTTACATTGATAGTAAGAGAATATACGAAATTTGGGACTTTTATTTCTAGCGCAAGAGTCTATGCGGCTACTGAGTGGAATTTGACGGTATTGTGGTAGATTTATCTGTTCTTTATGGACTGCTACTCTTCTGCGTAAAGGAAAGCTCATCTGTCCGATATAATTGTGTTGGCAACCTGCGCATGTAAGGACGTAAATGAGGTTCTCGGAAGAACAAGAGAAGTTGGTCTTGATTTTAAACTTTGTTCCTTGTTTGAAAGTAAATTCAGAGCCTTCAAGTAGGAAGGGACAGGTACAACAGTTAGGACGTGCACATTTTTAACTGATGTGGGTGGATGTGGTGTGTGAAGTTTGGCATTTGTTAAGAGTTTTTTTCAAGGATCTATGTTACCCTTTGCATTTATACACAAATACACAAGAGTATTATTATGGTAGATTATTATAGTAGAAGATACGCGACGCTCTTTTTGCCACTTCCCCTCTCCCATTCCTATTACTTTCTCTCACTCCCTCTCAGTCATAGCTATTACTCTTACTACTTCTCCTTCACTGAGTTACTATTTTTTCTCCTCTCCCTTCACCATTCATTCCTACTGCGTGATTTTGGACACGGACACACACACACACACACACACACACACCACACATATATATATATATATATATATATATATATATATATATATATATAAAGAAATATATATATATACACACAAAATATATAAAAACACTACGCTCATTATTATATTAGGAGATTATACAGTGCCGGTCCTTAAAATTTTCGAAGGGAGGGCACTAAGTCAGAAAGAAATACAATTCCAGGACAAAAAACGTAATAACATTATTTAGAAGGACGCACTTCTTTTCTTGAGGGAGCACATGCCCCTCATGCCCACCTTTGGGTCCGCCCCTGTTATATTATATGATATACTTAAGCATATTCTACAACATATTTGTGCATACCTTTCTTGGGTCACTGATGTAATTTGAAATTTGTTATTTTCTCTGTAGACGATGCTGCCTAATTCAAAACTGTATTTCATTAACTATTTTGAATTGTTCAGTCACCAAACCGGAAGAGGTTTACATTCTGGTGGTACGTAGAAATTAAAGGAAAACTTACACACTCACACACGAGCAGACACACATATACTGGGAAACAGATGCGCCAGGCGCGCGACACAATTGTTGGTTGCGGCTTATTATAAGTATTTACGTTACACACCTTCTGTTGCGTTACCTTGTTGGGCTCTATTGAATAAATGAAGGGCTACAACGCAATACGAAGAGCACATCTATTATGAGAGAACAGGAAGCATGACGTTGACATTACTTTGTTTCACATCTGTTACGGCCATTTCCGCAATCGACAACGAAGTTCGATGAATAATGACAAATTATAAATACAATCTGTGATTGAATGGTTATCATAAATTGCTTTTAAAACTTGTAATCATTCTTCGATCTTGATCATCGCTCGTAGAAACATTCGTAAAGATATGAGATTAAAGAAATAACAACTTCAGGCTTCATATTTTTCTCGCATTATACACACACGCACGTACACACACACACACACACACACACATATATACACTCACATCACACACATATATATATATATATATATATATATATATATATATATATAATAAATTAGAGATAAAAACCACTATTAGGCAACTCTCTAATAATCTCTAATTTAATTTATATTATACTGTGAAATTTGATTTAATCCTAAATCTAATTTTTCCCTGTAAGTTTGGATATAATCCCTATTATTATTATTATTATTATTATTATTATTATTATTATTATATACATATTTAAGAGAGATAATTATGGCCGGTTCATGGGGTTAACCAGTTTCGCGTCCATAAAACGCTTAATTTTACAAGCAACTCATCAGACCCTAATAGCTGGTGGCCTATAACCTCTGTTCAAAATGGAGGGAGGTTTTATAGGCCACCGGACGCGAAATTTTTTTCCCACGAGTGTTCCGGATCCCAGTAATGAACTCATTTGATACAGCCAATCAGAGCTTACCTTGAAAATCGACATACCTTGTACTACTATAGTACGGCCAGTCCGCATATAGAATGGTGTATGTCACTCTGTGAGGACAGCATAGCAGGTTTCACATAAGCACCACATCCTCCGCCCCCATCCTTATAGATCAATTGAGCACCGTCTCTATATGGAGATAACATTAGGTACCTATGCTTAGACTGAGATTAGTGATGCTGCACGAACCTATGCTAGGAGGGTGCAATACGACAAAACGCCATATTGATTACGATGTTTCCAGATCAACACCAACATTTTAAATTAGGAATGTACAAAATCAGTCAAAAAAGTTTGAAACTACACTTATTTACACTTTCTAGTAAATTACGCGAATTTGCAACACTTATGGCATCATCGGTGAGCAGTTCTCCATTCACTTTATACACTAAATTTCACATTGGTCAACCCTATTAACCCGTTTAGAACAGTTTGATTTTGCTATAACGCATATTTTCCACTGAACTCAACCAGAGTATTTTCGTGACTAGGTGGACACTAGTTTGATAGTTGAGCTCTGATTGGCTGTATGCAAATGAGTTCATAAGGAAGGAAGGGGTCCGGATCTCTCGTGGGGGTAAAAAATTTCGCCCGCCGGCCATCAGGATCTGAGGAGACGTTTGTAAAGCTAAATGCTTTATGGACGCGAATCTGAGTAATCCATACGAACCAGCCACAACTATCCTTCTCTAAATACTTTCCTGCTTTATAACTCAAAGTGTGCCTCTCTTTCGGATTTATGATTTACTGAAGATGTGCGTGTGTGTGTGTGTTTTTATTACATCGCATCATACTTTTTAAAAAACTTATTGGGAAACATGAAAGTCTTAAAAAGATAAAACTACAACACAGTCGTGTGCATTTTCAATGTTAATTTGCTTCCCAGACACATGGTTCTGGGTTCAGTCCCACTGCGTGGCACCTTGGACAAGTGTCTTCTTCTATAGCCTCGGGCCGACCAAAGCCTTGTGAGTGGATTTGATAGACGGAAACTGAAAGAAGCCCGTCGTATATATGTATATGTATATATGTGTGTGTGCGTGTGTGTGTGTGTGTGTGTGTGTGTGTGTGTGTGTGTGTGTGTGTGTGTGTGTGTGTGTGCACGCGCGTGTGAGTTTGTGTGTTTGTGTCTGTGTTTGTCCCCCCAACAGCGCTTGACAACCGATGCTGGTGTGTTTACGTCCCCGTAACTTAGCGGTTCGGCAAAAGAGAACGATAGAATGAGTATTAGGCTTACAAAGAATAAAGTGCTGGGGTCGGTTTGCTCGACTGACGGCGGTGCTCCAGCATGGCCGCAGTCAAATGACGGAAACAAGTAAAGATAGTAATAAGTAAAACATTAAAAAAAATGCTAGTTCTAAAATCTCGCTAAGAGGAGCTAATTTAAATAACTGGTGAGTCAATGGTATGAATTTAGATAATTCAATCCCGATTTCCCTAACGAAAAACTGTTAAACCGTTGGAGAAAGAGAGTAGTCGATGTAGTATGTTTGCCGCTGCGTGTGTTGCCTCTGTGTGTCTGCGTGTGTGGTAAACGCAAATATTCAATGAGAGTGTCATTGTTATTTTAATGTCTTATAATAGCTACGACAACCTCAGTAAATCAAAAGTTCGTGATATTAACGGCAATTTGACTAAGAAAAAAAACACATATTTATAAATCTTCTTTCTTCCTATCATTAATATTCAACACGTACAATTATTTTCCAGTCCTTTCAATTCCAAGGTCTTCCCTTTAGTCATGCTTTGAGATCAATGTAAGAATATATTTATACATTCACTTACATATTTAAGTTTACAGATCGTGAAATAAAAGTAAATTAAAAAATTACACAGATATTTGTTGCCAATTATCCCTCATACCAGGTAATCCCGTGTACATTCGTAGAAAGGTGAACGTATAATCTCGTACATTATTATGTTCAGGGAAAGGTAAAAGAGCAGGGCATTAAATCGAAGATTTTGTATTTTACTCTTTTACTCTTTTACTTGTTTCAGTCATTTGACTGCAGCCATGCTGGAGCACCGCCTTCAGTAGAGCAAATCGACCCCTAGCACTTATTCTTTGGAAGCCTAGTATTTATTCTATCGGTTTCTTTTTGCCGAACCGCTAAGTTACGGGGACGCAAACACACCAGCATCGGTTGTCAAGCGATGTTGGGGGATAAACACACACACGCACACACACACACACACACACACACACACACACACACACATATATATATAAATACACATATACATATATACGACGGGCTTCTTTCAGTTTCCGTCTACCAAATCCACTCACAAGGCTTTGGTCGGCCCGAGGCTATAGTAGAAGACACTTGCCCAAGGTGCCACGCAGTGGGATAGAACCCGGAACCATGAGGTTGGTAAGCAAGCTACTTACCACACAGCCACTTTTGCCAATTGTCTTTGTTTTTATTTCATTTGTTATGTGTTTGTATGTATGTATGTAGATACGTACGTAGGTCGTCCTCCACTATTGCTTGACATAGCATAATGTAGCGGCTCTGAAAAAAATGACTGACAGAATAAGTATCAGGCTTAAAAAAAAAAATTAGTATTGGGGTTGATTTGTTCAACTAAATCCTTCAAAGCAATGCCCTAGCACGAAGGAAGTAAAAAAGTAAAGGGAACCAATGTTGGCAGAAAGGTGGGTACCACCAAACTAGTTATATTGAAAAATATGCCAGGTAGATGACAGTTTTGAATAGAAATAGCTTGTTAAAATAAACCGAGGAACTTTGAAAAAAAGATAATTATTGGTAATGCTATTTTTCTTTGTGTATTTATTACTAGCAGTATCGCCCGGCGTTGCTCGGGTTTGTAAGGGAAATAACTATATAAGCATTTTTAGAGATGTAAAGTATAATAGCCGTTTCAATATGGCTAACCACAAGAGGGGGGTTACTGTAGCTTTTTACATTCTCAGATTTAATAATACATTTTTAGAGAGTTACTTCCCTTATATATGCCAAAAATGCATTAAAAATGGGAAAAATTGATGGTCATTTTTTTTTTAATCGTAGACGCGCGCTAATACCCAGAAGGGCTCGATATGAATCACGACTATAAGATACCCGGTTTTGGTTAAACTGCACCGCAAAATGTGGGAGTAGTTAGGAATCTAAATCGTAGGAGACAGACAGCACACAACTTCACTTTTATATATAAAGATATTCTAACCGGTACTTGTCTTGTGTCTTTTCATGTTAAACTTTAACCCTAACCCTGAAATCCTAACCCTAAAACCCTAACCCTAACACACTAACCCTAACACACTAACCCTAAAACCTTAACCCTGAAACCCTAACCCTAACTCTAACTCTAAAACCTTAACCCTAACCCCAACCCTAAAACCTTAAAACCAGTACAAACGCACGAACATTGTCATAAATGCTAAGAGTAAAAGATGTTTTATATGACACATTCTACCAGTGTCCGAAGTTTGAAAGTGTTTAGTTACAAAAAATTATTTTTTTAAATCTGTAGGTCAAAAGGTAAAAATCCAAATTGACTAACAGAATAGTTTGAGGAATTTAGAAAAAAAAATATAATTATTGGTAATGGTGTGCTATTTTTCTTTGTGTATTTATTACTAGCAGTATCGCCCGGCGTTGCTCGGGTTTGTAAGGGAAATAACTATATAAGCATTTTTAGAGATGTAAAGTATAATAGCCATCTCAATATGGCTAACCACAAAGGGGGGGGGGTTACTGTAGCTCTTTACGTTCTTAGATTTAATAATAGATTTTTAGA
This sequence comes from Octopus sinensis, assembly GCF_006345805.1. Classification (NCBI taxonomy): domain Eukaryota; kingdom Metazoa; phylum Mollusca; class Cephalopoda; order Octopoda; family Octopodidae; genus Octopus; species Octopus sinensis. Next base: position 14,996,552 of record NC_043005.1, on the reverse strand, counting down.
GAGTTACTTCCCTTATATAATAGCAAAAAAATGCATTCAAAATGGGGAAAAATGATGGTAAATTTCTTTTTAAATCGTAGACGCGCGCTAATACCCAGAAGGGCTTGATATGAATCATGACTATAAGATACTCGCTTTTGGTTACACTGCACCGCAAAATGTGGGAGTAGTTAGGAATCTAAATCGTAGGAGACAGACACACAACTTCACTTTTATATATAAAGATATTCTAACTGGTACTTGTCTTGTGTCTTTTCATGTTAAATCTTGTCTTATCCCCAAGTCTTCGTTTCTCGTTCAGTATATTAACTATGACATAATGAATAGAAAAGACGTAGTGGAGGGAAAAACTTAGATTTCATTTAAATACCGAATGCAGTTAATATAGAAATATTATTTTGGGTCGCTAATTAACTGACAATAATGACTTGTGCACAATGACAAACACCAATGATGTAATGGCATTACATGTATAGGACCAAAATACATAAAATCACGTTTTATTTATCTTAAAATAATGAAACAAAAAAAAAAGCCCGTTAACTCAGTCATTATGAAGTTATGTATGTATACATACATGCCACTCACACATGCGCACATACACCATCATCATCATCCTCGTTGTCGTCATCATCATCATCATCATCATCGTGATCATCATCATCATTTAACACCTGTTTTCCATGCTGGCATGGCTAGGACAGTTTGACAGCAACTGGCAAGTCAAAAGACTGCACTATGCCCTTCTTTCTGTTTTTGCATGATTTTCTCTGGCTAGAGTGAACTGATTGCTTTTTACATGGCACTGGCACCAGCGAGGTCACCAAGTAACTTGTGGGACAAGACCCCTCAACTGGGGGAAGTAATAGTGAGGGACAGAAAGGCGGCGAGCTGGCAGAATCGGTAGCATGCCGGGCGAAATACTTAGCGGTATTTCGTCTGCCGTTACGTTCTGAGTTCAAATTCCGCCGAGGTTGACTTTGCCTTTCATCCTTTCGGGGTCGATAAATTAAGTATCAATTACGCTCTGGGGTCGATGTAATCAACTTAATCCCTTTGTCTGTCCTTGTTTGTCCCCTCTATGTTTAGCCCCCTGTGGGCAATAAGGAAATAAATATTGAGGGACAAGAAAGGTATCTTACATTAGAAGAGAAACATGGCTGCCTAAAATGGGGAGAGTTGAGAAAGATGGTAAAAATGTGATGAGGAGGGGACAGGGGCTATACACTCAAGTTACAGAGAGGTGTATACTGTGAGGTGGAAGGGATTGGAGAGGATGAGTGGGTGGGTGGGTGGGTGAGGGAATTCAGAAGATTTTGAAAGGAGAGTGGGGAGGTAGATGTCGGAGGATGTAATGAATGGGCACTGACAGAGGGAGAGGGTATTAAGAGGGATATGTTGTTGGGAAGGGATTTAAAAAGGACATAGTTGTGTGCCGGTAGGTACATGAGGAAGAATGGAGGGGAAAGAGGTCAAGGGAGAAACAGTAGTGGTGGACATGAGTAGGTTGTAGTGGGAAGGAGGGTTTGGACAAAACAGCAAATCACCAATTCTATTGGTCTTTTGCATTTCTTCTGTGAGGCTCAACATTTGAAAATCGTTTCTCACCACTTCGTTCCACATCTTCCTGAGTCTGCCTCTTCCATAGTTTTTCCCCCACATTTAGAGATTGGCGTTTTTTTTTTTTTTATGCAGATGTTTTCATCCATACACATCACATGACGTAGGAGTGGCTGTGTGGTAAGTAGCTTGCTTACCAACCTAATGGTTCCAGGTTGAGTCCCACTGCGTGGCACCTTGGGCAAGTGTCTTCTACTATAGCCTCGGGCCGCCCAAAGCCTTGTGAGTGGATTTGGTAGACGGAAACTGAAAGAAGCCCGTCGTATATATGTATGTATATATATTTATATATATATGTATGTGTGTGTGTGCGTGTGCGCACGCGCACGTTTGTGTGTCTGTGTTTGTCCCCCCAACATCTCATGACAACCGATGCTGGTGTGTTTACGTCTCCGTTACTTAGTGGTTCGGCAAAAGAGACCGATAGAATAAGTACTAGGCTTACAAAGAATAATTCCTGGGGTCGATTTGCTTGACTGACGGCGGTGCTCCAGCATGGCCACAGTCAAATGACTGAAACAAGTAAAAGAGTAAAGAGTATACTAGCGCAGTTTTCTCTTTTGCACAATGCAACAGATGTCTTTTGAACTAAATTTATCTCTCGAAACATTTACATTTTGTTGTACGTGCATACACACTGACATTGCACATCCAGTGGAGCATACTGGCTTTATTTCTTTCAAGCCTTTGCTTGTCCTCAGTAATAACAGCCCATGTTTCACTGCCATTTAGCATTGCTGTATGTACACGGGCATCATACAGACTGCCTTTCACTCCGAGGGAGGCCCCTTCCACCAGTACTATGTATGTATGTATGTATGTATGTATGTATGTATGTATGTATGTATGTATGTACGTATGTATGTATGTATGTATGTATGTATGTATCGGGTTGGGTTATAAAGTAAATTCGTTCGATTTGCCCCAATGTTATTTCTAAAAATATTTTCATCATTGTTCCGGGTTCAGTCCCACTGCGTGGCACCTTGGACAAGCGTCTTCTACTATAGCCTCGGGCCGACCAAAGCCTTGTGAGTGGATTTGGTAGACGAAAACTGAAAGAAGCCCGTCTTATATATGTATATATATATATATATATATATATATATATATGTGTGTGGTGTTGTGTGTATATGGTTGTGTGTCTGTGTTTGTCCCCCCACCCACCCACCCACCCACCCAACATCACTTGACAACCGATGCTAGTGTGTTTACGTCCCCGTACCTTAGTGGTTCGGCAAAAGAGACCGATAGAATAAGTACTAGGCTTACAAAGAATAAGTCCTGGGGTCGATTTGTTCGACTAAAGGTGGTGCTCCAGCATGGTCGCAGTCAAATGACTGAAACCAGTAAAAGAGTAAAAATACTATAATGGTTTAGTTTCTTTTTAAATATATATATATATATGGCGGTGCCCCAGCATGGCCACAGCTCGTGAGCTGAAACTAGAATCAATCAATCAATCATAGCTCTGTTCTTCTCCTGCAACTTTTTTGAAATCATTTTGAAATCATTTTTGAAATTTAAATATATTTTACTTCTTTTCAGATATATGATGATGGAGTCCTAATAGGAAAAAAAATTAGCATTTTTGACATCTGTTTCTCTTCGCTCTCAGTCAAGATACCAAAGTTGGCAATGCCGCTCGAGATATTTGTGCTGTGTCCGGACAAGGTGCTATTACTGAAAGAACTGCACAGAAATAGCTTTCACGCTTAAAGGAGGGGGAAAAATTCGACCTCAAAGACTCTCAGCATTCCAGTCAATCTGATCAATTCAATGAGAATCGATTGAACGAGCTCATCTACGAGGATTTGCACCAGGGCCGGATTAATACCCATCGAGGCCCTAAGCACTCAAAAGATTTTGGTACTCCCATAGTGGCTGTGTGGTAAGTAGCTTGTTTAGCAGCCACATGGTTCCGGGTTCAGTCCCACTGCGTGGCACCTTGGGCAAGTGTCTTCTACTATAGCCTCGGGTCAACCAAAGCCTTGTGAGTGGATTTAGTAGACGGAAACTGAACGAAGCCCGTCGTATATATGTATATATATATATATGTGTGTGTGTGTGTGTGTGTGTGTGTGTGTGTGTGTGCGTGTGTGTTTGTGTCCGTGTTTGTCCCCCTAGCATTGCTTGACAACCGATGCTGGTGCGTTTATGTCCCCGTCACTTAGCGGTTCGGCAAAAGAGACCGATAGGATAAGTACTGGGCTTACAAAGAATAAGTCTCGGGATCGAGTTGCTCGATTAAAGGCGATGCTCCAGCATGGCCGCAGTCAAATGACTGAAACAAGTAAAAGAGTATAAACAATAACAAACCATAAAATAATTTTTTTATTTTTCAAAACAAAACAAAGCAGTAAGAAGGAAAAATAATGTTTATTTTTGTATTCTTCCACTTTATTTATATTTCAAAAGTTTCCTCCTACTTTTTTGAATTGCAAAGTCTTTGATCAGATCCTCAAAATTAATCTTTGGTAACACATCTGCATCTATACTTGGTAGAAATAAAGGCATCCTGAATATTATTTTAGCAAGTTTAAAGTGATTTATTTTGTGCCGTGAACCATTTACTATTTCTGTGGTGCCTCATCCTTCCCTTGATGTCCTAATCACGTGTTTATTTTGCTTAATAGTTAATCTAGCGTTGATCCGCACCTATCCACTTGGGGGCTGGCCCAGCAGATGGGATGTTCTCATAATACCGCCGCCCGTTAGCTTCACTCGGGATGTTCCATAAACTCGCTATACGGGTGCCACATGCTCTAAACAAAGGAGACAAGCTCTAAACAAAGGAGACAAGCTTTAGCGCCACTAGTGTGCTCGTTGGACCCCAGGTTACTCGTGGGCACAAACACATCTTTTACTGCATCGTCACCAACGATGAAAATGTCTTTACATCAATATCAAGCTGAAGAAAGAGTAATTGGGGCCCGAGAAGCAAGTAACAACAGGAGCCAAGCTAGGTCTGCATCCATAAAAGACAATGATCTGCGTTGAATGGGACTAGGAACAGCTAATCTAATCAAAATGCTTGAAAACAACCATCTGGTCAATGTGGAGCTTTATGTTCAGGAAATGCACCAGCTCAATGAAGCAATCCAGCTAAAACGATCCGACCGACATGCTTCTTCAACACAACTCTTGATTCAACGTTATTAATTTGACCAAAAAAAATTCAAGAATTTATTGAGATGTTCCACCAAACCAACCTATTTCCTGATATATTGCCTTCAGATTATCACTTTTTCCTGTCGTTCTCCTGCAGTCTAAAATCGTTTCGTTAAACAATGATGGGAAACTGCAAATGTGGATCGACGAATTCTTCGTGTAAGACCCGGTGATTTCTTCTCTCAAGGCTTTGACAAGCTAGTTGGCAGGAGGTTGTAAACTATGAAAGAGAATATATTATTGACTGATTTGCTAAAACTGTTCATGAAAAACAAAAAAAAAAAGGATTAAAATAAAAAGGAAAAGAACAAACGAATTTATCTGACAGCCCAATATATATAACATATATATATATTCGTTTCAGCACACGATCTCAGATCAAATCACTTGCTATGCAAGTACATCTTCAATATACATAAAATAGAAAAAAGAATTCGGGAAATCAAACGGGTCTCATGGTAAGCGCTCCAACTAGGGAACTAGGTATCTGGTAATACAATGATTAAATTTAGGATGTAATTTAATGTGATTACGAACCTAAAAATCCAGGAGACACAGTGTGGAGCGTATGGTAATAATAATAATAATAATAATAATAATAATAATAATAATAATAATAATAATAATAATAATAATAATAATAATAATAATAATAAATAATAATAATAATAATAAATAATAATAATAATAATAATAATAATAATAATAATAATAATAATAATAATAATAATAATAATAATAATAATAATAAATAATAATAATAATAATAATAATAATAATAATAATAATAATAATAATAATAATAATAATAATAATAAATAATAATAATAATAATAAATAATAATAATAATAATAATAATAATAATAATAATAATAATAATAATAATAATAATAATAATAAATAATAATAATAATAATAATAATAATAATAATAATAATAATAATAATAAATATAATAATAATAATAATAATATAATAATAATAATAATAATAATAAATAATAATAATAATAATATAATAATAATAATAAATAATATAATAATAAATAATAATAATAATAATAATAATAATATAATAATAAATAATAAATAATAATAATAATAATATAATAATAATAATAAAAATAATAATAAATAATAATAATAATAATAATAATAATAATAATAATAATAATAATAATAATAATAATAATAATAATAATAATAATAATAATAATAATAATAATAATAATAATAATAATAATAATAATAATAATAATAATAATATAAATAATAATAATAATAATAATAACAATAATAATAATAATAATAAATAATAATAATAATAATAATAATAATAATAATAATAAATAATAATAAATAATAATAATAATAATAATAATAACAATAATAATAATAATAATAATAATAATAACAATAGTACCAGGCAGTGGCTCTCATAGCTTCTGATCTTAACTGATTGGAAGTGTTATCATGTACATTGTTTTGTCTTGGTATAAAAGATGGGCTACAGCAAATATTCTGCTCAATACCACAGATTTGCTTGTCAGTTGTTTGACTTTAACCAGTTGAGCATGTCCCTTAGTGGCTGACGATGTGTGCATCTCTGATCACGAGCAGAAGTAGTGGGGGAGCATCATAGCCATGTGTTGAGAGGGATTCTTTGGAGTTTGAATAATTCACCTCTGGAAACATGGGTGGTTCTTTCAACATCCTTAAACAACCCTTATTCAGGGACCTTTTGAGCGGGATGGGCCCCAACTCAAACTGTTTATCTGATCACCATGTCGCGCATATGGTTGTGATGCATGTGCCTGGTGTACCCTTATCAGACGGTAGTCATGATGGGTATATTGGGCTTCGTATATTTCACCCCAGTGTCACTTTGATGGCATGAACTGCTCTCTCACTAATAATAATAATAATAATAATAATAATAATAATAATAATAATAATAATAATAATAATCGATAATGTAACAAAAAGCGAATTACGAAATAGCTGTAACCAACGGAATTAAATTTTCTTTGCCTCTTTCTTGGAGATCTCAACGGTTGTGATCATTAATTCAGTAGCTCTCCGACGTCTATTTGGCTAATAGGATACTCGGGAGGAATATCAATGATATTCTCAATCTATAGACTAGTCGATAGAACAAGCAAAGCAATATTAATTCGGTAAATGATATTAAGTACTTCGTAAATCTGATATTTACAGCTATAGTTGCTGTACATGTAACGCAGTGTAAACGTAATAAAAGACTATGAATAGAGTATAGTTTTTGTTCTAATAATGCCATGCACGTTTCCATAGCATGACTATTCATTTATTTATAACGTGCTATAAGATATGAAATTACATAATTTAGATTGCATAACCAGACTATTTCTCCTAGTATTTTGAACAGATGACAGGTAAAATTGATCTACGAACATTTCAGTTCGAATTGAAATCTTCACAGGTAAATTTTACCTGTCACGAACTCTAATTCAATGAGCAGGTCGTCCATTTCACCGAACAACTGAACGCTTTTACTTTCATTTATAATTCGTACAAGTAGAGTGACTTTATCGAGTTCTGCAGTGTTTGTATGAGAATTAGAATTTTTGAGTACATATGAAGTTATCAGATGAGGGATTATCAAATATCAAATAACATAAGATGAAATAAAAAGTTTACAAAATGGAAAATGGGGGATATCAAAACCCTGTATGTATCAATATCTAAGTAACACACATCGCCCCTATTTCCATCCGTGATTGTTATGGTTTGTTTAGCCATTGATAGATTGTATTAATGTCGTTAGGTTAGGGCTAGCATTTATTACTCTGCACGCGTAACCGAAAGCAGGGTATTGTAGGTATTCGTCTTGGTCTGTTTATCTGTGTGTTTGCAAAATTACCGGAAAACGACTGAACGGATTTTCACCAAAACTGGCAGAAATACTCATTGAGTGAGAGACTCGAAATCATTATTTTGGTTTGATTATCTTCAAAGCTGGCGGACGGGTGAATTAAAATGTTTGTTTTTTGTGTTATTTTTTTGTTTTTTTTTTGTTACATGTGCATAAACAATAAGCAGGTGAAACAACTCTTGATGTCATTTTGTTGAAATATGAATTCGTCTGAGAATATATTTATTAAATTGAATTTGATTTTATCCTCGAGCGTGCGCAGGGTATGCATCGCCCATCGATGCCATTTTTTTCCACTTGTTTCTGGTTTGCTTAGGTTTGGCTTGGTTTGATTTGGAAGAAATAGTGCTCCTAAGGCCTTCATTCTTCAAAACCAGAGTATTGAAGTCAGTTGTTGGATGCGAGACCCAGAACTCATTCAGAGATTTTTAGATCCTGAATCCAGTGAGCATAAAAAAACCCCAGCTAAAAGACATTATGTAATGGGGAAAGACTGGACCCTTTCGTTTTGAATTCATATCCCGTTATGGTCAATAACATAAAATTCCAATCTTATATTGGATCAGTGTATTCGACTATTCCCTTCCAGCTAAATTTGCCTCCTTGTATTTAAGTGAAATCAATACTATTTTAATCGATTCGGCAACTACGGGAAGCAACTCTGAACAGGTGTCAGTCATATTACACAACTTCAGCGAAAAATAAGAGACATTGTACATGCCAAAGGAATGCTAAAAGAATCACTCGGTGTATAATATTGCATTCAAGAATTAATGAACAAGGAACGTATTTTGTAAAATAAATCAAATTACTGAGAAAAAATTGTACAGAAACATCGTCTGCATAACGTAGCGATAGATAAATTACAGTTGGCGTGTGTGAATATATATGTCAACGGGATACGGCAGGAATTGACCTCTTGATATTTACCAGAAGTATAGTTGCCTACTGACCTGCTTGACGCGGCTGTTGATAAGATGTCAGGCCGTGACTTCTGCAACAAACAAGCATACACACGCACACACACACATACACACACACACACACACACACACACACACACACACACACACACACACACACACACACAAACGCAAACATACACACCTACGCACGCATGCACACGCACACATACACGTATGTGTTTGTGTATGTATGCATCTATGCATGTATTTGTGAGCGTATATACGTACATTTATGTATATATGTATGTGTGTGTAAATACATATATATATATATATATATATATATATATATATATATATATATATATATATATATATATACTTATTATATATATATATATATATTGTTCATTCATTTTTGTACTTTTTGTGATCTAGTTATATGTTTCATAATATATTTTATTTTTTCTTTAAGATTTGGTTTATGTCTATCATTGTTTGAATGGCATAATAGTGGTTTTTCTCTAATTTATATATATATACATATAATAATAATAATAATAATAATAATAATAATAATAATAATAATAATAATAATAATAAGCCTAAATTCAATGTTTACCTTGACCTTCTTATTGGATCACCTTCCCTTTTCCTTGCCCCTGTTATATCATCAATCTGAACGTAGCGGATGTTTAAAAGAAGTTATTAACGTAACATATCCACCACCGTTACCTTTATAGTTACATCATGTTATACACTGTCGAACATGCAGAAACCACAGTTCTTCCTTTCAGTAATCATTTAGTCAAATATGGCAAAATAAATAAATAAATAAATAACCCCTTCGACTATTTCCTAGCCACAGCCAGCCTTTTACGTCGTTATACGCGTGTTTACGTCGTATACATACACACATACACGCATGCATACATACATACATACATACATACATACATACATACATACATACATACATACATACATACAAGACGTGGAACAAATATAGTATTATTGGACGCTCAGGAAGGAAGGGAAGAAGGAGGGTTTAACGTTTCGAGCGGAGCTCTTCGTCGGAAACATAGGAGAAGGAAAGATCCAGAGAAGGGAAGCCAGAGGGAAAAAAATCGCCAACGGTACACACGCGGTCACATACATACACACACACACACACATATAAATGCATACATACATACATACATACATACATACATACATACATACATACATACATACATACATACATACATACATACATACATACATATGTAGCGAACATCTACAGCATAACTAAGCACATTTTCCCCCACATTGTCAAACAAATCCTCGGTCTATAGTCCCAGCCTTTTACACTCAGAGATTAATGGGAATATGCTGATCTTTTGATCTTTCCAAGGGTATTCTTCGGTCAATCTTTATTAAGGACGAAGAATTCTATTGTTTTTATCTCGACCCTACTTATTCACCAAGTTATAAAAACACAAGCAAATAGCTATCTTTCTTTTTGTGACCAATGGTCCCTGAACAGACAGCAACCCTGTCAGTATGTTGGCAAACGATGCGAAGGTGACTTCTTAATGTATAGCTCTGCCTTGACTGTTTTACTCTTTCTCTAATCTTCAACATTGTAACAACACAATAATCAATCTTAATAAATGACCGTATTGATAAGCAAACAAAATAATATTGTTCTTTCATTCATTTCTATGACGCAAACTTCGTCATTCAAACTTATTAAATATTTTAGAACTGAAGATAGTTTAATATATAGCTGCGACATACATGGTTTGTTACCGAAGATAGAGGTTGAGTCTTACGATGCAAATGATTGGCGCTTGTTTTTAGACAGTTCGAATAGCAATCTTAAGTGTGATGTTGCATAATGGCAATCTATACGGCTCGATACCGATTGAGCACTCAACAAAATTAAAAGAAAAGTATGAAAATATAGAAAAGGTTTTAAATCTTATCAAATATTGGAAACACGAGTGGATCATATGTGTTGACTTTAAAATGGTTAATTTTCTACTAGCACAACAAGCAGGGTGTATACTAAATATACCTGGTTCCTTTGCTTATGGGACAGCAGAGTCAAGAAAGAACATTCTTTCAAACAAATCTTGCCAGCAAGAACATCACTTGCTGTCGGAGAAAAAAAAACGTGACCAGAAATAAAATCATATTTCCTTCTCTGCATATTAAACTAGGCTTCATTAAACAATATGTAAAAGTTTTAGATACGACCTGCAAGTGCTTCAAATACATAACTTCAAAATTTCCAAGTTCAAGCTATAAAAAAATCAGGGCGGGAATTTTCGACCGTCCACAAATAAGAACATTAATTAAAGGCTGCAATTTTCCTAATGTCATGAACGAACGCGGGAAAATGTCTGGTTCACGATTTAAAAAAAACTTTGACAAAATCGCACAAAAAAAATTAAATGACTACATTTAATGGTTACATTGCAATATAAGCGTAAAAATGCATTTTTTTAAAATAGCCACCTTGACCAATTTCCCAGTAATTTAGGCGCTGTAAATTATGAACAGGGAGAAAGATTTCACCAAGATATCAAAATTATGGAGGAATGGTACCAAAGACGCTAGGATTCCCATATGATGGCTGATTTCTGCTTGTTGATATTTGAAAAGAGACCTGCCATCAACAAGCAAATACGCTAGAAAGTCTTATAGTAGAAAATTTTTGGCAGAGTGAAAGGTTCATATCTCTTTGTTTTTTTGTTTGAGCTGCTTGTATTCATAAAACTTGAAAACGTATTTGATCACATGACTTAATTTTTAGTCCGAATTTGAAAAATCTGGAAAAAGACACATCGGCTGTTGACAACAATCAGGACCTGATAGAGCGAAACCGAGTTGAAATTCGTATTCAGCGAATCCAATTTACTTGAGATCAAGTATCAGATATTATTCAATAAAATATGTGTTCCCCGGTGTAACAATACACAACGAGAAGAGCGTGATACAATTTATGATAAACGTTAATTCTGTTTATTGAATTGTTCAATTTAATAAACAGTCAATCTCTATATATTATAAATTGTATTACGCTTTTCTTATTGCGTATTTACCTTCGTGAAGAATTACGTCAGTCTTTACAATAATAATAATAATAATCAATTCTTTTTTATTGGCCACAAGGGCTGACACGCATGATTACATAAAGGGACAAAACAGGACGAAAGGTTACAAAGGGTTTTGTCCGTTTTTGAAAAACATCGAGTAAAAATCTTTATAACAATTTTAAAAATTCAACAATGAAAAACTCCCAAAAGGGGGAGACGGTTCGAAAGGTTCCTGGTGGAAAAAACCCTACAAAAGCCAACGGGAGCCTGGTCAAAAAAAGAGGGGTGTAGAGAGTCCCCTTTTTTCTCCTTTTGTATTAACTTTTTGAAATCACAGGCGAAACCTGAGAACTGGTCCATTTATACAGGCCAGTCTCGCACAATTCACCCACCTTTCATAAAACTTGCTATCGGACAGCACTTTCCTCTCTAACCTCATCTTCCTTTTCAAGTGAAACTTGAAAAAGTTGATGAGGCCTTGACCAAAGAGGAAAGTGTCTGACTTTAGCCCTTTCAAACGAGTCCACCACACGACCTCTTTCGCCACAGCAACTAGGCACAAGAAAACGGCCTCGCCCTCCTTGTTAAAGGAGGTCGGTGGGGCAATCTTCACAATGGATTCGGCCGATAGTCGGATCCGTCCTACACGTGACAGTAGCTGTTCGACATAAACCCATATTTCAGCAATACTCGGACACTGGACGAGTGCGTGCAGAACGGTTCCGTCGTCCTGGCAACACCTCGGGCAGGCTCGGCTGACGGCACTTCCGTGCCGGTAGAGTTTATCTCGAACAGGCAGAGCCCCTCGGTAGCACTGCCAGGCGAGAGACCTCTGGAAATTATCCATCGGCCCCGGCCTGAAAGTCCTCCCGAACAGACCGCTCAGTTCGTCGTCTTCAACGCCTAGAGTTTCCCCGAGAACGTCGTCGCATTTTTCCTCCACTAACCCTCTATAGAACGCTAGAGTGGAGCTGTAACCGATCGCATTGCCCGCCTGGCGGAGGGCGGAGAGGGCTTGACGGCACTCGAGGTGCCAAGTGCCCTTTCTCGGTCTACGTTTGATCCAGGTCTGCAGCTCCGTCAAAGAGACGAGCTGCGGAAAATCGCGTCTGACAAAAGACGACCACACCTGTTCACCGTCTAGGAAGCGCTTGAGATGCCGCAGCCTGAGCGCATGTCTGCACAACAGCAACCACGGCATTCCAAGGCCTCCGTTCAGCGGTCGTTGACAGCAGATGGATCGCCTGACCAGTGGCACCTGACCCTTCCACAAAAAGTCGAAGAGCAGGCGTACCAGCTTGGCCAACCAGCGGTCGGGACAAGGGACGACGGTCAAGCGGTAATAGATGACGGATGCGATGTACGCATTCGCCACCTCCGCTCGACCTTTCAGGGACAGCTTCCTCTCGGCCCATTTCTGGGTGAGACGTGCCACCCTGCTCGTCACCTCTTCCCAGTTCTTATCCACCTGGAGGTCCGGACCGAACCAGACCCCGAGCAGTTTAACGGGTCCGTCTGTCCAGCGTCCTACGACGCTGTTGGACGGCATGGGCTTGCCTCTCCAGGTGCCCAGCTGCAAGCCCACAGACTTTTCCGCGTTAATCTTTGCCCCTGTCACCGCTTCGTACTGGTTTAGCGTCTCGCCAATCAGGCCAATGTGCCTGTGGCTCGACACCACCACGGTGACGTCGTCGGCATAAGCAGACACGCTGTTTCCGCCTCCTAGATCGCGCGGGATACCCCTCAAAGCCTCCAACTTGCGCAGTAATGGCTCGAGAGTCAAAATGTACAAGAGGGAGGAGAGATATAATAATAATAATAATAATAACAACAACAACAACAACGACGACGTCGACGACGACGACGACGACGACGACGATAGCAGTAAATGCCCTGATGCAGTACCAGGCAGTGGCTCTCATGGCTTCTGATCTTAACTGATTGGAAGTGTTATCATGTACATTGTTTTGTCTTGGTATAAAAGATGGGCTACAGCAAACATTCTGCTCAATACCACATATTTGCTTGTCAGTTGTTTGACCATAACCAGTTGAGCATGTCCCCGAGTGGCTGACAATATGTGCATCTCTGATCACGAGCAGAAGTAGTGGGGGAGCATCATAGCCATGTGTTGAGAGGGATTCTTTGGGGTTTGAATAATTCACCTCTGGAAACATGGGTGGTTCTTTCAACATCCTTAAACAACCCTTATTCAGGGACCTTTTGAGTGGGATGGGTTACTCAACCTGAAGAAAATTCTAACTGGGCCCCACCTGCAAGGTCATGTGCTGTTTATCTTGATATGAGATCACCATGTCGCGCACATATGGTTGTGATGCATGTGCCTGGTGTACCCTTATCAGACGGGTAGTCATGGTAGGTATATTGGGCTTCGTATATTTTACCCCAGTGTCACTTTGATGGCATGAACTGCTCTCTCACTCAATAATGATAATAATAATAATAATAATAATAATAATAATAATAATAATAATAATAATTTTCAATGAGGAGCTAAGTCGATTACATAGACCCCCCCCCCCCAGTGTTCAACTAGTAATTGCTTTATCAACTAGTGCTCGTTTTATCGACCCGAAAAGCAAATTCGATCCAGGCGGAATTTGAACTCAGAGCGCAAAACCAAACAAAATTCTACTAAGCATTTTCTCCGGCGTGCTAACACTTCTGACAGCTCGCCGCCAGACGACGACGATGACGACGACGGCGACGACGACGACGACGACGTGGTTGAGCAGCGCAGGCCCGGTCCTCATCCAGAGACCGCTTGTAAACAAAGCCAGAGGCAGAGAAGAAAGTGGGATAAGGAGGCAAACCGAACGGTAATTGAAGACTAGAAACAGGAGTGAACCCAGCATAATCAGATTCCGACAACGAATGAAAGCAAAATGGAATGAGATAGGACTCTTCGAAACAAGTGAGCCGACCAGTCAACAGCAATAAAAGCAAATGGATGGTTAACAAATAGAGAAATAGGAGAGATAAAAAGGAAAATAGAAGGCAGAAATAATACTTCACCAACAGATAACGTTCTCAGTGAGAACAGAAAAATGAAGAAGTAGAACAAAGTGTAAAAGTAAATGAAGCAGAAGTAATAGGAAGAGCTATATCATAAGAATATGACGATGACCAACAAGACATAGCGAGGACGCTGTGGCGTTATGTTAGAGAAGACCAGGATCAAGCACCCACCAACCTGAGGTACATTGACCGACGCAAGCTCAGGGTTGAAACAGAAAAGATAGATTCGGTTCTTGGTCTATTCCAGACGAGAAATATAACTGAAACTAACAAGATTATTTGGGCTGCAGCTATGGTTGCTGCAGATAGAGTTGGATTACAAAAGAAAAGAACAAACAGAACGTAAAGAACGATACAGGCGTAGACGAATTTGTGAGGAACAAACAAGGTTAAGCAGACATTTAGGACAAGTTGATAGATTGAGAATAGGGAAATTGCAGAATGAAAGCGTTAGAATAATATTGGAAAGAACATATAGAATAAGAGACACAGTTTATGAAGTTATATTGGAAGAATTGAAACAAAGAGTAGTAACAATCAAAGTAAAATTGAAAGGTATGATAATAGAAAAAGACACTTCAGGCAAAACAGAGCGTTTGAAGGAAATCAGAAGAAACTGTTTTAGGAACTAGATGGGCAAATACATGCAACAATGATACCAGATGCAGAGGAAAGCTAGGCATTCTGGAGAGGGATCTGGGACCAACTTGTAGAGCATAACTATGAAGCAGATATATTAAGAAGCACAGAAGTTCAAGAAGGCATAAAGATAACCACAGAAGTGATTAAAAAGCAGCTAATTTCCAAATTGGAAGAGCCCATGACTGGATAGGGTCCAAAGGTATTGGATAAAGAAGCTAAGAGGGTTTCATGAAAGGATAACACAACAGGTAGATGAGTGATTGCAGGAAGGCGCAGTACCCAGCTGGATGACAAAAGGAAAGATATTGTTGTGTGCCAAGCATCTTGAAAAGGGAAATGTTGCATCCAACTTTAGACCAATAACATGCCTTCTGCTTAATGTGGAAATTAATGTCAGGTGCTTTGGTCGGTGAACTGTACAGATACTTGGAAAAAAGTAGGTTGCTATCCATTGAACAGAAAGGGTGCCGGAAAAAGGTGCTTGCATGCTTAAAATCAGAAACAGAAGGGTTTACTATAGCAGTCCAAGATCAATGCCCACCGACAAGTAACTACCAGGCCAACATATTAATGAACGGCAGCTGCCCAACATGTCGTGTACGTCAACAACAAAATGAAACCATTGATCATGTTGTCTCCATGTGCAGTCTTCTTGCGCCTACAGAGTATCTCAACAGGCATGATAGAGCTGCACAATATATTCACTGGGTAATTTGCAAAAACCTGGATTTGCCCCATGAAAAAAACTGGTGGGAACACAAACCACCTCCAGTGCTTAAAAATGACCGCATCTCACTCCTCTGGAACTTCACCATTCAAACTGACAGAAAGATATATGCGAATAGGTCAGACATTATATTGAAGGACTTCAGACAAAAATCATGCCTCCTCATTGATATGACTGTCCCAATCGACATAAATGTATCTGTCAAGACCTACCAAAAACTGAGCAAGTATTAAGATCTTGAAATAGAAATTGGCAAAATGTGGAACCTCAAGACTAAAACAATACCTGTTGCCATAGGTGTCCTAGGAATGATAGCAAAAGGGGATGATTGCTACCTAGCTCAGATACCAGGAAACTCCAAAATGACAGAAATTCAAAAGATAGTGCTCATGGGAACTTCCCATATGATACGTAAAATACTGTCTATGTAATCTCAAATTTTAAAACAAACTTATAATTTTCTTATGCTTTCTTCTTAGGGCTGCTCATGGAGACCCCCACAAAGCCACAGTCACCCTGATCACTAGAATAACTGCCCTCTCCACATCGTTCTCCTTCAATCTACAGGCGCATATTTAGAATAGACCCGTTCACTCGGACCATTCAAGCTACATTCACCCACTTTTTAACAAAATTGCTGGGAGGCAGCACTTATTTCTACTCTCACTTTCCTTTTCAAGTGAAACTTGAAAATTTGATGAGGGCTTGGCCAAAGAGGAAAGTATGTCTTCAGTCCTTCCAGCCTGGTCCACCACACAACTTTTTTCACTAAGGCTACCAGGCAGAGAAACACTGCCCGACTTTCTCAACCAAAAGAAGGCGAGGGGGTAATCTTCACAATAGACTCGGCTGGCAGCAGGTGTTCGACATAAACCTGTAAGTCAGCAGTGCTGACTTGTAGGTATAATAGGACACTGAACGAGAGCGTGTAGAACAGTTTCGTCGCTCTGCGCGCATCTCGAGCAAGCCTGGCTGATGGCACTTCCATACCTGTACAGCTTATCCCGAACTGGCAATGCCCCTCCCCCGCCCCAGTAGCACTGCTAAGTCACAAATTTCTGGAAATTATCCATAGGTCTCAGGTCGAAAGTCCTCCGGAACAGACCGGCCAGTTGATTCTCGTCGACGTCCAGAGTCTATTCGACAATGCCATCATACTTATTTCTTTATTGTCCACAAGGGGCTAAACATAGAGGGGGCAAACAAGGACAGACAAAGGGATTAAGTCGATTACGTCGACCCCAGTGCGTAACTGGTACTTAATTTATCGACTCTGAAAGGATGAAAGGCAAAGTCGACCTCGGCGGAATTTGAACTCAGAACGTAAAGACAGGCGAAATATCGCTAAGCATTTCAGCTGGCGTGCTAACGTTTCTGCTTGACCACCACTAACCCTCTATAGAACGCCAGAGTTGAACTTCCACCGACCAGATTGCTCGACTGAAAGCAGACTGTGAGCTCTTGACGACATTAGGTGTCAGGCGCCCTGCCTCGGTCTACTCTCGATCCAGGACTGCAGATCAGTCAAAGAGAGGAGCTGTGGAAAATCCTGTTGCAGACAACAATTATCGAAGATGCTGCGTATAGGACGGAATCCAAGAAAGATAGATGTTGTGAAGCGAACTTCGAACGTGAGATCATGCACTCAATGCTGCGATGGAATACCCAACATAACCACCACCACCACCACCACTACCACTACCAACATTTGGCTGATTATTCACTATCCTGCCTACCCGACTATTCACGATCTCCATTTGATAAATACGTATTTATGTTGTCAGTATCATTCTATATAATGTCACGTCTCTGTAAATATTCGATATTTACCATGCATCTAGTTGTACACGCCTGCTTCATAATGATAAGAATATTTTGAGGTCGGATGCTTACGTGCTTGCGCCTGTGTGTGTGTGTGTGTGTGTGTGTGTGTGTGTGTGTGTGTGTGTGTGAACAGATATTCAAGATGCATTCCAGAAGTGTTGAGACATTTTTTCCGACGAGACATTTATTAACTTCAAAGAAGTGCAAAATTTTATTATCCTTCAAAGTAGGATCCTCTGACTGCAGTGCACTTCTAGCGCCGAAGTCACTTCGTGAAGACCCCATGAGAATCCCCCAAAGTAAAGGTGTGCTGGGCCCTTATCACAGTTTCCTCCATATTCACAATATCTTTAAAACATCTGCCCCTGAGGTTTTCATTCGGCTTGGGAAACAATCAAAAGTTACTGGGAGAAAGGACTGGATTGTTGGGAGGATGAGGGATAGTACTGATGCCCATCTCTGTTAAGGATGGAATTGTGGACCGGTGCATTGTCCTGGTACAGGTGCCATCGACCTAAATGGAAGCGCTCTGGCATTTTTCGACGAAATCTCTTCCTGATCTCCCTCAAAACCTTCAAAGAGTACATTTTGTTAACCGTCTGACCAGAAGGAACGCAGTGGATGTAAATGTTGCCCTTGTTGTCCTAAAAAAGGGTCATCATAAGCTTCTCGGTGGATTTGCTTTGCCTGACTTTCTTAGGTCTGAGAGAGCCAGGATGCTTCTTTTGGGCATTCTGTCTCTTTGTCTCTGGATCATAACAGTAGATTCAGCTTTCGTCACAAGTCACAAAAGACTCAAGTACTCTTGAAGTGGAAATAATGGGCTTAACCATTTCTTTGTTGTCATCCTGGGAATAAATTTTGCACAAATTCTGCGCATATTTAGATCTTCATGAATAATTCTGTGTACAATTCCCATACTGACACAGATCTGTAAGTCTTTTGTCTTTTTTTTTTTTGTCACACGACTATCTTCACAGAGATTATGAATTTTCTCAACCCGCTCTGATGTTTTGATGTCCCTCTCCCTCCCACGTTTCTCATCGTCTTTCACACTCTCTCTATCGTTCTTGAACGTCTTGTGCTAGCGAAAATCAAAAAGCTCGGCTCGTACAAGTTAATTCATAAGTAGTCCGGAGCATTTCATAAATTTCTCTAACATTTTTACCCAGGTTAACGCAAAACTTCATTGCATAGCGAACTTCCAAACTGTCTGCAAGTCCCGACTCCGAATGCATTCTGCAAAGTAATCAGCTATTACAAGCAGTGTTTAGTAGCGTATGTTCTAAGCGCTGTGGCAGCCGTCTCCCTCAGTTTGGAATAACAAAAGCTGGCAGTTAACTTACCAGGTGTATGTTAATGATATACTAAAATTACAATAATCTAGGACAGTTATAACTACCACTCCTACAAAAAAAAATCTCAAAACTTCTAGAATCCATATTGTATACGAGTGAGTCAAAAGGTAATGCAATCATTATCATAAGTGACAATGTTTTTCAATGAAACTATTTGGTATTTAGTACGGATGTAAAGGAACGTGTACTCTTCATCATTAATAATCTTAGTTCGTTTCTCAGTATTAAACCGCACAGCAAATTAAGTCTATCATTAAACAGTGTGTGCAATCTGATAAGCTTCCACGCAGTTTCTATCTACCCAGGTTCAACATGGGTGACCCGAAATTTTGATATAAAGCACATGTCCAAGGCAAGAGCTTAGCTATGAGTTGGGTGATAGGGAGATACTTTTGGGTTTGCTGTGTAGGCAGTATAGACTCCGGAGGATGGAGTGCAAACACAAAGTCTGTCCCAGAAGGAACACACTCTAGCTACGGCACTTGTCCACCACTAACCCTCTATAGAACGCCAGAGTTGAACTGAAAGAGGACTATGAGCTCTTGATGACATTAGGTGTCAGGCGCCCTGCCTCGGTCTACTCTCGATCCAGGACTGCAGATCAATCAAAGAGAGGAGCTGTGGAAAATCCTGTTGCAGACAACAATAATCGAAGATGCTGCGTATGGGATTGAATCGGTTATATCGAACTCGAAACCACGTGTTTGCGAAACAAAATTATCAATCACACGGCCATGCTTGCGCCAAGCATATTTACTGGTATGGTTTTAAGTTCTCGCTCGATATACTAAGGAACAGCATACTTAAGGCAATCCTTTAGACTATATCGAGTTTCCATTGTAACTCTTGGCTTACATTTGAAACCTCATTCCAAAGTGGAATATGGGTTTTTTTCACACCATTACCATGTTATTAGGTCGTCAAGCATGAAATTTGTAGTAAGGTATATGGTGAACTTTGAAAGCTGCTCATTTTGCGCCATCATTATATTTTGACAATCTTTATTTTTTGTTAGAAAGCTGATGCATTTATTTCTTTATTCTACCCCATTTTGCGCTTTATAAAGTATTTATAAATCGTTTCCTGCTATTTTTGTTTAGAGATGGATAAGTCAGAAATTCGTACAGTTTTGAAATATGAGTTCTTTCTTAGAAATACAGCATCACAGACAGCTCGGAATATTAATGGAGTATTTCATTCTAATGTTATTACACAGCAGACAGTATCAAATTGGTTTGCAAAATTTCGTTCTGGTAACTTTGACCTCACAAATGAGCAACGCGGTCGACCAGAAAGAAAGGTGGATAATGACGAACTGAAAGCCACCGTCTTGTCAGATCCATCTCAAAGTTCCCATGAATTATCGTTGCTGTTTGGTGTTAGCAAGCAAACCATATTGACTCACCTAGTTCAAATCGGTAAAGTGAAATGGTTGGATAAGTGGGTCCCACATGAATTCAATGAAAATCAGAAACTGCAACGTTTGAAAGCCTGCATTATGCTACTTTGTCGTCACAAAAATTAATCATTTTTGAATCGAATTGTAACATATGATGATAAATGGATTCAATACAACAACCATAGACGTTCGGCACAATGGTTGGACAAAGATGAACCGCCAAAACACAATCCAAAAAGCAAAATTCATCAAAAGAAGGTGATGGTGTGTGTTTGGTGGTCTGGTGCAGGTGTGAGCCATTATGATTTCATTAAACCTGGCTCATCAATCACGGCCGAAGTATACTGCAGCCAGCTTGAACAAATGATGCAGAAACTTACAAAAAAGAAAGAAACAGCCTAGATTAGTCAACTGATCCACTCCTATTTTATTGCAAGACAGCGTCAGACCACACATCGCAAAAATGACATTGGCGAAACTACAGGAGTTGGAGTTGGAAGTTCTCCATCATCCACCGTACTCACCTGATCTTGCCCCCACTGACTACCACTTCTTCCTGAATTTGGATATCTTTTTGATAGGAAAAAATTTAATTCCGACGATGCTGTAAAACAGGCCTTCCAAGATTTTATTGACTCTAGATTGCCATGCTTTTACAGTTCTGGGTTGGACAAGCTACTGCTGAAATGGCAAAAGTGTCTTGACAATATGAGTGCATACTTTGATGAATAAAACTATTCCTTGTATTTATAAAACATTAACAAACTTTTTTCTTTTCTACAAATTTCATACTTGACGACTTAATATTATTCTTGACTCTTATGGAGGGAGGATCAGTTTCGCTCATAGATTTTTACTAGACAGTTTGATACTTCGTATACTGGTGTAGTTTCTCACGCTCAACACAGTTTACTTTCAACATTTTTGACAAAATTTCGTATTTTAGAAGTTATTTCGTGTTAAAGTTGTCGTATTTGAATAGTTTTAACCAATCAACGACGTGTATTCAATTGAAGAAAGCTACTACTGTTTTGGATAGTAATCGAAGAGGAACAACTTCCGGGTTATCTCTACTAAATGTCACCACTCTGTTCTATTCGTATGTTGAGCGAAGGGCGAAGGGCAAGTATTGCTCCTTGGTCATAGCTGACACAAAAGAGAAGCTTTCAGCCGCAAGAAAGACAATGCCACCTTTATCCTTTTTTTCCTTTCTAGTTAGCACTGCATTCCTTACTCTTTCCCTCCCTACTGGCAGATATCCACTTCTTACTGCTGTACCTCGAACTACATGTCGGACAAACGAATAAAATATATGTAAACAGCATTTCTTCCTTCCTGGTGTTGATATTTCGATATTTACTAGTTAATCCGAGGTGGAGTTTTGCATGTCATTACATTTTGTTTTTAATAGGACATTTAAGGATTTCTGTCAAGGATTTCATGAAATAAAGTGAATAAATATCCCCTTGGACTAACCGCACGTTAGTCACACGTAAACATTCCTTTTAGGGACAGGGGCATATTCAATGTCATTAGTGTACATTTCACAAACGTAACGAACCACCACGAAATATAGTTGAAATCTTCACTATTAAATATGTAACGGGAATAGGTTGCTTCTTGCACTTTTAGGGTGCAACTGGTGCATTCTTTATTTCCGTTGCTTAAATTTCCAGATTCTACCAGTCAAAGAACACAAACGCGACAGTAAAAATATATACTCTTTATTTTTCTTATAACAGTAAGAATTAAGGTGGTATATTTGGTTCCACTTGATATGGATGTGGCAAAGCTGAAACTTTAACGCTTGTAAGAAACTTACAAGTAGTTCAGCATCAAAACAGAGCTGGTCAAATATGGCGTCCTTAGGGAGCGAAGAAAATACGCGTCTGCAACAATTTGGTGTGGGCAGCCTTCTGGTGCTGCTACGTGTCTCTGTACCCTTTCTGGTCAAAGTTTTTACGCTCCCTTGCCTATCAGCTAAATGCCACATCATCTTTCCCTTCTTCCGGTCTTCGCGCATGCGCGAGAGAGCCCTTCCCTTCTGCCTCTACAGAAGGCTCCAAACTCCGCACACGCAAACTGAAATGGCGTTAGCGCGCTGTTGGAATAGCGTCACTACAAATACCTAAATTCATATCCACTCAACCATATTCCCTCCCTGTACAATACCCTAAATATATTTATTTCTTTTACCCATTCAACTCCTGGGTAGAAATATGAGAACTAGGATCTAAACAACAACACGCTATGACTAACGCCAATAACAACAACATTAATCAATTACAACGCCGCCGCGGCCGTGGCCACCACCACCACCACCGCCACCACAAGGATCACTACTTTGAACAACAATGCCACTGTCTTCACCGCTATCTCTACTCTCACGTCACCACCGACACGAAATAACATCACCGTTACTCCCATGAACAATAATAAAGTCCCCACCACCAACATCAAAGCTACTACAATTATGTGAAATCTTTCCTCTCAAATCAAAATAAATTGTTCTTTATCGCGTTGTTTTTTGTTTTTTTTTTCTTTTTTTCTGACATATTTCTGTTTGCTTTTCTGTTTCGTTAATTTCTATAATGCAGATAATGAGAGCATTTAGAAATACAATCTGTATTTATATTATTGCTATTTGTGATATAGGCGGAACTTAATATAGTAACATATATTCTGTGTGCGTGGTGTGTGTGTGTGTGTGTGTGTGTGTGCACGTGCGTGCAGAGAGAGAGAGAGAGAAAAAAACAACCGGAAAGTTAATTTAATTTATGAACCAACTCTCCAGTTTTGTTTTCCTAATAATATACTCCGTGATTTTTTCTAACTAGGGAGAGATCAGTGAAAGGAAATAACATACGAGTCTCTTCACAGGTTATCTCTTTCAATGTATAAAACTGCGCTTGGAGTTGTAAATATCAGTTTTTAAGTCACGCAATTTAAATTGCATAATACAAAGTAATGAAAGCGTAACGGTTATATGTGGTTGTTTATTGATATGCTGTGTTTCAGTTGAGATATAGACTAACCAAGGTTCGATTCTCAGGTATCACCAAATGTGTAAGGGTTATAATTTGAAGAAATCCATGGAATAAATGATAGGAAAAAAATAATAATTGAAATGTTCTTTATTTTACCATAACAATATTTTTTTTAAAAAGTAGCTACTTTGAGTCGTACAAAAATTAGTTGAATTTCCGTTGTCCATTTCGTAAATAGTCGTGTTCATCTTTTGGCTGCTAGAAGACGGAGGAAGAACGTGAGAGAAAGAGTAAAAGAATCTGCTTCTCTGGGTTGACAGAGAGAGATGAATGAAAATTGTATAGTCTCTCGCCAGGTGCCAGACGAAAGAAGAACTGAATTTGTGTTCTGTATCTTATATATGAATGACAATTTCTATCTGTTTGTCTGTCTATTTGTCTGTCTGTTACCATCTTGTTGCCCAAACCAGGGCACCAATCTTCACCAAACTTTGTATACATGTTGAACTAACATCCAGTTCAATTACAGGCTAATTTGATTTCAATAAAAATCGATAATGGACCAAACATCAGACGAAAGTGAAACATTGGATGTTTTTAGATTTTTGAAAGCGGGTAGGTGATGGGTGGGCGAGGTGGGGAAAGGGGCATTGAGTGTTTCTTTAAGAAAAATTAAACTCTGAAAAAGAAAAAAACCCAGATTCATAATCTCTGTATTTTTCTTCATGGATAAAAAAAATTCGTAAAAATGTTACAAATGAAGAAAATGCGGTGGAGACGGGCTTGAACTAAGATTTTGAAAACGTGATTTCTGGGCAAAATTGTATTAACCCCCTTCTATATGATGAAACAATACATGGCTTGTGATCCTTCTTAAGAACAGCAAGCACTTTATATGCAAACCCATACAAATTGTACCCTTCCCTCTTCAATTTTAAACAAACAACTTCCATTACACCAGTAATCCAGTTCATTATATATCAGCTGTGCTGATTCTGCCCATAAGAAAAGAACAAATAATACAATATGGCTCTAAGTCTAAATATTTGGGCAACGCCGGGATGCATTTCTAGTTTACACTATTTTCCTATTTACATTAGGTGAGACTAAAACAAAGGATTTTTCGTCTGTTGTCTATTTTGAGCTAAGTCTGACACAAGATGGTCATAGGCTGACAATTGACTCTCTTAATGCTAATACCGAAAACAATAAGAAGGGACTTATAGAAAAATCTAGACTGGATTTCGAATCCTAGCTAAGAATCCAGAAAGCAATTCGCTTTAAATGTATGTATGTACAAATGTGTGTGTGTGTGTGGTTAGAGTAAGTAGTGGTAATGGTGATTATAAATGAAAACTACCAAGTGAGATCTGATTCTACACAATAGAAATGCAAATATTAACTCCATTGAAACGTGTTTCATTCATGGCAATTAATTACATCTGAACATAAAATTCTATGAGCAAGGTCAACCTCTCTATTAAATATTATTAGTTGTGGACTCCAGTAGCTAATAATATTCAATATAAAGGATATCTGATAGAATAGAACTCCAGAAAATGGTGAAGTAATTTCTAATAGTACATAAAGGTTTAAAATATATTACTTCTCTGGGTTGACGAAGAGAGAGGACGAAAATTGTATAGTCTCTCGCCAGGTGCCAGGCGAAAGAAGAACTGAATTTGTGTTCTGTATCTTATATATGAATGACAATTTCTATCTGTTTGTCTGTCTGTTACCAGCTTGTTATCCAAACCAGAGTACCAATCTTCACCAAACTTTGTATACATGTTGAACTAACATCCAGTTCAATTACAAGCTAATTTGATTTCAATAAAAATCGATAATGTACCAAACATCAGACGAAAGTGAAACATTGGATGCTTTTAGCTTTTTGAAAGCGGGTAGGTGATGGGTGGGCGAGGTGGGGGAAGGGGCATTGAGTGTTTCTTTAAGAAAAATTAAACTCTGAAAAAAAAAATCCCAGATTCATAATCTCTGTATTTTTCCTCATGGATAAAAAAATTCGTAAAAATGTTACAAATGAAGAAAATGCGGTGGAGACAGGCTTGAACTAAAATTTTGAAAACGTGATTTCTGGGCAAAATTGTATTAACCCCCTTCTATATGATGAAACAATACATGGTTTGTGATCCTTCTTAAGAACAGCAAGCACTTTAATGCAAACCCATACAAATTGTACCCTTCCCTCTTCAATTTTAAACAAACAACTTCCATTACACCAGTAATCCAGTTCATTATATATCAGCTGTGCTGATTCTGCCCATAAAAAAAGAATAAATAATACAATATGGCTTTAAATCTAAATATTTGGGCAACGCCGGGATGCATTTCTAGTTTACACTATTTTCCTATTTACATTAGGTGAGACTAAAACAAAGGATTTTTCGTCTGTTGTCTATTTTGAGCTAAGTCTGACACAAGATGGTCATAGGCTGACAGTTGACTCTCTTAATGCTAATACCGAAAACAATAAGAAGGGACTTATAGAAAAATCTAGACTGGATTTCGAATCCTAGCTAAGAATCCAGAAAGCAATTCGCTTTAAATGTATGTATGTACAAATGTGTGTGTGTGGTTAGAGTAAGTTGTGGTAATGGTAATTATAAATGAAAACTACCAAGTGAGATCTGATTCTACACAATAGAAATGCAAATATTAACTCCATTGAAACGTGTTTCATTCATGGCAATTAATTACATCTGAACATAAAATTCTATGAGCAAGTCATCCTCTCTATTAAATATTATTAGTTGTGGACTCCAATAGCAAATAATATTCAATATAAAGGATATCTGATAGAATAGAACTCCAGAAAATGGTGAAGTAATTTCTAATCTTTATATATAAAAGTAAGGTTGTGTGCTGTCTGTCTCCTACGATTTAGATTCCTAACTACTCCCACATTTTGCGGTGCAGTTTAACCAAAACCGGGTATCTTATAGTCGTGATTCATATCGAGCCCTTCTGGGTATTAGCGCGCGTCTACGATGAGTCTACGATTTAAAAAAAAAATTTACCATCATTTTTTCCCCATTTTTAATGCATTTTTTGCTATTATATAAGGGAAGTAACTCTCTAAAAATGTATTATTAAATCTCAGAACGTAAAAAGCTACAGTAACCCCCCCCTTTGTGGTTAGCCCTATTGAGATGGCTATTATACTTTACATCTCTAAAAATGCTTATATAGTTATTTCCCTTACAAACCTGAGCAACGCCGGGCGATACTGCTAGTAGTACATAAAGGTTTAAAATTTATCATAACTGAAATTGAAAATATCATGTTGACATGTATGTTACGAAAATACAGACTACACAAGCTTGTGGTTTATAGAATGTAAGTATAGATACGTCAGCCGATACAAAGCTGTTACGATGAATATACATCAGAAGTGGAAAATGAAACCATAAATTGTCTTATGATGCCACAGTTAAATGGTAGTTTGGGAACAAAATAAGTCTGAACAGATTAATAATTTAAGTCTCTTTAATTCAACGGTAGGAAACAGCTGGTCTTTTATTCTGTTAATTTTTGGTGAATAGTTTTTTGTGAGCTCATATTCAATGTAAAGAGAAATTGCATTTCTGGTGTATTAAAAAATCAATGTTTTCTAGTACTCAGTTAGTATAAACTGAAACGTGGTAGCTATTATCATAATTATTTCTAGAATGGTGGTGGCTCAAAATGTTCATTTCGGATCTTTTCTTTTTGAAGGCCAGATTTTCCTAGTTAACTAAACAATTTGAAACTTCGTATACTGGTAGAATGTGTCAAAAGAAAACATTATTGTAAACAAAATTGAAAACAAAATTGTAATTCGTAACTTAAACGTAGTTTAATTTTAAGAATTTTAACCAATGAAATTGCAGCATTCGAGCTCAAATTATTTACCTCTTCTTCTGTCTTCTACATGTGCTAGAAATAACAGCTATATCTCTTAAATCGATTAATTTCGTCGCCCAATAAAAATATTAACGATATTTTTTTAATATTTTCTTTATTTTTTTTTTACCGAAAAGGCTTCTCCCATGGTTTTGAAGGGCCAGAAACAACAAAAACAAAACAATAATATGCCTAAATCGGTCTCGAGTTTGCGCGTGGAGTGTTAGTAGTATTGTAAAAATTTGCGAAATATTTTTTCATAAAAGGATGCCCTCAGCTTGTCGGAAGCTGTGATATAAATTGGGAAAAAAATCCTCGACACCAGTGCGTAATTGGTACTTAATTTATCGACCCCGAAACGATGAAACATTGACCCCCCCTCTTCTGTGCAAATTTGTTGCGACAAGTGGCAAAACACGAACGTGTATTTTTGCTTGCGTGCGTATGTGTGTGTATGTATATGTCCGTTTGTATGTGTGTGTACGCTTATATATTAATTACTATGTGCTTGTGCAAATGTGCGTGTGTGTGTGTGTGTGTCGTGTGTGTCGTGCGTCTGCTATATTTCTTTATCAATATCGATATAATGCAGCAATGTTGGGATTTCATTGGTTAAAATTCGAAGATGTTGGGATTTCATTGGTTAAAATTTGTAAAAATTAAACTACGTTTAAGTTACAAATTACAATTTTGTTTTCAATTTTGTTTACAATAATGTTTTCTTTTGACACATTCTACCAGTATACGAAGTTTCAAATTTGTTAGTTAACTAGGAAAATCTGGCCTTCAAAAAGAAAAGATCCTTAATTTCTTCTCTGAGAAAGTTTTAGACATCAAAACCATTTAGATGAAAACATGCTCGTTGGTTGAAAGTCACTTAATAAACATAATCTACAAAAGTAACCATGCAAGCAAACACAAACGGCCTAATTAGTTGAAAATAGCTCGGAATAAAAAAGAAAAACGATCTTTTAATGTTTCTTAGCGTTAGCTGCTACGTTATCAACGTGTGTGTGTGTGTGTGTGTGTGTGTGTGTGTTTTGCACATGCAAGCATCAACATAAAATTATAAATCAATAGGCGCAGGAGTGGCTGTGTGGTAAGTAGCTTGCTTACCAACCACATGGTTCCGGGTTCAGTCCCACTGCGTAGCACCTTGGCAAGTGTCTTCTACTATTCGTAGACGGAAACTGAAAGAAGCCCGTCGTATATATGTATATATATGTATATATATATATATATATATATGTGTGTGTGTATGTGTGTGTGTATGTTTGTGTCTGTGTTTGTCCCTCTAGCATTGCTTGACAACCGATGCTGGTGTGTTTACGTCCCCGTAACTTAGCGGTTCGGCAAAAGAGACCGATAGAATAAGTACTGGGCTTACAAAGAATAAGTCCTGGGGTCGATTTGCTCGACTAAAGGCGGTGCTCCAGCATGGCCACAGTCAAATGACTGAAACAAGTAAAAGAGTAAGTAAACACTCACACATGAAGCAATTGTAGAAATGCAAGAATGAAAGCGTATAGATGTGTGCAGTGGGCCATAAGATAAAATGGTGGGTGGTGGGGCACCTCAGCCAGACTTCTCACAGGCATGGAACAAAGGTATAAATTCTTCTGGGTAAGCAATAGTGATGGTGTGGTAGGTGTAGGCATACATTTTGCAGAAAATGGGTAGATAAGGTGATCAAGGTGGTCAGAGTGTGTGATAGGGTAATTAAGCTTAAACTAGTCTTGGAAAACAACATTTACCTCTGCACGTTTTCCTCAAATAGGACTAGTAAATGAACAAAAGGATTGATCTTATGAGGCTCTTTTGTAGATTACTTCAATGATAAATGGTTGGGGAATTCAATGGATCTGTTGAACAGGAACTCATGGATTCCAAGTTGTACATGCAGGTTACAGCTTTGGTCCTAGAAATGAAGAGAAAACATGGCTCTTGAAGTTCTGTGATGCAAATGGTTGGATGAGATGTAACTCAAACTTTGAGAAACCAGTCAGTCACCTGTTTAGCTATCAATCTGGTGGGCACACAAGCCAGACCATCTACGCTCACACCAGAAAAAGGGATAGACAGACACTTATGAATGCAAAGTCCAACCTGGATGAGGAATATACAACCCAACATAGGTTTGTGGCTACTGACTTCAGACTTAGAGCTAAACAGACCTAGAGGTGAAAACTGGTCTAGAAATCGAAATAATGAAAGTTTAAAGATTCAGTAAATAGCCAGAAATTTAGAGAAGTACTAGTTGAAGTATTTGACAAGGAGAGAAGTGTATAACAGGGGAGCATTGGAAGTTCCTTGGGGAAAATTTATTGAAGGCAACAGATAAAATATGTGGCTGGTGCAAAGGGTGACATGTGATGGAACAGTGAAGTGGACAGAGCCATCAAAGTGAAAATACATCAACTTCATGAGTCTGTAATTTCCTCAAGACATGGTCAGGAGGTTCCTCCTGATGATGTCTTGAGCTATCTGGCTCCTATAAAGGAGCTGTTGTGGTAGCAGACCACGAAACACGGTTGTAATTCCTGGAACAGTGAAGTAGACAGAGCGATCAAAGTGAAAATACGTCAACTTCATGAGTCTGTAATTTCCTCTCTCTAATGCATCTTCTTTGTCTTGTAATAGTTAATGATAATCCCAATTATACTAGTCAACGAGCATGACATTATCCTGTATTTCCTGATTGAAAAGCACTGGGCCCATACATAATTTAATCATCTTATCAAATTTCGTTGATAGACCACCTACTAATCCAACTTTCATAAATTTAATCATTCCATCAACCATACTATTGTCAACTTGAATGACTGGTTCTTCTGTTGAGTCTATATATATCTATTTTGGGTCAACTTGGAATAAGCCCCCTCTTTTTCACACATTCTTCATATTCAACAACCTGTCATTAAATGCATTTCTGCCGCTCTATAGTAAGAGACTGTCTATCTACCATGTGTGTGCGTGCAAGTATCTTACAT
>NC_043005.1:14950985-14960985 GCF_006345805.1 Octopus sinensis | reverse complement strand
ACTTGCCTTTAGTTTGTATTTCTGAGATGAATCTCATCTGCTCTGTCCCATATCATTTGGACCAAGAGACAAAATCCACATCACCACAGATGCTCTTCAAGCAAATGTTTAACCCTTTCGTTACTGTATTTATTTTGAGATGCTCTGTGTTTCTTTCATTTACTTTAAATATAACAAAGCATTTAGTAAAATAACTCCTTTATCATTCAACTAGTGTCAGGAACATAAATTGTGACTAAGGTTTGGTGGAAGATTTTAATTCAAAACTTATGAAAACAAGACATTTGTACTCAGAGCCAGAGCTGGTTTCAGCCAGGTTGGTAACGAAAGGGTTAACTGCATCTATATGGAGTTCTCAACCTGCCAACTTTTCTTTCCTATGCACCTATACATTAAAGCTCACTTGTCCATGTGTTTCCTTACATCAGAAGAGGGAGGGCTTTTAGATAGACCTTTTCACTATGTACACAAACTTTCTAGTATCCCTTATTTTTTTCATCTATTTTTGAAGGAAACCTGAGCAAATCTGCCAGCTGAAAACTGAGTTGTTATTGCTACTACTGACAGCAAGATTTAATGTGGTAATGGTTTTCTGACCGTAGTGGTCATTGCATACTAATCGCCATTATGAGAGAAATTATTTCTATTGATGCCCCATGTGGCTTCCATAGTTGTATAAAAGTAGTTGTGGACATTCACTAATGTGGGAGTGGTCACCATGCTTTAACTGTCACAGGGTTTCCGGAGAAGTAATATGTTATATTTAACAATGCCAGTGATGATAACAATGGTTGGGCTGAAAGAGGTGGTCCCTTTCTAGCTCCTTCATCCCCTTTAATATATTATCATCCTTCTCTTTTTTTTGCTGGTCATCATATTTGGTGAAACGTTTGTTTTTAGATATTTTAAAAATTAAAAAGAGAAATGCTATAAGCAACTTTGATCTCTTACAGGGTATCAGGAAATGACTTCTTTACTCTGCATGTGAGTCCCCTATGAAACAAAAACACAACAAAAGATATAGAAAACAAATTCATGAATGAGAATTTGTTTACAATTTCGCAAAGAAAATTGCTTACTCTGGAATTAAGTGGCAGCAGTAACAGTCCCCAGACAAAATTTCCCAATAATCTTTTCTACTCTAGGCACAAGGCTCGAAATTTTCAGGGAGAGGGCTAGTCGAATAGATCAACCCCAGTATGCAATAGGTACTTAATTTATCAACCTCGACAGGATGAAAGGCAAAAACCAACCTCAGCGGAAATTGAACTCAGAACGTAAAGACAGTCGAAATATCTATTTCTTTACTACCCACAAGGGGCTAAACACAGAGAGGACAAACAAGGACAGACAAACGGATTAAGCCAATTATATCGACCCCAGTGCGTAACTGGTACTTATTTAATCGACCCCAAAAGGATGAACGGCAAAGTCGACCTCGGCGGAATTTGAACTCAGAACGTAACGGCAGACAAAATATTGCTAAGCATTTCGCCTGGCATGTTAACCAGTCTGCCAGTTCGCCGCCTTGTTAATTACACCAATAATGATAATATTTTTAGAAATGAAGAAGATTTCAAACTCAAGAGAATAGCTGTGAAAACACCTTTTAAGAAAATCAGGTAAAATACCCAGACAGAAAAAAAGTGGCCAGCAGCCTCTATAGAGAATAATCCTTTCTACTATAGGCTCATGGCCTGGAATAACCCAAGTATTTGACTGGTACTTGTTTCATCAATCTCCAAAAGGATGAAAGACAATCAACCTCAGCAGAATTTGAACTCAGATCATGAAGACAAGGAATGTAGCTAAACATTTTGTCTGACATCCAAACATTTCTGCTAGCTTGTCACCTAGATGATGATGGTGGTGATGATGATGAACCTTTCTACTATAGGCACAAGGGCTGAAATTTGGGGGTAGGGTGGCAGATAGTCAGTTGCATCGACCCCAGTGTTCAACTGGTACTTATTTTATTGATCCTGAAAGAATAAAAGGTAAAGTAAAGCAACCTTGGCAGATTTTGAGTTCTTGATGATAATGATAATAATAATCCTCATGCCGGTGGCACGTAAAAAGCACCAACCGATCGTGGCCGTTGTCAGCCACCCCTGGCACCTGTGCCAGTGGCATGTAAAAAGCACCCACTGTACTCACAGAGTGGTTGGCGTTAGGAAGAGCATCCAGCTGTAGAAACACTGCCAGATCAGACTGGAGCCTGGTGCAGCCTTCTGGCTTCCCAGACCCCAGTTGAACCATCCAACCCATGCTAGCATGGAAAACGGACATTAAACGATGATGATGATGACAGTAGGCACAAAGCCTGAAATTTGGGGAGAGGGGACTAGTCAATCATATTGATCCCAGTGTTCAACTGGTACTTATTTCATTGACCCCCAAAAGGATGAAAGACAAAGCTGACCTTGGCGGAATTTGAACTCAGAACATAGCAATAAATGAAATACTGCTAAGCATTTTGTCTGGTGCGCTAACAATTCTGCCAACTTGCCACCTTAATAATAATAATCTTTTCTACTTTAGGCACAAGGCCTAAAATTTGGGGGAAGGGAGCCAGTCGATTTGATTGACCCCTATTTCTTTACTACCCACAAGGGGCTAAACACAGTGAGGACAAACAAGGACAGAGAAACGGATTAAGTCGATTACATCGACCCCAGTGTGTAACTGGTACTTAATTTATCGACCCTGAAAGGATGAAAGGCAAAGTCAACCTTAGCGGAATTTGAACTCAGAACGTAGCAGCAGACGAAATACGGCTATGCATTTCGCCCAGCGTGCTAACGATT
Organism: Octopus sinensis; assembly: GCF_006345805.1. Classification (NCBI taxonomy): domain Eukaryota; kingdom Metazoa; phylum Mollusca; class Cephalopoda; order Octopoda; family Octopodidae; genus Octopus; species Octopus sinensis. Next base: position 14,958,178 of record NC_043005.1, on the reverse strand, counting down.
CTGCCAGCTCGCCGCCTTTTCACCCCAGTATGTAAATGATACTTAATTTATTGACTCCGATCCTGGGCCAAATACCCCTAACCACTGAGCCACACACTTTCACTCTCTTAACCATAGAGAAAAGGAGTGAAGCAATAGAGACAGAGAAAGGAAAGTCTCAGTCATTCACAATGACAATTAGACTGATATACAATCGATCTTTTCTCACTTCTTTACCTTTAACAATGAAGAAAAGGGAAAAACATTTGGTAATGAATAGAGGGCAAGTCTTTCAGGTGCCTACGTTTTTGTTCTAGAATGATCAACTGTTAGTTCTCTCTTCTTTCCTCCACTCCCAGTACTTATTCACCTTCTTTCATAGTTCTTCATGTCTTTTAGTTGGGAGAAAATACCATGTTTTTATTATCAGACACATTTAATGTTTTCTCAACAAACTACAGACAAGCCACACGCCTTCCTTTTTTTTTTTTTTTATACAAAAACTAATGCAAATTTCAAACGTAGTATAGCTGCGAAAAGAGCCAGAAAATGGGTAATACCCCCTACAAAATGGGTTGGGGGAGACAAGTTGCCAACAGGTGACTACATGAAGTTCAACTCTATACTTTAAAGAGTGTCTTCTACTATAGTCTCAGGCCAACCAAAGCATCATGAGTGAATTTAGTAGATGGAAATTGAAAGAAGCCCATCATATATATATACACACACACACACACACATATATATACACATATTTATATATTATATTTGTATGTGTATGTTCGTGTCTGTGTTTGTCCCCACCAACACCACCACCATTGTTTGACAACTGATGTTGGTGTGTTTGCATCCCCGTAACTTAGCTGTTCAGCAGAAGAGACTGATAGATTAAGCACCTGGCTTACAGGAAATAAGTCCAGGGGTTGATTTCTTCAAGTAAAGGGCGGTGCTCCAGCATGGCCACCATCAAATGACTGACACAAGTAAAGGAATAAAAGCATACCAGAAGAACGTTCCGTACCACTAAACCAAGTGTACAATGTATTTTAAGGCTAAATAGTAATTCCATTTACGCAACTGAGATATTTCGTTTGAATTATATGGTTATTAGTTTTACATGTCTTTCTATAATCTACAACTGTCACAATATAGAAACATTTCTCATGGCACCAACACACAATTTACAGATGCTTACATTATTTTAGGTTTTCCTTGAATTTTTCATGGGTCCAGCTAGTAGTTGTAGTAGTAACAATAGTAATAATAATAATAATAATAAATTTTTATTTTTACAAGATTAAAAAAAATATATTTCATTTAGTGTATACGAAGTTCATAAACCAGCGGCAATGACGTGTGGTAAACTTTATAAGTAGGGGGACAGTTGAAAAAATTAGCTAAATTTTAGGTTCACTTTATTTCACAGTCGAGTTAAAATATTGTTTTAAATTAAATTTTTAAAAATGCTAACAATAACAATGATTTCTTAAAATGCTATTTACTCTCCTTAATAGATTGTTCCAGTTGTGCAATGTCAGCATCCAAAGATGCTAAGCCATTTCGGAAGTTCAGTATATCTGCATTCAATGAAGAGTCTGTATTGATTGTGTACTGAGATAAATTTGAAATAGCATCCTCGTCATCTATATTATGGTAATTATTAGTATTGTCATTCTTATGTTTCTCATCAGAATCACAACAAACTTCTTTGACTGGCGAAGAAGTTACTATGTTGTTTAGAGCAACAGAGAATGGTTGAGCCCTTTCAGCTTCGTAATTGCTAATCGATTTGCTATCAGCCCCAACCAGACCATTCGATGCTTTTGCTCTGGGATATTTCTGAAAATAGTCAGTGATGCTGGCTCTTGAAACATTACTTATTTCCATTTTGTTCTGGGAGTCAAAGGAATGTTCTAATTTACTACTGAGACAGGAGACATTATCCCTATCAGGCTTGGACTGTTGGTCATTATCTTTCAAAGCACGAGAATCTTCAGCTTCCGTCTGATAATTGTAAAGTCGGTTCTGTTGATTGATTTGTTCTCTGGACTCAAACACAGGACAGTGTGGAAGTTCAAAACCATTTACGCTGTTATCTTCTGGCTGGTTGCGTTTAGGAGAGTTTGCCAAAGCATTTGCACTTCCAGCAGGATCCATTACTGAGTTGCTGGTGCTGGTCATTGTTCTCAACAAGTCTTGCAACCTCTGGTCAATTGACTGTTCAGAAGCAGATCTCTTTGGTGTAACATTAGATGAATTCTCTTTGCCAGTGTCAACATTTGAAGAAACTTTCTGTGATTCAGCTAACATCCGTCTTGAAGTGGAACAGGCACTTAACATAGAGCTGAATAAAAACAGAATAGTAGTGAGTAGAAATTATTAACTCAATATAAATGGAACATTTTATAATACACTAGCAGTATAGCCCGGCGTTGCCCAGGATTAAGTTAGGATTATCAAGCTAATTAAGTGCTTTGTTTCAAACTAAAGTAAGTAACACCAGCACGAAATTTGAGTGAAATCTGTTAATATTGGTAAACGTTTGGCTGAAAATGGGCTGCAAACAATTTCATTGGGAAATCCCATAAGGAATCGATTTATCGGTTTTTCTACTCATCGATTTTTTGGGGGGGAGGGTCTGAAAAATGGGATGGCTGAGGTGGAAGCCTCGGAAATTTTACCCACTCTCAACATTTTATAGAAATAAATTTTCCAGAATGTGAATTACATGGTTCCTTATTAAATATATATATATTTCCGAACGAAAATAAGAGATTTGCAGCATATTAGAAGGTCAGGGTACTTGATTCCACACAAAAAAATCCATGTTTTTTTTTCCTTAGTGATAATCATGCAGGTGTTAATCTAAAAATTTACCCTTTGTTTTTCTTTTTCGCCATTGCTAGACAAGGGACTTAACTCATGTTAGCAAACTTATGGATTTCACCAACATGGAAATTGGTAAAAGTTATGGTTGAAAATCGATTTTTACTGCTATCTGCGGGTGCCTCGGGAAAAATAAGTTAACAAAAACACAGCAATGGTCGTGACCAGTGTCCTCCTAAAATTGGAGCGACATGCTTGCTAATTTGTGGACGTGCATAAATTACATTCACATACACACACACACACACATCCTGCCTTTTATAGATACAGAAGATATGAACCACAAAATTAGTTTTGAATACATTTTAATACTACACAAACCTCTACAATAATCAAAAAGACAAATTTTTCAAAACTTTTCTTTTAAGCTGGCATCTAATTAGCATATTTTGGTGTTAATCTTAAAATATAACAACACTGATAGTGATTGCCTTTCAGATTAGAGACAAATGTAAGAAATGCTAACCTAAAAAGTTTGTAATAAAACACTGGTTGAAACCACTGGTCAATAAACTCAAGACAGTAGCAACTAACTTTATTAAATTTCACAACAAAATCAAATTTATCCTTTCTGATTAATAATACCAAGCTAACCTATAAAACTGACTTCTGTGAGCATAAATAAGCCAAAATAATGCTAAATAAGATTTTAAAGGGACAGAATATTTTTCTTATTCAAACCAGACTTAAAATTACAAGTTACCGTAACTACAGTATATATTCCACTGTTTTAATGTCCACTTTTGTATGCTCACATGTGCTGGATAGAATTTTGAGGAGGTGTAATTTCTACAGACAAATTCCCTTCCCGTCACCAAATCTCACATGTTTCCAGGGAAGGAAATATTTCCCCACAATCGGACATGTTTTTTTAAGAAGACTGGGGAATGAAAGACACTGCTTGCATGACAAACATTTCTTTCAAATTATCACACAGTCAAGGCAAGGAGACAGTAATACCCACAACTCATATATATGCACATTCACAAATGCACACACACACACACACACAGAGTTTCCACTAATTATAAGCACAAGCTATTGGTCATGACAAGGCTATAGCAGAAGACAGTTGTTCAAGATGCCACATAAGACTGAAACCATGTGTAGTTTGTCCGTCGATGCGACAAAGACCATCTAGTCATCCTGGGGTGGGGGTGGGCTTGTTTTGTGAGTCCACAGATGGCTAGTGAGGCCAATCTGCACCTGAAAGAGTCTTTGACAGCGTGGACAGGGAATGGTAGCGCCTGCTACAGGGTTGTTAGCTCTGCTCTTCCTGGCTTGGCTGCGGTCTTCTGCAGCAGTGATCCTATTGGTCTCGCATGTGTTGGCACCCTTGTGGACAGCTGATTGCCACCCTTCTCTGTCTAGAGCAGACTGCTCCCAAGTGTCATGGTCGATGTTGAAGGCTTTCAGTGAAGTTTTCAGTGTGTCCTTAAAGGAAACCATGTAGTTATGAAGCAAACTTCTTGACCAGAGGCCTGTATTTACACTATGTAAACAGTACGTTGTCAGTTGAACACGTTCAAGCAGAGCTAATTATTATGCTACAGATCATGTTTCCTAACAGCAGCCATTGTAAGCCATACAAGTTTATATGTGCTTCCAGGTCCGACATTTCATAAATCATGCCAGTTATTCTAGATTAGTAACATTTATCTACAGGAAAGTTCAGTGACCTGAAAAATGTATACAGGTGAGCCAGAAAAGTAGTTGAACAAAGACTGGCCAATGTGTACATGAGGAATGGCTGCACTGGTTGTAGATGTGTAATGTAAATGAACGACACTTGCTAGGAGAATGAGGAGGTGCAGTAAGCCTGAGAAAGATGAAGGATAATGTAGAAACAAGTGATGAAGTTTAGCTCTCATGGTGTTGGAGGTTTACAGATGAGATAATAGAGAATCAAGAGGAGTAGTGACTTGTCAACCTGAAAATATATCCAATATGGACAAACAGCCAGTAAAACAATGAGGAATGAAATTCCTTTGAATACTAACATTAAAATTTTTTTTTTAAATGAAGAATGAAATGGCATTAACATAACTCACCTTGAACACTCAGGATCTGTTTCATGACAGAAAAGTTTAAAAAATCTTCCCAATGTATCTGTGCCAGAAGTGTTTCCACTTAAAGGGTCAATATTCTCCAATACATCTTTCATAGCTTTTCGGACAGAACTGGAATGAAATATGAATGAAAGATAAAATGATTGCAAACTAATATATTTAACCCTTTAGCATTCATATTAATTTGACAAAAATAATCCTTATTTATTCACATTTAAAAAATTTATCTGATATTATTTTGTAGCTTCAAGATAGGAAAGATGTAATTGCTTATTTTTAGAATGACATTGCAGGGTAGGTGTGAGATGCTGGTTCTGGCCAGTTTGAGCATAAAATGTGTAGAATATTTGGGCCGGATACAGCCGGTTTAAACACTAAAGGGTTAACAAAATCTCACTGACAAAACATGTTTGTGAAGCAACTATTTGGCAAAAGTTCTTTTTGAATTCTATTGATCAAATAGCTGATTCAACCTTAAACACGGCTTTTGCTAAAATGGTAGCTTAATTCTATACTTAGATCATCTGTGAGATAATTAAGGCAGCAAGCTTCCTCTAGGATAGTCTATCTGCCACAGTTCTTTCCTCACCGATCCAAATGGTCTTCACATATTTGAAGTCTTCCTAAAATATCCAAGACCAGGTGTTCTTAGGTCAGGCCTTTTTCCATTTTCTTTGCTGGTAGCACGTAAAGAAATATTTGAGCGAGGTCATTGCCAGTGCCGCTGGACTGGCACCTGTGCAGATAGCGCGTAAAAAACACCATTTGAGCATGGCCGTTGCTAGTACCACCTGACTGGCCCTTGTGCTGGTGGCATGTAAAAGCACCCACTACATTCTGAGAGTGGTTGCCGTTAGGAAGGGCATCAAGCTGTAGAAACTCTGCCAGATCACAACTGGTTCACCAGTCCTCAGTCAAATCGTCCAACCATTTCAGAACATCATGGTGCCATATCAGTCTTGCCTGGCATGTCACATTTTATGCCAGCCAGTCACTCAGCATGCAAAGACTGCAATGAATGACATGGATGTTCATCATCATATGCGGGGATGTAAACACACCAGCATTGGTTGTCAAGCAATGTTGGGGGAACAAATACAGACACACAAACACACACATATATATACATATATACGACAGGCTTCTTTCAGTTTCCGCCTACCAAATCCACTCACAAGGCTTTGGTCGGCCTGAGGCTATAGTAGAAGACACTTGCCCAAGGTGCCATGCAGTGGGACTGAACCCGGAACCATGTGGTTTGTAAGCAAGCTACTTACCACAGAGCCACTCCTACACCTATAATATGTAATAAAAAAAAAAGCTGTATTAGTGAATGACAACTATTTTAGTTTTTCTAGCAAATAAAAAGAACAACATTGGACAAATCTTGGTATTATTCTGATAACCTGAGCAAAGCAGAGCCTGCATCATACTTGTCAAAGTACGGATCAAATAATCACTGCATACAAAATTGTATATTTGCATAGGAAAATAGAATTGTTAAGAGAGTAAATATTTTTATTGCTGCCATCATACACACACTCCAGATATGCCTCAAACCTTGTTGCTAATCTCTGGTTCAACCAGCATCAGTCAATACTCCTGGTATACTTTCAGACAGTGCAAACACACACACACATTGCACACAATCATATCAGACATTTTTTATTTTCACATTTTACATGATGACTCACTGTAGAACACCATGCAAGTTGGATATTTCTCTGTCTCTCTGTTCAACTGTGAGCTGCAAAATGTGATTCTTCTTCTCAGAAACGTCCAGATTATGAGCATTCTTTGCTAGTTGGTCTTTAACTTCCTGGATTGTTTTCGACAACATCTGATTCTCTTCCCAGTTTTTTAGCCTCATGTTCAGTTGAGAATTATCCTGTTGAGGAAGAAAATATACAAAGTATAAGAGACATCCTTTGCTTCTTTGGGCTTTAACCACACCTGACACACCTTGACACACTTACAAAATTATTTAATATTTCAGGAAGGGCTTTACACAGGAGAATGGCATGCACAGCCTTGACCAAATATACCCCACTTTTCACTTTTAACTGAATGACCTCTTGCAAACAGACTACACCCAATGTGTATTTTTTTTATCTATATAAATATATTCAGTTGAATGCAAGAAAACTTTTTTGTTTGAAACTTTATTCAGAAACAATTATTACTACTATTATCTTTCATCCGGTTGGTGGTAGTGGTGGTGGGGTATCAATGAATTAAGGCAGTGAGCTGACAGAATTG
>NC_043005.1:14755985-14943485 GCF_006345805.1 Octopus sinensis | reverse complement strand
AATCATTGGAAATTACATCAATTAAAGGACGAATTTGCATTCAACCTCAAAAAAATATATACATGGCTGTGTGGTAAGTAGCTTGCTTACCAACCACATGGTTCCAGGTTACGTCCCACTGAGTGGCACCTTGAGCAATTGTCTTCTACTATAGCCTCGGGCCGACCAAAGCCTTTTGAGTGGATTTGGTAGATGGAAACTGAAAGAAGCCCATCATGTGTGTGTGTATATATATATACATATATATATATTTATGTGTGTGTGTGTGTTTATGCCCCCGCAACATCACTTGACAACCAATGCTGGTGTGTTTACATCCCCGTAATTTAGCAATTCAGTAAAAGAGACTGATAGAATAGGTACTAGGCTTACAAAAAATATGTCCTGGGGCTAATTTGGTCAACTAAAGGTGTTGCTCCAGCATGGCCACAGTCAAATGACTGAAAAAAATAATAGAATATAAGAAAGTAAAAGTATAACATATAAACATATATTTTTTTCATTTTTTTGTATCATCTTCTGGATGTTTTGGTTCTTGTCCCATTTTGTATTTCATATATATATATATATATATATTTTGCAAACACAAAAAATAGAACTCAAAATATGAGTATACATCATCAGCTTTTAATGTCCGCCTTCAGTACTGGCATATATTGGACGGTTTGACTAAGGACTGGTAAGCCAGGAGACTGCGCCAGACCTCAATCTGTCCAGGAAAGGTTTCTACAGCTGGATGCCCTTCCTAATGCCAACCGTTCCAAGAGTGTAGTGGGTACTTATGTGCCACTGGCACAGGGGCCAGTCAGGCAGCACTGGCAACGACCATGCTCAAATGGTGCTTTTTATGTGTCACCAGCACAGGAGACAGTCAGGTAGCACTGGTATTGACCATGCTCAAATGGTGCTTTTTATGTGTCACCAGCACAGGAGACAGTCAGGTGGCACTGGTATTGACCATGCTGAAATGGTGCTTTTTACGTGCCTTTATTAATATTTAGCAGAAGTAACAGAGAGACTCATGGTCCAAGAGCTACATGCACTGAATGCACAAAACTCTCAGACCTAGAGTCACTCTGTTACTTCTGCTAAATATTTATATATATATATATCATCATCATCATCGTTTAGCGTCCGCTTTCCATGCTAGCATGAGTTGGACGGTTCAACTGGGGTCTGGGAAGCCAGAAGGTTGCACCAGGCCCAGTCTGATCTGGCAATGTTTCTACGGCTGGATGCCCTTCCTAATGCCAACCACTCCATGAGTGTTGTGGGTGCTTTTTACGTGGCACAGGTGCCAGACGAGTCTGGCAAACGGCCACGATCGGATGGTGCTTTTAATGTGCCACCGGCACAAGGGCCAGGCGAGGCTGGCAACGGCCACGAATGGATGGTGCTTTTTACGTGCCAGGAAATATATATATATATATATATATATATATGACAGGCTTCTATGTGAAATATATATAGGTAGACACTGATTTGAGATAAAAAGATAAAGAGCACAACTTGTCAACTGACAGACTAGTATTACTATTATTACCAGCTGTAATAGTTTTGCACTGGTGGTAAGGGGAGAGGGAAAAGACAAAAGGAGAGAGAGAGAGAGAGAGAGTAATCAAACTTAATGTAATTCACTGAGAAGAGAGGCTGGGAAGTAAATATCACATTTAACACACAAAGTTTTTTTCTATTATAGCCATTCATTGTTGAAATATAGGTTTATAAGACTGGCAAAACTGTGTGGGAGCATGTGCACTCATTGAACACTTCCTATCGTGGAGACAAGTATACTTATGTGAGAGACACATAAATACTTTCACTTATCTGAGAGTATGCAATACAAATATTCACACATATACATACACACAAGCGCATTCATGAACAAATACCCAACATATATATACACACACAAAAGCTGAAAATAATCTTTCAGTTATTGTTAAAGGATAACAATGCCATTTGATTGAAGGATGTATTTCTAATCAATGTCCAGTCTTAGAATACTCAAGGTTCACTAATCAAGATGGAACTTGATTAATCTTTGTATACCAGTAATTAGAGCAATAACAGAATGAAGCAATAAGTAGTATACTCCTTTGTATTCTGATAAACAAGCAATCCCTTCAAAATATATATGGACAAATATATACACACTACAAATAGCCGTTCACACATACATAGACACATATGACTACACATAGTCCATCAACATATAGGTGTGTGTGTGTGTGTATATATATATATATATATATATATACACACACACATACACACACAAACATGTGTGTGTGTATACACACACACACACACACACAGATTGAGATAGAGAAAGAGAGAGAGGGAGATAAATAGAGATAAAGATAGATAGACAGATAAATAAAGAGATAGATAGAGAGAGAAAGAGATAGATAGAGAGAGAAAGAGATAGATAGAGAGAGAAAAAGATAGAGAGAGAGAGAAAAAGATAGAGAGAGAGAGAAAAAGATAGATAGACAGATAGATAAAGAGATAGATAGAGAGAGAAAGAGATAGAGAAAAAGATAGAGAGAGAGAGAGATAGGGAGATAAATAGAGAGATAAATAGATAGACAGATAAAGAGATAGATAGAGAGAGAAAGAGATAGATAGAGAGAGAGACAGACAGATAAATAGATAGATACACATGCATATAGATATAGAGCATACAGATGCCAAACCAAATCTCAGTACTTCAAAAACAAACAAAGGAAACCGTCATCACTTTCCAACAACCACTGGCATCTCTAGATCCATTCAATGGAATATACAAATGACAAATAATAAGACAAGGATTAAATGATAGGCCAGATTCCAAAGGAAATTTATTACATTAATAGAATGATGTTATTATTGGTTAATATCAAGGCAGCAAGGTAGCAGAATTGTTAGCAAGTCGGGCAAAATGCTTAGTGGTATTTTGTCTGCTGCTACATTCTGTGTTCAAATTCCACCAAGGTTGACTTTACCTTTCACCCTTTCAGGGTTGATGAAATAAGCATCAATCACACACTGGGAACGATGTAATCAACTAGCCCCCTTCCCCACCAAAAAATTTTCAAGGCCTTCTGCCTGGAGTAGAAATAATTATTGGTTAATGTCCACTTTTCTATGCTTGCATAAATCAGAGCTTGTTGAGGCAGGTCTTCTATAGCCAAATACCTTTCTTGTCACTGACCCCCACCTATTTCCAAGCAAGGTGATATTTCCCCATGGCCAGATATGATTTTCATGGAAGACAGGAAAGAAACAGTGTCGCTTGTATGACAGTGATGCTCATTTACAACCATCACATGATGCCAAGTCAAGTACACATACACAACAGGCTTCTTTCAGTTTCTATCTACCAATTCACTAACAAGGCTTTTGCTGAGCCTGGGGTTATAGTAGAAGACACTTGCCCAAGGTGACACACAGTGAGACTGAACTCAAGACCATATGGTTCATTGCTGTAGATTAACATCATCATCATCATGCAAGCATTGTTGTTCATTTGCAGTGTTCTGTGAGAAATCTATCTAGTTCTGGGGAAATATAGCCTTGCTTGGAAAACAGTGAGGGTTGGCAACATGAAGAGCATCTAGCCGTACAAAATCTACCTCAATAAATTGTATATGATCCTTGCAAGCATGGAACAGTTGACATTAAATGACCATCATGATGATGGAATATAATATATGACATTTCTTTTGAACTCTTTTTTCTCTTATATATTTTTTTGCTAATCCATCTACTTTTTGATTTCCATATCTGTACAATCTGATATCCAAACCACTTATTTTTATATTATTTTCAGATAAATATATTTTTAACAGTATTGCGTCACCTAATCGCTACCTGCATCGCCTTACTGGCATTTGTCCTGGTGGTACGTGAAAAACCATTCGAGCGAGGTCGTTGCCAATGCCGCTGGACTGGCTCCTGTGCAGGTGGCACATAAAAAGCACCATTTGAGCATGGCCATTGTCAATACCGCCTGACTGGCCATCGTGCCGGCGACACATAAAAGCACCCACTACTCTCAGAGAGGTTGGTGTTAGGAAGGGCATCCAGCTGTAGAAACTCTGCCAGATCAGATTGGAGACTGGTGCAGCCATCTGGTTCACCAGACCTCAGTCAAATCATCCAACCCATGCTAGCATGGAAAGTGGATGTTAAACGATGATGACGATTTTCAATTTTTCTTTTAACACAACCTGTTTTTCTTAACTGATATAATTCTAGATTAGATAAACTATCAGTAAATAAAAATCATTTTCCCTTGGTATTTCTTTAGCAGATGCTAAAACTGTTATTCTCCACCACTCTAGTGTAAAATTGTAATGCTAATCTGATATTTTTCTTCAGATGTTCAAAATTCCAAGCAGCTGCCACCCTATGCATCTGTATAAATTTGACATGTCTGTATCATTAGCCTAGTTGTTAATATAATCAGATTGGTGTAGGTTTCATATGTATGTGTGTGAGAGAGAGAGAGAGAGAGAGAGTGTGTGTGTGTATGCTTACTGGTGCAGATTATGTTTTGGTGCTTCTATGTCATGTTACTTCAATGTTCAAACAGAAATCATTATAAGTACTAGGGTTAATATGATTGACTAAAACCCTTAAGATGATGAAAAAGTACGGTTGTAATCCAATAACCAAATAAAGCAAGCAAATAAAAGAATAGTGTGTGTGTGTGTATATATAATACACATACAGGGTTGGCCAAAGTCACCCAACAGTAAATCAAAATTCCATAAATACTATCTGCAATTCTGTATTGACTTGGATGGAAAATGTGTCACTCAAGAAGGACTTCAGTTTGAACAAATTTCATGATATTTCATATTTACATGCTTTTATTAAATTCATTCAGGAATTCAAGACAGGATGCCCCTGGGAGCTTCTCTATGCTGATGACCTTGCTCTAATAGCTGAGTCACTCTCAGAACAAGAGGAGGAATCTCAGGTGTGGAAGCAAGGTCTAGATTCAAAGGGCCTTAGAGTCAACCTAGCAAAAACAGTCTTAATATGTAGGAAGGCAAACAAACCACAAATCCTTTCATGTAGATAGCCCTGTTCGATCTGTAGAAAAGGCATAAGTAGAAACTCCATAAGATGTAACCAGTGTAAGCTATGGACACATAAGAGGTGCAGCAATATTAAAGGAAGGTTAACTGGAAAGATAGTTTTTGTGCGTGGCAAATGCTCAGTAGCAATAAACACTGGAAATGAGCTGAAAACACCTTTTGGTGCATTCCAGGGGAAAAAACTACAAGTAGTTGATAACTTCCGTTACCTAGGTGACCAAGTCAGTAGCAGGGGTGGATGCTCTGAAAGTGTAGCTGCTAGAATAAGAATAGCCTGGGCGAAGCGCAGAAAGCTCCTACCCCTGCTGGTGACAATGGCCTCTCACTCAGAGTAAAAGGTAGACAGTATGACGCATGTGTGTGAACTACCATAATACATGGCAGTGAAACATGGGCCATGACTGCTGAGGACATGTGTAAGCTTGCAAGGAATGAAGCAGTATGCTCCGCTGGATGTGTAATGTCAGTGTGCATACAGGGCAGAGTGTAAGCACCCTGAGAGAAATGTTGGACATAAAAAGCATCAAATGTGGTGTGCAAGAGAGTCGACTGTGCTGGTATGGTCATATGTTGTGAATGGATGAGGACAGCTGTGTGAAAAAGTGTCAAACCCTAGCAGTAGAGGGAACCTGTGGAAGAGGAAGACCTAGGATGAGGTGGTGAAGTACAACCTTCAAACATTGGGCCTCATTAAGGCAATGGCAAGTGACCAAGACCTTTGGAGATATGCTGCACTTGAGAAGACCTGGCAAGCCAAGTGAGACCGTAACCATGACCTATGCCAGTGCAGCATAACCAGCCCATTTAAGAGTACTCTTGGGCAATAAACTGCACTTGTGAAGACCTGCTGAGGCAAATGAAATCGTTGTCATGGCTGATGACAGTACAGCCTGATTGGCACCAGTGTCAGTGGTACATTAAAAGCACCATTCGAGTGTGGTCGATGCAAATGCCACCTGACTAGTCCCGTGCCAGTGGAATGTAAAAAGCACCATTCAAGCGTGGTTGCTGCCAGTGCTGCCTGACTGACCCCCATGCCAGAGGCATGTAAAAAGCAGCCACTACACTCTCAGAGTGGGTGGTGTAAGGAAGCGCATCTAGCTGGAGAAACTTTGCCAGATCGGATTGCAGCCTGATATAGCCTTCTGGCTTGCCAGCCCTCAGTCAAACCGTCCAACCCATACCAGCATGGAAAGCGGATGTTAAACGACAATGATGATGATGTTAAACAAATAAATCTTGGAATTAAATGGTTTTGATTTACTGTCAGGTGACTTTTGGTAAACCCTGTGTGTGTGCATGTGTGTATGTGTGTGCGTGTGTATGTGTGTGCATGTGTGTATGTGAAGGGGCATGGCTTAGTGGTTAGGGTGTTTTCTCTAAATTATATACATATATTATAATAATAATAATAATGAAATTATTGTATACAGTGCTCAGGTGCACCACAACTTGTCAGAAAGTGCATATAAAGTACATGCAGTAATGTACAAATGTCTGGAAAGTGAACATGCTTGTGTGTGTATGGAGGGGAGAAAATCAAGTGTAGTGTTGGCGAATCTCAGGAAGCATGGAAGTTTTGAAGGATGCAGTGCTCCAACAACTAACAACCGATGCCGGCAGTTTGTTCTTGGCTTCAGCAACTCTAAGCGTGAAAAAATGTTTCCTGAAGTCATGGGAGCTGTGCTGTTTTCTTACTTTGTAAATATGTCCACGGGTGTTAGATGGGTGGAGTTTGAAGAGGTGCTTGAGAAATTTGATTTAGAATTGCTAAATTGAATTATTTTCCTGTAAGTTTGGAATTATATTCCCTACAATTATTATTTTATATATACATGTGTGTGTGTGCGTGTGTAATATATATCATTTACATTGTTACAGTGGAATTAGTCGCTATGTAATGAAAATTTTGACACCAAGAAACAAATGAAAAGTGAATGACATTTTTTATGCCTTCTTCAATGGTAAAAATGTATCCCTCATGATGTAACTGCTCTAGTCTCCAAACACAGTTTCAAATAAAGTCATTTGCTAAACAATTACTACTTTAGCAATTTCATTGATTAACCAACTCTCTCTCTCTCTCTCTCTCTCACACAAACCTCATCTTACGTTGGCAATTGGTTCCAAGATATACAACTTCATTTGAAAAACGATGTAACGCAAAAAAAAAAAACAACATAATAAATATTTTATTAGCTTATATCTGTTTTAATAAATGGTTTATACATATTTTCACAAGTGTTTTTATTTGGTTTTCCAGTTTAGATTTGGTTTTTAGATATGCCTGTTGAGACTGGCATAAAGTCAGATACATCAATCAAAGTTTATTTTCTTCATTAACTGCTTTAAAAAAATTTTGTAAATTTTCAAAAGATGTAACTTGGAACAATGTAAGCTGAGGCATGCCTGTATAATGGGCTTTCTTTCATGCAAAAGGATTCAGTTATGGAATTGTGGTCATGCTGGAGCATTACCTTCTATACTTATATCTATATATAAAATTAAATAATAAGGGTAGAAATTGATGTTAATCAATTAAAACCAGTGGCTTAGCATATTTTTAAAAATCCAAAGATTAAAAATTATGATACATACAAAATTTAGAGGAATGACCACTAAAGTGGACACCCTATATGCTAAACATAGACGTTAAATTGCGATTTTGGTTGAGCGTTCTGAAAATTGTGTTTTGTAAGCGACAGACTATGCTGACGATCTTGCAGATATCTGCATATTTGCATACGTAGATATTAACAAGTCAAACCAATGGTAGGTAGGTAATCGTTTTTATTTCGTATGTTTTCATTTGTCTTGCTCATTTTTTACATTTTGGTGTTTTGCTGAGATTTTTTTCATGAGAATACATTCTTCATGGTAATGATGATTTGATGTCTATTTTTAGCATATAGGGTGTCCACTTTAGTGGTCATACCTCTAAATTTTGTGTGTGTGTGTGTATATATATATATATATATATATATATATATATACTGTGCAGGTGGCACGTAAAAAGCACCCACTACACTCACGGAGTGGTTGGCGTTAGGAAGGGCATCCAGCTGTAGAAACATTGCCAAATTAGACTGGAGCCTGGTGCAGCCTTCTGGCTTCCCAGAACCCTGGTCGAACCGTCCAACCCATGCTAGCATGGAGAACGGACGTTAAACGACGATGATGATGATGATGATGATATATATATATATATATATATATATATATATACAAGGTTTTGGTCAGCCTGAGGCTATAGTAGAAGACACTTGCCAAAGTGCCACACAGTGGGACTGAACCCAGAACCATGTGGTTGGTAAGCAAGCTACTTACATTATCCTTTTCTAGGTTTTCCATTTTTCAGATGTTCTTCCTAGAGGTAAGACAAATTTTTTTCATGTTTGTTGCACACACGCGTCTTTGCTAGTACATACGCAGTGAAGCTATACAATAGCGTCATATTTATTACGATTGCTATTTTCCAATAAATATCGGTACTTCATTGTACCATTTATTTACTTATATATATATATATATATATATATATTCTTTTCTTTTATTTGTTTCAGTCATTTGACTGCGGTCATACTGGAGCACTGCCTTTAGTTGACCCCCAAGACATTCTTTGTAAGCCCAGTACTTATTCTATCGGTGCCTTTTGCCAAACCGCTATGTTACAGGAACATAAACACACCAACATCAGTTGTCAAGCAATGGTGGAGGACAAACACAGATGCAAATACACACACACACACGACAGGATTCTTTCAGTTTCCATCTACAAAATCCAGTCACGAAGCTTTGGTCAGCCTGAGGCTATAGTAGAAGACACTTGCCCAAAGTGCCACGCAGTGGGATTGAACCCAGAACCATGTAGTTGGAAGCAAGCTTCTTACCACACAGCCACTCCTGCGCCTATATATATATATTAATTATATATACGAGGGCACATGGTCTAGAGGCTAGAGTGCTGCATTCATAATTACAAGATTGTGGTTTCAGATCTAGGACTACATTATTTCTGCAACCTTAAAAAGTAAAAAAAGACACATAGAATAATGTAAGGGTGGGGTATACCTAAAGGACAAAAAAAATGAGACAGTCATGATTGGAATGCTATGTCTTCAATTAGAGGTTTGCTTAATCAGAGTTAATCTGAAGCTAAACAAAAAGAGTCATCATCAACTCACTATGTACCATATCGCCTAGACCTCCACCACCATGCATCACAAACAACACTATATCACCCCTATTATCAATAGACACCACTTCCATACCATGTCACCATCATCATCAAACCTTCAACACTGCACCATGACTATCACTATACACCACCACCAACATCACCACCACCATCACCACCACCACCAACATCACCATCACCACCACCACCATCACCACCACCAACATCATCACCACCACCACCACCACCATCACCACCACCACCATCACCACCACCACCACCACCACCACCACCACCACCACCACCACCACCACCAACATCACCACCATCACCATCACCACCATCACCACCACCACCAACATCATCCTTGCCAACAATAGAAGAAGGAGTCATTAACTAACTTACCCTTTTACCAAGGTCCTTCACCAGATATTCTTGTTCATTCTTCAGATCCTTAATTACATGTTCATGGTGATGCATCTGCAACTGGTTCTGTAATTTCTCTTCATCGACATGTTTCTCCAAAGTTAAAAGCTGAAGCTGAAGTTCCAAGACTGTTGCAAATTAATGTTTAAAAACCAATATAAATGTTCTTATTAATCACTGACCAATATTGTCTTTGGTACTTTCATAAAGCATAGGAAACAAATCTGGATATGTTCCAGTTTTAGTCCCCCATCAGCAAAGCATAAACTTCACCATCACTACCAAAGAAGTAAGGAGGGAATTACTAAAGAAATAATAAAACTGTACAGTTGAAGGTGAAAATAAATAGAAATATTTAGAGAATAAATTACTCTTTCAAGATCATTAAATATGTTAAGTTAGTGTTAACACATTTGACGCAGGGAGCATTATATATGTTAACTACAAGAAATATTGTGTTATTGCCGACAGCGATTTGCGTTGGACAAAACACATCACTAAAATTGCCAAGAAGGCTGAGGGTGTCTTGGCATCACTCACCAAGTCCTTTGTGAGCCGCTCTCCGGCTATCTATCTACGGCTTTATATAGCTATGGTAAGACCTCACCTGGAATTTGCATCACCGGTCTGGAACCCTTATCTTGCCCAGGATATTAATCGTCTGGAAGCCGTTCAGCGACGTGCAACCAAAAGAATACCCTCCATCAGGCATTTGCCATATTCTGAACGCCTTACTTCCCTGGGCATGGACACATTGAAACTCCGACGTCTGGCAGCTGACCTGGCAGACACCCATAAAATTATCAACCATCTTACAAACAATAACTCTGAGCACCTTTTCAAACTCCACCCGTCTAACACCCGTGGACATATTTACAAAGTCAGAAAACAGCACAGCTCCCATGACTTCAGGAAACATTTTTTCACGCTAAGAGTTGCTGAAGCATGGAACAAACTGCCTGCATCAGTTGTTAGTTGTCGGAGCACTGCATCCTTCAAAACTTCCATGCTTTCTGAGATTCGTCAACACTACACCTGATTTTCTCCCCTCCATACACACACAAGCATGTATCTGACTCATACATTATTCACTTTCCAGACATTTGTACATTACTACATATGCTTTATACGCACTTTTTGACAAGTTGTGGTGCACCTGAGCACTGTATACAATCATTTCATTATTATTAAATACAGCACAAGATTAGTTAAGGATTTTCTGAATTATAACAATTTACAGGACCAGTATTTATCCCCAATTTCTCTTCAGACTACAAAATCAATAACTGATTAATTTTACAAAAGGCTGCTGCTTCTACTTACAGCAGAGATCTTAATACCAAGGCAGTGTTTGCTTACAGCTAGATAGACTTATGTTATGGCTATAGATGATGTACAATGCCAATCACAAAATACAGACTGCTACTCTTTGACTATAAAACACATTGAACCACCCTGTGGCATAATCTTCTAGTTTATTCCACTGTGCAGTACAATGTGCCAGACAATGAAGGAGACTGAGCAATGTTGAGAGTAAAGTGTCTTGGTTGTGTATGCTCGGTATTTTCACAATATGAACTTCAGTGTTTGGGTTACTTGTCTGGTAACTAAAAGACTCAACCATCTGCAGCACTTATATTCTTTTACTGATTTCACCTATTAGACTGCAGCATTCTGGGATACAGTTTTCAAACATTTTAGTTAAGTGCATCACCCCAGTGGAGGCGCAATGGCCCAGTGGTTAGGGCAGCGGACTCGCGGTCAGAGGATCGCAGTTTTGATTCCCAGACCAGGCGTTGTGTATGTTCATTGAGCAAAAACACCTAAAGCTCCCCGAGGCTCCAGCAGGGGGTGGTGGCGACCCCTGTTGTACTTTTTCGCCCCAACTTTCTCTCACTCTTTCTTCCTGTTTCTTGAGTAACGCTGCAATGGACTGGCGTCCCGTCCAGCTGGGGAGAACACATACGCCATAGAAACCAGGAAACCGGGCCCATGAGCCTGGCTAGGCTTGAAAAGGGCGCATAATAATAATAATAATAATAATAATAATAATAATAATAATAATCACCCCAGTACTTATGTGAATCTGATACTCTATTGATTGATTTACCAAATAATTAAGTAACCTATTGATGTAAATAGACACAGCTCAAAAATATTATTTTACACCTGTTTACACAGGTAGACATTCACAAATACACACACACACATACACACATATGTGCACACACAAAATATATTTCAACACAGTTTCTAGTTAACAAATTCCATGTACAAAGCATTGGTCATCTTAAGACTATAGTTAAAGGCTTTTTCCCCGAAAGGTCATATAAATTTTGTGATTGTAAAGCTAACTTCTTAACTACACAGTTTCTATGCCTGCACTTATATAATTAATCTCAGAAAATATTAACTTTCACGTCTATGGTCTTCCTCCATCTTCTTTTCCACTTGAGCTTTCTCTTCGGCAAGCATCCTCAAACTCCTGCAATCACAAACAAAATAATAAATTATAACCAAGGCAAAGTGAACAAAACCTTATATCAGGTGTAACTATGAATGTAAATGTGTAGTAAATAAGATACTGGTGATGACTGTTGTTAATCACTCCCGAAGATAAATCTAGCAGATATATGATTAAAGGCATCCCAGCCATGAGCATGCCTTGCTTTTTAGTATAGTGTAGTTTTTAGTTTATAAAATGGAAGATATGATATGCATGAGATTTAGCT
This sequence comes from Octopus sinensis, assembly GCF_006345805.1. Classification (NCBI taxonomy): domain Eukaryota; kingdom Metazoa; phylum Mollusca; class Cephalopoda; order Octopoda; family Octopodidae; genus Octopus; species Octopus sinensis. The sequence goes on along the minus strand of NC_043005.1, from coordinate 14,931,060 downwards.
GCTATTTCCAGCATCTCGATCAACCATAGAGAATTTCTCTCTGGATATTAATACCTCAATATTGAATAGCTTTTGGTTTTATTTTGACAAATATTTTAAGAAAATTGAAAATGATGTTCACATGTTTCTTCAAATCTGACCTCACATTTTTATAGCACTGCCAAAGTGTTATAAAGAGGAGTTTTCCTCTTCACAAAGGCCAGAAAAACTTTTCTTCTTAGCTGTTGCTAGTATTACATTTACCTTAGAATATAACTCCAATATCTAAGACAGTGTTTGCATACACACACATCCTAGATCACTTCCAAAAGAAGACCATTTGGTTGATTAGCATAGACCTACTCATTCATCAACACACAAGGAAGTCTCTACAAAGTCACGTTTAATGTCTGCTTTCCATGCTAGCATGGGTTGGACAATTTGACTGAGGACTGGCGAACCAGATGGCTGCACCAGGCTCCAATCTGATCTGGCAGAGTTTCTACAGCTGGATGCCCTTCCTAACGCCAACCACTCCGAGAGTGTAGTGGGTGCTTCTACGTGCCACTGGCATGAGGGCCAGTCAGGTGGCACTAGCAATAGCCATGATCAAATGGTGTTTTTTATGTGCCACCTGCTCAGGAGCCAGTCCAGCAGCACAGACAACAACCTCGCATGAATGTTTTTTCATGTGCCACCAGCACAAGAGCCGGTAAGGCGACGCTGGTAACGATCATGATCAAATGGTGCTTTTTACGTGCCACCGGCATGGAAGCCAGTTCAAATCTCCCTCACATTAAATAAGGTAATCCTACATAACCCCTGAAAAAGCAAGAAAGTCACAACTGATGTGTCACTGATCACGTCAGTCAGCCCAATCGGGGATTACAGAGATGCTAATCAACAACACTGACTTCTATTTTCACTGCAACAGCTACTGCTCCCTTAAACTAACATGATACATGCTGCTCTCCAACTCAACCTTCCTGCTGCACCAGCTCCCTTCCTTTTTAATGTATTCACCACCACCACCACCACTACTCTACATTCACCAAACTCAGATCCTACAAGCCACTCAGCACTTAGGGAAGAATCTTCTTCCCTAAGCTGAAACCCACTTCTGGAGTTAATTCCATGCAGGAACAAACTCACAAAGTTCAAGCTGAACATCAACTTGATAATTCTCACTAATTAGGGAGGATGTACAAAAACAGAAGCACTGCCACTCCACTTCCAACCAATTAATACAACAAAAGAACAATAAAAAATAAAAATGAGGTGAACTAAATTTGAATTAGAATTAAAACCAAGCTGTTCACTATAGAAATCAGGATGTTTGACAGGGAAAGCAAAAAACTATTCATGCAATTCTGAAAATGAGTTGTACCTTTTAGCCGTAGGAGTGGCTGTGTGGTAAGTAGCTTACTTACTAACCACATGGTTCCGGGTTCAGTCCCACTGCGTGGCACCTTAGGCAAATGTCTTCTACTATAGCCTCAGGATGACCAAAACCTTGTGAGTGGATTTAGTAGAAGGAAACTGAAAGAAGCCCATCGTGTGTGTGTGTATGTGTGTGTATATATATATATATATATATATATATATATATATATATATATATATATATATATATATTTGTATCATCATCATCATCATCGTTTAGCGTCCGCTTTCCATGCTAGCATGGGTTGGACGGTTCAACTGGGGTCTGGGAAGCCAGAAGGCTGCACCAGGCCCAGTCTGATCTGGCAATGTCTCTACGGCTGGATGCCCTTCCTAACGCCAACCACTCCATGAGTGTAGTGGGTGCTTTTTACGTGCCACCTGCACAGGTGCCAGACAAGCCTGGTAAATGGCCACGGTCGGATGGTACTTTTTACGTGCCACTGGCATGGAGGCCAGGCGAGGCTGGCAAACGGCCACGATCGGATGGTGCTTTTTACGTGCCACCGGTACGGAAGCCAATCAGGGTGGCACTGGCAACGGCCACGTTCAGATATATATATAGGGAGAGAGAGAGATTCAGATGAATATGGTACTTAATTTAAGGCACCAGAATTTAGTATGGTATTATCCATACAATTTCAAAGTAAGGTGATTAAAATCAAAATAAGCAACAAGGATATTATCCAGAGGTAATGCAGTACGATCGTTTCATGCAACTCCATAGAGTTGCATAAAACAATCGTACTGCATTACCTCTGGTTATCCTTGTTACATATATATATAGAGAGAGAGAGAGACAGACAGACAGACAGACAGAAAGAGAGAGAAGAGACAGAGACAGAAAGAGAGAGAGAGAGAAGAGACAGGAAACATGGTTTCAAATACATTTGTCAAAATTAAGGATGTATCTTTTTACCGTTTACAGGTAATAGAGCGATTGATATCAAATTCGAAGTTCTGAACTGTGGGGTTAATGAAAGTATCTCTGCAGTTAGGGTCGTCATCATCATCGGAACTGGAATTATTAGATGTAGGAGTACTTGTGGCCAACTTGACCCCTTCTTCTTTCAGACAGTCAAGGACTTGGTTCAAGCATTCATGAGCATCCTGCATGTCATTACTTAAGAAATGTGTACCAACGGTTGATATAGCTTCCCTCACATTACCTAATAAGGTCACTTTACTAACATCAGATTCACTTTTGGTCTGTGAGATTAACAAATTGGCCATGGTACTGTGTGTATATGTTTGTGCATCAGCGTTTGTCCCCCCAACATCGCTTGACAACCGATGCTGGTGTGTTTACGTCCCCCATAACTTAGCGGTTCGGCTTAAGAGACCAATAGAATAAGTACTAGGCTTACAAAGAATAAGTCCTGAGGTCGATTTGCTCGACTAAAAGGCGGTGCTTCAGCATGGCCACAGTCAAATGACTGAAACAAGTAAAAGAGTAAGCACGTATTTACATTTTAATAAGCCGTCATCTGCTATTTATGGTTGCTATTTTGAGTCAGAGAAGTAAATGAATCTTAATGACTTGTTAAGTAACAATGAAACCAGTAACTCAATCCTCATCCAAGTCCCCTGTAAACACCCACATGGGACCCAATTTCAAAGCAAGACAAATACATTTGAATATTACCAAGTTATTTATCTCTAAACATTGTAGCTGACCAAGTAGATAAGGCATTAGTCCACTAATTAACAAGTGGACAGTTTGCATTTTATCAAAGGAGCAGTACTGAGAAATTTATCAAAGACTCTTAGAAAACTGATGGCTCAGTTGTTATAGTTCTAAATAGATGCCATGGTGATGTACAATTCACTCAGTAAGGACAGTTACTTTGTGATGGATGTTTAACCCTTTCATTACCAACCCGGCTGAAACCGCCTCTGGTTCTGTAGTACAAATGTTTTGTTTTCATAAGTTTTAAATTAAAATCTTCCACCAAACCTTAGTCACAATTTAGGTACCTAACACTAGCTGAATAACTAGGTTATTTGACTAAATTCTTTGTTATATTTAAAGTAATTAAAAGAAACACAGAGATTCTGAAAATAAATATGGTAACAAAAAAGTTAATCTTAGCTCAATTCTGAGTCAGTAGACCAATGATCAAACGTTTCCAATATGACTATCATGGACTGGACAAATGTTATTTTGATACATAGTTTTACAGTTGGATGCCCTTTCTTTCACCAACCCTCATCTGTTTTTCAAGTAAGGGACAACTTACTCATCATGGCTTCAAAGCCATGAGGAGACCAGTTGACAGGACTGACAACACCATCATTTGCTGGTCTTTTGTATAAGTAATCACAGGCATAAGCAAACACAAACACATTATATATCATTATCATTGTTTAACGACCACCTTCAAGAAGTGTGTGTGAGTGGATCAAAAAGTTTTAAAATGGTTGGACACGTGTGAAGCATGAAGAGGGAGCAGGACATCCATCCACTTCCACCACTGACATATAGATTCAACAAGCTCAACCCAGAATCACCAGCATAAAAGTAATTCAAGACTCAACCTTGACAAAAAAAAAAAAATGATGCTAACAGATTTGGGGGACACAAAAAGGCCTATACTGCAACATTACCTGAAAAATGTAGGCCACAGGGAAATTCTGGCCAACAAACTGAAACCAGCTACCTGTACCAAATACTGAAGTCTATTCTCAAAGTAAGTGTTATTGTTGTATGGAAATACATGCCTACATATAGCTAGCCACACCATTGAAACCACTGAAAAATGTTTTTTTGAGTCACTGGAACACCCTGCATACAATCCAGACCTCGCCCCATCTGTCTATCATCTCTTCTGATGGCTTAAACGTCCTTTACAAGGTCATCAAATTTCTTCAGAAGAAGTGCAGGAGGCAGTGCATAAATGGCTGCACGACCAGCTGGAAACTTTCACTGACAGGAAAAGCAAGTTTGTGGACAACTGGAAGTGCATCAAAAACAAGGAGACTATGTCAAAAAATGATGATAGTGTTCAACCTCTGCTTTTGTTTTAATAAAATACACAAACAAGAATACATAGAGTTTTTGATTTGCCCATTTATTACACAAAAATGAAACTTTTTGGTGATTTCACAACAGGAGTAGCTGTGTGGTAAGTAGCTTGCTTGCCAACCACATGATTCCGGGTTCAGTCCCACTGCGTGGCACCCTGGGCAAGTGTCTTCTACTATAGCCTCAGGCCAACCAAAGCCTTGTGAGTGGATTTGGTAGACGGAAACTGAAAGAAGCCCGTCGTATATATGTATATATGTATATATATATATATGTGTGCGTGTATGTTTGTGTGCATGTTTGTCCCCCTAGCATTGCTTGACAACCGATGCTGGTGTGTTTATGTCCCCGTCACTTAGCAGTTCAGCAAAAGAGACCGATAGAATAAGTACTGGGCTTACAAAGAATAAGTCCCGGGGTCAATTTGCTCGACTAAAGGCAGTGCTCCAGCATGGCCGCAGTCAAATGGCTGAAACAAGTAAAAGAGAGAGAGAGCTTTTGTATATCATCATCGTTTAACGTCCGTTTTCCATGCTAGAATGAGTTGGACGGTTCGACGGGGGTCTGGGAAGCCACGAGGCTGCCCCCGGCTCCAGTCTGATCTGGCAGTGTTTCTACAGTTGGATGTCCTTCCTAACGCCAACCACTCCATGAGTGTAGTGGGTGCTTTTTATGTGCCACCAGCACAGGGGCCAGATGAGGCTGTCAATGGCCACGATCGGTTGGTGCTTTTTACATGCCACCGGCACAGAAGCCAGCTAAGGTGGCACTGGCATCGGCCACGTTCGGATGGTGCTTTTTACGTGCCACCGGCACGGGTATCACAACTACAATTTCCATTTGATTTTTATTTTGATGAACTTGACTCAATAGGTCTCCTCAAGTAGAAATTGTAAATCAAACTTACTTGTGCAATCGGTTATTTTCTGTTCGTAATGGCTGTAAAGCTAAACAAAATTCAGTCTGAAGGTCAAAGGTGTCTTGAAGCTGAGGCAATGTATTTACAAGGTCTTCTAACTGATTCACCATTCGAATAATTTCACGGTGATCTAAACATTTTAATAAAAAAAAAAAACAGAATTATAATTAAACATTAAAATAGAGTTCAAATCCCATCCAGTTCACCTTTGGTTTTCCTACTTCCAAAATCAATAATATAAGTACCAAACAAGTATTGATACAATTGACTTAAAACCCATCGTAGCCACAGTCCAATAAGGAACCATTAAAATACCAAATATCAAATATATAGAGATAAAATTTCGTCCATTTTCAAGAGAAGTTGCTACTAGTTACATTTGGAGTCTTCTTTGAACAGTCTGATGTCAGTTTACCTGGAAAGAAACAATGCAACTGTTAATGAATAAGAATTGAAATTAATGCATGCAAGATTTCACAGCTCTAACATTACTCCTTCTTAGCCAATGAACTTTTCAGCTCACCCGTGTATGTGTGTGTGTGTGTCCACATGCAGTTTTCCTTAAGCTCAAAGTCAACTTGTAAAAAAAGAGTGGTAAAGTCAATTGAATAGACCCCAATGTATTACTGGTTCTTAGTTTATCAATGCTCATAAGGAAAAAAAGTTTAAATATCATTAAACTGAAATAACTTGTGGGGCTTTTTTTTTTATGACACTCTCATCACTCATTGGCTTAAGACAGTGAGATTTAGCCCAGATCAGTCCTGATCCAAAACACCCAGAATCAAAAAGCATTCCAGCCATAGCCATCATGTTTTATATTCAATGTACCTAACACAACATTGTCCATTCTTTAAGATGGTTAGTGTGATTTGCCTATTATTTAAAGCAGGCTGGATAACTACATAGTGGTTCCTTTGTTGGCTTGTTAAGTAACTTAGTGCTTTATGATAAATAAATATAAACAATTATTTCATAGTGAGCAATAGAGCGCTGTACTATGATTTACATATTTTAATTACATATCATTATGGAAAATCGTAGGGCAACCAGCTGTTCTTGAGGGGACTTATTGAGTCAAGTACATCAACATCAAAATAAAAATCAAATGGAAATTGTAGTTGTGATGCCCGTGCCGGTGGCATGTAAAAAGTACCATCCGAATGTGGCCGATGCCAGCACTGCCTTGGCTGACTTCTGTGCCGGTGGCACGTAAAAAGCACCCACTACACTCATGGAGTGGTTGTCGTTAGGAAGGGCATCCAGCTGTAGAAACACTGCCAGATCAGACTGGAGCCTGGTGCAGCCTCTTGGCTTCCCAGATCCCGGTTGAACCGTCCAACCCATGCTAGCATGGAAAATGGACGTTAAACAATGATGATGATATGCTCTAAGCTCAAATGCCACTAAGGATACACTGGACAATGTAATCCTAGATATGCAATGAATGGGAGTAATTACTAATGAAATGCCTTTGATCATATAATATGCCCAATCAGAGCTGACCTGGGCTAAACAACGATTTTAGGAGTAAAATTTCACAGAAGTAAAAACAAATACATACTTACTTGTAGATTTACAGGTTTCTTTTAATTCATTGATTATAAACTTAAGAGTTTTGGCTCCAGCTAAGGCTTCTACACTTTGCCACTGGAGATGAATGTCATAGCCATTACTTGAACACCCATAAGTATAAGGATTTTCTTTACAGTTTATTCCTGGCATAGGCTGATGGGTTTTTGTGGCTGTACCTAAAGTATATTCTGGTGGACTTGCATTATCATTAAAACCATTCCTATTATTTGCCTGAAATCCTTTCAAAGACTTTTCAGCAGGATTTGAATTACCGGAAATTAAGTTATTAGAACAAGAAGGAACAGTTTTGGGTTGATTAAGTTGTGCAGAATAGCCAGGTACATTGTTGTCACGAACAGGCTCTTCAAAAGATACTCGTACATTTGTCATACTTCCCTGAGATGAGTTTATAGGAGTGAAAAAATGGCTAGAAACTGGTGATGTGATTTGATGATTTGATGTTGAAACAGGAGCTGATGATTGTCGTTTGGTTTTTATTGTGTCTGTAAAAAATTCTTCTTTTGACTGGCTTGTTTGAACAGTTTTATCTAAAAATATGGGACGTTCTGAAATCAGCTGAAAGGGATCTTGAATTGGAACTTGGTGTTGTGTTTCAGCAGTATTTGTAGATTTGGCAGGATAATCTGGAAGTTTATAGTTGAGCAAATTAGGTGGGTAATAAGTTGGTTGTTCTTTAGGACATGAAGGAACTTGCCTTGAATCCAAATTTGGTGCATCTGATTCTGTTGAAATTAATGGGACAACTAAAGGAATAGTTTCTAAAACGGGTTTCTGAGCATTTGAAGATGTAATGCATTGATTTACAGAATTTGAAACCTTTGTGGCATTTGAAGAAGTGTTTGCAGTGACCTTCCACTCATGTTTAGATGATGGTACAACAGGGTCAAATGCGGATTGGTTGTTTGCAGTATCCAGCTTGGGTGACATTTTATTAACTTGGTGAACAGAGAAACTGTAAGCATTTCCATAAGATGGACTGGAAGAAGAAACTCTAATTCCCAAAGATGTTTGGGGATTTTCTACTACTTCAGAATGAGTTCTTTTCTTCTGTTGAATTGCATTATTTGTGATGTTTGTAGGAGATTTTTGTTTTCTAAGGATCTGGTCAGTTTTGCATTGCTTGGCAGTTACAGACGTCACACGTGCTTTATTAGTTTGCGTCAGTTTCTTTGATTTCTGTCTCACGGGTAGCAATGGCTTGCTTTGAGTATTAGAAGCAAGTCCATCATTAATTGCATCACAGTCGGTCCAGTTGGCGGTTGTTAAGCATTTTTCAGGATCAGGTGTTGAGGTAGACAACATCCTATTGAACGGCACACTAGTTTTAATTGGGTGGCCTACATAACGAAGTGGTTCAGCTGTGAAACAATAAAAAGACAAGATCAATAGATTTAATTAAAGAAAAGTCAAATTAGGAACATCATGAAAATTGCATACATTTTGTCATATTGGAATAGATAAATGGATTTAGAATAGAACATTTAACCACACAACGATTGACTTAAATATTTATTTCCATACAATCTTTGAATTAATTCTACCTGATTAACATCATTTCTAAATGTCTGTCTGGATCTAAAGACAAACAAGTCACTGCTGTAAGCAATGGCAGTACTGTAAAGTGAAGAGTATTGCAGTGTTTTTCATTGTTGGATTCAATTTCACCCAAGAGCAAAGACACCTGCACTAATAGATTTATGCCCCAACTATGGGGGTTTGCTTCTCATATCCTTAACATCATGGAAGCTGAACATAAGCAACAGCCCGCAGATGATTCATAGAGAAAATCAGCCTTATATATCAAATTTCAAATTCTGTGAAAAATCAGATTATTCTTTCTTTCATTTGTTGTTAACAATAAAATAATCACAAGTTAGGAAAAAGAAACCGAAATAATAATCAAATGAACAAGAACAAAATATATGTCCACTCTAATTCATCATCATCATTATCATTATTTAATATCTATTTTCCATGCTGGCATAGATTGGATGGTTTGACTGGATCTGGCAAGCTTGAGAGCTGCACTGGTTCTATTGTCTGCATTGGCATGGTTTCTATGGCTGGATGCCCTTCCTAATGCAATATCAACAAAAGCAGCCTAACTTATGATTTATCACAACACGTTCACAAACTTGTAGACGATTAGATATGGCTGACTGAACCAAACTACTACATTACCAATAGTTATCTAACTAGCTCCTGAAAGGCAAAAATCAAACCTGGCAAAAACTGAACTCAGAATGTAGAAAATTGAAACTAAGCGTTTTTAGTCCAGTGAAGAAAGAAAAGTCAAAATGCATGGAAATTAGTGATGTTGGTGTTCTGTGAGGAGGGTGAGCTCTGATATTTCAGGTAGAACACTTATTTGAAGAAAAAAGGTGAGTTGGAAAGTCCTGAACTTCATTCATTCTTCTAGCACGCTTTTCATTTCTTTAAAAGAGAGAACCCACCCTGAAATATCAGAACTCACCTCCCTTCACAACATATGAACTTTTGATTCTGCCATACTATCAGTGCTTTTCTTGTAACAATCTATTTAAACAGTAAATTATCTCTTTTTAAATATATTTCATATTTTGTAATGAGTCCAAGGATAGAAAGAGCCCATAAACCTTTAGTCCACACTAAACTGAGGAGAGCTTGGTAAGGCTAATTCAGTTGACATTTAGCATGCTCTTTCATTTGGTGTTGAAAGGAGGGAATCATCGGCAAAGAGCTTTTACTAGAAAGATGAAATTCCAAGGGGGAAAGAATCCTTATTTGGCTTCACTTAGTCCTATGATTCATAGAGCCATCATATTTGTTTTTAATCTACATAATTCATTAATTAAATCAAAAGTAAAATAATCAAGACATTATTATATACATGGGATTGGGGCAATCATTAATGCAGTAATGAAAGGCTTTATGGTATATAGTTATAGCCCTTTATGTTCTGAGTTCAAATCCTACAATGAACACCATTACTTTTCAGCTTTCCGGGCCCTGTATCAAGCATCAATCAAGTACTGGGGTCAATTTAAGCAACTGTATCCAACCCCATAATTTGTGACCTTATGCCAATGTTAGAAATCAATATTATACAGTGGTACTAAGGTGAATGTAAACCTTTTGATGTTGGCTTTTGTGTCTCAATTCGGTTTATTAGTCTTGGAGAAGCAGAACGGTATGTATGTTCAGTGGTCCCAGAGGAATCAGTAGTAGAACCAACCAGCTCTAAATGAAAGGAGAAAAAGAAAAAACAGAACAATTATAATTATTTAAGAGCAATCAAATAAAGAAAAAAACCTTCTTAAAAGGTCATCATTGTCATTTAACATGTACTTTTCTATACTGACATCATACAGATCTTCCTGCTTCACAACCATATGGTTCTTGGTTCAATATGACTGAACAGCACCTAGGATTATAGGATTAGTCTCTGCTACCACAACCTTGGGTTGACAAATGCCTTGTGAGTAAATTTGACAGACAGAAACTGAGCAGAAGACCTTCATATATGAGTATGTACGTATCATCATCATCACCATTTTCCATCCACTTTCGATGGTTGGATGAACTGTCACAGTCTGAGTGAGTTCTCAGATATACTACTCTCCTAAATATTTCAGTTTCGGGTTGGATTCTATTGTAGGAATGACTGTCCTCACATCAACTACCTGACAGACTACACCAGGTACATTTTATCATGGCACCAGCACAGGTGAGTTTGTCACAACCTTAACAAGACCTTCTCAATCCCACAGTTCTGCTTGCTCACCTGCATCTTTACAGAGTATCCTGCATGGAGACACACACACACACACACACACACAGACATTCAATGGGTGAGAAAACACTATTATAGCATACAATAGAGAAACAGATTAATGCTCAGAAGTTCCCAGATTCTTAAAACCCAACTTCCTAATCAAGATAAAAATAATTCTGCAGAACAAAAGTTGGTTCAAAAGTTGGTTCTAGCTCAAGTATTTAATAAAATACAAGCTGGTCAAACACACACATATATATATATGGCATTATTATTTACATCAGTTACAATATATGTTATATATAAAACATGAAAAGAATATATTTAGCAAAGCAAAACTAAATTCCTAGCTATTATTTTACAGTTGTTCCAAACATTCAGTCAGTTTGATGCAATAATATGCAAATGGGTGTGCATACTTATGGTATATATATATATATATATATATATATATATATATATATATGTGTATGTATGTATGTATGTATATATATATATTAATTACTGGCAGAACTTACAGAGTGGCTCAAAGGCAGAGAGTTTCATGCAGTGGCACTTCCCATATATATGTGTGTGTGTGTGTGTGTGTGTGTTTGTGTGAGTGTGTGTGCCAGCATCGACAATGGACATTAAATGATGATGATATCATCATCATCATCGTTTAACGTCCGCTTTCCATGCTGGCATGGGTTGGATGGTTCGACTGGGGTCTGGGAAGCCAGGAGGCTGCACCAGGCTCCAGCCTGATTTGGAAGTGTTTCTACAGCTGGATGTCTTTCCTAATGTCAACCATTCCAAGAGTGTAGTGGGTGCTTTTTACATGCCACCAGCACTGGGGCCAGAGGGGGCTGGCATTGATCACGCTTGGATGGTACTTTTTACATGCCACCGGCACGGGAGCCAGAGGGGGCTGGCATCATAAACGTTTGGATGGTGCTTTTACGTGCCACCGGCACAGAAGCCAGTTAAGGCAGCACTGGCATCAGCCACATTCAGATATATATTTAGCTGGTTGTTTGCTTTATGTCCATTTTGTAGAGAAATTGTTTTACTACCAGATGTCCTTCCTGTCACTAACCTTTAACTGTTTTTCAAATATGAGATTTCTTATTCTACTAATCTTCATAAGTGACAAGCCAGCCGACAATTTATTGATAAGAAATTGCCAACAAACAGGTCAGGCTGATGCTACAGTAGAGCCACTTAGCCAAAGTGCTGCACCATGAAACTGAACCTGAGAAGTATATATATATATATATATATATATATATATATATATATATATATATATATATATAACTCTTTTACTTGTTTCAGTCATTTGACTGTAGCCATGCTGGAGCACCACCTTTTAGTCGAGCAAATCAACCCCAGGACTTATTCTTTGTAAGCCCAGTACCTATTCCATCGGTCTCTTTTGCCAAACTGCTAAGTCACGGGGATGTAAACACACCAGCATCAGTTGTTAAGCGATGTTGGGGGGAAAAACACAGACACACAAACATACACACACACACACACACATATATATATGACGGGCTATATAGTATATATATATATATATATATATATATATATACGAGGCTATAGTAGAAGATGCCCAAGGTGCCATGCAGTGGGACTGAACCTGGAACCATGTGGTTGGTAAGCAAGCTTCTTACCACACAGCCACTCCTACGCCTATTCATAGGATATTCACAGGAACTGTAATTTGCAGGGTAACTTAAAACATCTTTTGAATAAAAAATACCCTTAAATATATTGAACCAGTGAATGACTGATTAGAATCTTGTAACATTGCTGTTGTACACAAAATTTGATATAAAACAAATGTCCATTTGCATTGCTGAAGTGATGATTAAAATCGAAGATAAATGTCCATTTAAATCAAGCTTTAAGTTACTGAAATGTTCACTTTTAATCTGGAAAATGTCTATCTTCGGCAAAGTGAATACTTTCAAAATTGACAAGACCTGGGAACCAAGCAGCACCTATATTTCTTTCTTAGGTGAGCTGGTAGAAGTGTTAGCACGCCGGGCGAAATGCTAAGCAGTATTTCGTCTGCCGCTACGTTCTGAGTTCAAATCCTGCCGAGGTCAACTTTGCCTTTCATCCTTTCAGGGTCGATTAAATAAGTACCAGTTACACACTGGTGACGATATAATATACTTAATCCATTTGTCTGTCCTTGTTTGTCCCGTCTGTGTTTAGCCCCTTGTGGGTAGTAAAGAAATATATATTTCTTTCTTATTAAAATATAGTAACTTATTACAAATTGTAAACAGAAATATGAATTATGATTACATAAAGTTATCAAAAGAGAAGAGAAATGAACAAATATATATGTAACTAGCTGCCTCTTGCTCATCCTTTCTCATATATATTTTCTACTCTAGGCACAAAGCCTGAAATTTTGGGGTAGGGAGCCAGTCGATTAGATCAACCCCGGTACACAACTGTACTTAATTTATTAACTTCAAAAAGATGAAAGACAAAGTCGACCTTGGTGGAATTTGAACTCGGAATGTAAAGACAGACGAAATACTGCTAAGCATTTTGCCCAGCATGCTAACATTTCTGCCAGCTCTCATATATAAATTGTCACAGCCCACCCTCCTTCCATTTTAAGTGTGTGTATATGAATGTGTCTGTATTTGTATTTTCTATGTATCTTTCTAAATAAACATACACCAACACATATACACTCACTCAAAAGACTTTCTCACTTTCCCAAGCATCAAACTAATACACCTGCTTGTTGTTCATACACCTGTCTTCGTCTTTTGTTTTTCTGTAAATTTCAACTATATATATGTGTGTGTGTGTATTTTTATATAAATAAATTTACATACATAAACATCATTTTAATGTCCATTTTCCCGTGCACACATGGCTTGGGTTAGGCAAAGATTGCTGAAGCAGGCTTTCTACAGCCAGATGCCCTTCCTCTTGCCAAGCCTAACTCATTTCCAAGTAAGGTAATATTTTTCCATGCCCAAATGTTTTTTTACAGACTACTGGAAGCATAGAATACTAATTGTATAATGGTGACTCATTTACACACACACACACACACATATTCATATATTATTTATGTGTGTATGAGTGTGTGTGTGTATATATATATATATATATACATATATATACACAAACTTTGGCCAGTTCATGGCTATACTAGAAGACACTTGCCCAAGTGGTCTGAACCTGAAACCATATGGTTCTCAACTACACAGGCATGCTTGCACTTATGTACACACACACACACACACTGTAATGTGTTAGAAAGGGCATCCAACTATAGAAATCAACTCCAAAATTAAACACACAAGTGAGACGCAGCCTTCCAACAAGTAAGCAGAACACCCCAATATGTACTGACTCTGACCGTGGTTATCTATCCTACTCATGCCAGCATGGAAAGTGGATATAAAATGAGGTAGACCCAGGAAGACATGGAATGAGGTGGTCGAGCATGACCTTCGAAGACTAGGCCTCAGAGACAATGACGTAAAACCAAGACCTCTGGAGATATGCTGTGACTGCGAAGACCTGACAAATAAAGTGAGTTCATAGCTGTATCCAACAACCTGCTTCACACAACCAGCCCCAGCCCATTTAAAGTACCCTGGATCGTAGGATGACCTGCTGTGCTTGAGGAGACCTATTGAGTCAAGTACATCAACATCAAAATAAAAATCAAATGGAAATTGTAGTTGTGATACCCGTGCCGGTGGAACGTAAAAAGCACCATCCGAACGTGGCCAACGCCAGCGCCGCCTTGGCTGGCTTCCATGCCGGTGTCACGTAAAAAGCACCAACCGATCATGGCCATTGACAGCCTCCTCTGGCCCCTGTGCTGGTGGCATGTAAAAAGCACCGACCACACTCACGGAGTGGTTGGCATTAGGAAGGGCATCCAGCTGTAGAAACACTGCCAGATCAGACTGGAGCCTGGGGCAGCCTCTTGGCTTCCCAGACCCCAGTCGAACCGACCAACCCATGCTAGCATGGAAAACGGACGTTAAACGATGATGATGATGATGATGCATTGACACCCACACCCATTCACAAAGACAGAATGCAGGTCAAAATAGTATGATTTCTCCCTTTCTTTCTTTATCATGTTTGTTTGTGACCAAGTGTATGTTGTGTGTGTGTTTTAATAAAATCATGGAACAGACAAACAGACTTTGTATTTTAGCATTATAAAAAAATCAACACAACACTAAAGAAAGGATAACATATTTGCCTACTTCGTTTTCCAGCTAGCATAACTTTTCTTTTAGGTTTTGGGGTCATTTCTTTATTTTTCTGGTTCGCATCATGACTATAACAAAGAAAATAAATAGAAAAGGAAATTAAAAGTGAGATATTAAACTTCAAATGTAACATTTCACAGTCTGCTCAAAATCATAACATCAAGAGAATGCTATTCATGGGACATAAAAAAATTATAATATTCCTCTCAGTATGAGTGTATCTTTCATTCATTTCAGTCATTAGATTGTGACCATGCCAGGGCACTGCCTTGACAAATTTTCAGTTGAATGAATTGAGCCTGGTACTTTCTCTTTTATTAAGGCTTTGGTTGACCTGAAACTATAGTAGAAGACATGCCCAAGATACTGCACTTGTTTCAGTTATTTGACTGTAGCCATGCAGGAGCATCAACTTTTAGTCGAGCAAATCGACCCCAGGACTTATTCTTTGTAAGCCCAGTACCTATTCCATCGGTCTCTTTTGCCAAACCGCTAAGTTACAGGGATGTAAACATACCAGCATCAGTTGTTAAGCGATGTTGGGGGGGGGGGACAAACACAGACACACAAACATATACACACACATACATGTATATATGCATATATACGATGGGCTTCTTTCAGTTTCCATCTAGCAAATCCACTCACAAGGCTTTGGTCGGCCCGAGGCTATAGTAGAAGACACTTGCCCAAGGTGCCACGCAGTGGGACTGAACCCGGAACCATGTGGTTGGTAAGCAAACTACTTACCACACAGCCACTCCTACGTCTAATATTCCTAATTTTGTTAACAGTGAAGGTGCAGTAGCATATTGTATGACATACACACAAACTTTTTACAGTTTATCAAAGATTTTAGAAGTAAAAATAAAAAGGCCACTGAGACCCTTTCAGAATTATACAAAACCCATAGGTTGAGGACTGTTTGGAGTAGAGGTACTTTTGTAGGCTTGTGATGTGAAGGAAATTTGTTATTTGTAGCAGGTCTATCAACTACCTAAAGGCTCCCTTGTTGGCTCATTTGAATACATGTTTAAATAAAGAGGATTCAAACCTAAAAGTCCTCTGAAAGAGGCTTCAAACACAAGTTAATAAACATTAAAGATAAGAAACTTAAACCCGGAGTGGTTTCTATGGCTTACCTTCTGCTGACTCCTGTGGTTGGCTTTATAAACAAAAAACAAGAAAGAAAATCAAGAAACTAACATTAAAATAACTTTGATATGAAAAATATAAAAAATTTAAATAAAAGATAACACAAAATATGAAATGAAAATTTTAAAATAAAACATTCTTTCTTTTTACTTTGTAAATTCTATAAATAATATTTTTCATTTTCACTGATTCTATTTTTAAGATATTCTTTGAGGGACAAGAACTTTTACAATGCTTGGATGTTTTCTAGTGAATAGATTATCATGGTAATTCACAAAGAAAGTTGCAAGTAGGTGGTAATAATTTCTAATAAGTTCTACAAATAATATTTTTCATTTTCACTGATTCTATTTTTAAGATATTCTTTGAGGGACAAGAACTTTTACAATGCTTGGATATTTTCTAGTGAATAGATTATCATGGTAATCCACAAAGAAAGTTGCAAGTGGGTGATAATAATTTCTAATAAAAACAAGTAATTACAACATTTCATGAAAAGGCACTAGGAATTACATCAACCCAAGTCCATAGCTAGTTCTGAATTTATGAAACCCAGAAAGTTGACAGATAAAATCAGCAATAATGAGATTTGAATTCAGAATGTAAAGCCAAGTCACATACAACACAAGGTATTTTCTATTAATTCTGCTATCCATCAGCCCTCAATAATAACTGTATTTACGTGTATGTTCAAAGATGAGAGTACATTATATATATAGATATGTGTGTGTGTGTGTGTGATGAAAATCATCATCACTGTGGCACCTGGCACCTGTGCAGGTGGCACGTAAAAAGCACCCACTACACTCGAGGAGTGGTTGGTGTTAGGAAGAGCATCCAGCTGTAGAAACACTGCCAGATCAGACTGGAGCCTGATGCAGCCCTGGCTTCCCAGACCCCGGTCGAACCGTCCAACCCGTGCTAGCGCGGAAAACGGACGTTAAACGATGATGATGATGATATACCAGAATAAGCACATAAATGTGAAACAAAGTGGAAAAAATAGTACTTGAATACCAGAGGTAGAGTAATATGATTTATTAAAAAGCAGCAAAAATATCACAGAAAATATTAGTGTTTGATATTTTTGCTGCTTTTTAATACACATATATATATATATATATATATAAACTATAACATAAATAATATCAAATAATATAGTACTCAATATGTCGAGTAATGATGTATTTATATATTTATAAAGCAATAGAAGTAAAATATCAGGCTACCAAATGTTTCGTGCCAAGCAACTCATTCAGGCCCCGTATCTCCACATGTTTAGAGTTACGAAAAATATTTTGAGAAAATACATTTATAAACGTTTCCACTTCTGTTAAGGCGAATAACTCTTAGATAGTCATTGTGAGTTATTTTTCCTTGATTGTCTCAAGAATTAGCATTGGCGATGCTGGAAAAGAAAAGAAAATCTGTTGAAAATTGAGGAAGAACAAATGGTACGATTGAAAACAGGTTATACATCATCATTAGAGAGAGTGTTGAAAAGAATAGAGGTGGGGGGAACACGAAGGTGAGTTTTGAATGAAATAATATACAGAAATGCGAGAAAGAGGAAAGGTAGAAAAGCAAAGCGATAATAAAGCAAAGCTGAACAGAGTTTAATACTCTCTTTACTCTTTTTACTCTTTTACTTGTTTCAGTCATTTGACTGCGGCCATGCTGCCGAACCGCTAAGTAACGGGGACATAAACACACCAGCATCGGTTGTCAAGCAATGCTAGGGGGACAAACACAGACACACAAACACACACACGCATATATATATACATATATACATATATACATATATTCAGTTTCCGTCTACCAAATCCACTCGCAAGGCTTTGGTCGGCCTGAGGCTATAGTAGCAGACACTTTCCCAAGGTGGGACTGAACCCAGAACCATGTGGTTGGTTAGCAAGCTACTTACCACACAGCCACTCCTAATATGGAGCAATTTTTTTTTTTTTTCTAACACAAAGGTTTTTCACAATATCTCTAAATATGGAGATATGAGCCTGAATGAGTAATTGGTAGGCCAGCATTTTATACATATTGCTTTATAAAGATATTTATGATGTACATTGAAACAATATGCAGGTTCCTGGAAGTCATATATCTAAAATAGAAAAATATAATTATATTATGTATTGAGTTAAATGTCCTTTATTAAGAAGTGGTCTTCTTGATCATTATTTGAGAATTATACTGTAGTACTAATTCTTAAAGACTCTTCCATTGTCTGCTACAGGATCAGGTCTAGTTTAATTGTTTCTGACATTTTTATGTTAAGATTTATATGGGTCTTATATTTAAGCGGATCTATATCAAGATTTTAGTTTATTAGTAGTATTAGTCCATCAGAAATTTAGTGGTTTACAGGATTTTTATGTTAGATATTAGCTAGTTATGTTATGGGGAATTTATGACACATACACACACACACTTTTGTTATTCTTTATTTTTATGATGAAGGACTAGCATTCAAAACAAAATTCTCCACCTTGGTTGTAAGCATTAAACTAATACATTTATTAAAACTTGCCCCACCCATATCTTCTTTTTGTATATTCTTTTTTATTTTTACTTGTTTTAGTCATTTTGACTGCGGCCATGCTGGAGCACCGCCTTTAGCCGAGCAAATCGACCTCAGGGCTTATTCTTTGTAAGCCTAGTACTTATTCTATCAGACTCTTTTGCCAAACTGCTAAGTTATGGGGACGTAAACGCACCAGCATTGGTTGTCAAGTGATGTTAGAGCGAGGGACACACACCCACACGTACATATACGACAGGCTTCTTTCAGTTTCTGCCTACCAAATCCACTCACAAAGCTTTGGTCGACCCAAGGCTATAGAAGACACTTGCCCAAGGTCCCATGCAGCGGGACTGAAACTGGAACCATGTGGTTGGTAAGCAAGCTACTTACTACATGAAATAATTTACAGTTGCGTACAAAATGCAATGTTGCATAGTAGTGGAAGTATGAGTATTAAATGCAGATTATGTGCAAAGGGTGGGAAAAAAATGAAGGCAGCAGGCTCTACTGGGTGTGTTAGTGTGCATAAGCAATGCAGTACAATAAACTGAGACAAAAACAGGAATGTGAGCAGAATCAAATGTAGCATGCAACAGAGATCCAAATGGAATGAAACTGTTCAAAATAAAAGAAGACATGGGCCAAGGTAGTTAAAGCTGATCTTAATTTCACAAAGGAGATGACAAACCCAATAAATGGCAGGATACTGTGTTGGAGAAAACTCAACCACTGCATGTAAGCATGAAAAGCAGATATAATGATGATGATACCAAATATTTAAAATTTTTGTAAACTATGTAATTTCAAACTATATTGTTTCAATGAAATATGTTGTATAAGTTGAGAAAAGAAACATTTACATTTAGTTGTTTCCTCGTTTGTCGACGAATACCTTGCTGAATGACTGGTGACATTGTATAATAGCGAAACCAACTCGAGCTGTAGATAATTCTGCGATGTTTCAAATCCAGAGTAATTTCACACATTGTTTAGTTAGGGAAGTAGCTTGACATGTGTTGATAAGAATCTAAATACAATGAAAGAAGTAACAAATACCAAAAACGTTTTCATTTAATCTTCCCGGATCTTTTCGGTTTGACCAGCAGTTTTTTAATATAATTTCCACGTAACTAAACACTTTTAAACTTCGTATACTGGTAGAATGTGTTTATAAAACATCTTTTTCTCTTGGCTTTATGGAGAAAATTCTATAGTTTGTAAGATATTTGTTGTTTTTTTTCTTCAATTTCAACCAATCAGTGACGTCTATTGAGGTGAAAACATTCTGTGCCGTATGAATAAGTCCCTCGTTTAAGAAACAGATTGGGTTTATTTACATTTCTGAAGAAAAAAAAGATACCCTTCCCCCACCCCTAACCCTAAAACAGATTGAAATGCCATAGATCGATACTAGGGTCATAATTATGGGTGACAATTTCATATGACACCACTAGAAAAAACTGCCGTTCAAACCGAAAAGATCCATCTTCCCATTGATATCTTCAATTCAACTTCAGCAGTAGGAATTACCTCCCCAACAAATCCAGCTTCTTCACTCAATTGAGTCTGAATGGGAGATATTTTCTTTAATGTGGATTTAAAAAATTTTTTTTTACATAATCATCATCATCATCAATACATCATAAAGCAAAAGGGAGAAAAAAGAAAAACACAAAGAAAAGCAGCTATAGCTGTGAGTCAAGTTGTTAAAATTGACTGGCAGTGTATAAGCAACAAAAAGCAAAATGACAACATCAATTATATATTGAATTCATTTGTTTAATAACGATGTTTGGTACAAAACTGCAGATTTGTAAAGCTAAGGTCAAACCAGTGAAGCTCTAGCTTAAAAGGGGAACAGCTATCTTTTACAAGGCAGTTTATCCAACACTACTGATTCTACCTCTTTTACTTGTTTCAGTCATTTGACTGTGGCCATGCTGGAGCACTGCCTTTAGTCAAGCAAATCTACCCCAGGACTTATTCTTTGTAAGCCTAGTGCTTAGTCTATGGGTCTCTTTTGCCAAACCGCTAAGTTACGGGGGTACGTAAACACACCAGCATCGGTTGTCAAGCGATATTGGGGGGACAAACACAGACACACGAATATATACACACACATACACATACATATATACGATGGGATTCTTTCAGTTTCCATCTGACAAATGCACTCACAAGGCTTTGGTCAGCCCAAAGCTATAGTAGAAGACACTTGCTCAAGGTGCCATGCAGTGGGACTGAACCCAGAACCATGTGGTTCGTAAGCAAGCTACTTACCACACAGCCACTCCTACCTGTTCACAACCTTTACATATTGATTTCTAAAACTGGTACAAACCCACACATTAGGAAGGGATAGAATAGATAATATCAGCCCACTGAATTATTTTTATTTTATTTTCTTCTCATGTTTTCTGTAATCAATATTTTCATGGGTTTGCTTCATTTACAAGAATGACTCGGAAGTATTTGGCAACTCAAGCAGAACAAATATTACACAAAGTATTTTCGTTTGAAACCAGTTAATAGGTTTTCAAACAAACAGGGGACAAATGCATGCACTCACATTACATACACAATGGGCTTCCATACATTTTACTTTTACGAAATTCCTCTAACAACGTATTTTTTAACAAATTTTCCTAAGATGGTATATTATGGATTCGATCTTGGAACTACATATTGCAAAGCAAACTTCTTAGCCACTTATCTAACCTGATACTAAGTCTATCCATCTCAGAAAGATGAGAGCAAAGTCAACCCTGGTGGGACTGGAAATCTTAACATAGGCATAGGAGTGGCTGTGCAGTAAGTAGCTTGCTTACGAACCACATAGTTCAGGATTCAGTCCCACTGTGTGGCACCTTGGGCAAGTGTCTTCTACTATAGCCTGGAGCAGACCAAAGCCTTGTGAATGAATTTGGTAGACAGAAACTGAAAGAAGCCCGTCGTATATATGTATATATACATGTATGTGTGTGTATATGTTTATCCCCCCCAACATCGCTTCACAACTGATGCTGGTGTGTTTACATCCCCGTAACTTAGCAGTTCAGCAAAATAGACCGATATAGAATAAGTACTAGGCTTACAAAGAATAAGTCCTGGAGTCGATTTGCTCGACTAAAGGCAGTGCTCCAGTATGGCCACAGTCAAATGACTGAAACAAATAAAAGAGAAAGAGACTGTGTGGTAAGAAGTTTGTTTCCCAACCACATGGTTCCAGGTTCAATCCCACTGTGTGGCATCTTAGGCAAGTTTCTTCTACTATAGCCCCAAAGCCTTGTGAGTCGATTTGGTAATGGGAAACTGAAAGAAGCCCGTCGTATATATACATGTATATCTCTATCTTTGTGTCTGAGTTTGTCTCCAATCCCTTCTTGACAACTGGTATTGGTGTGTTTATGCCCCTGTAACTAAGCAGTTCGGCAAACAGGATCGATAGAATAAGTACTAGGCTTTAAAATAAATCTTGGGGTGTATTTGTTTAACAAAAAACCCTTCAAGACGATGATCCAGCATAGTTGCTGTCAAATGACTGAAAACAAAAGATAAAAGATATAGAAACATTAACTAAATAGGACATGTTGTCTGACCCTTTACCATTTCCTCCATCCTTCAACTTCTTCAGTATTGACATGATAAATGACAAATTGTTTTAACTAATCCGAGGCGCGAAAATAGGTGCTAGAATAAAGTACACAATTCGGAAATAATCGTATTTTAGTGTTAGTGATAAACTCCTCAAAAGCAAAAACTAGAACGTCATTTCCAAGGGAAACAACTTTGGTGGGCTTACTGAAAGATCTATGGCAGCTATTCTCAACCATTTGTTTTTCCTATCTTTGAATCCCTTTGATTACTATTTTATTCTGGTGAACCCCAATAGCAATTCGATGATTAAAAACTAGTTATATAGAAACTTCTTACAAAATTCCTATTCACTTGTGGAGCACCACCTTTAGTCGAACAAACCAACCCCAGGACTTATTCTTTGTAAGCCTAGTACTTGTTCTGTCTGTCTCTTTTGCTAATTTATGGGGACGCAAACACACCAACATCGGCTATCAAGGGTTGGGACGGGGACAACAAACACACATACACGTGTGTGTATGTATGTATGTATATATATATATATATATATATATATATATAGATATATATATTACATATATACACACGACGTGCTTCTTTCAGTTTCTGTCTACCAAATCCACTCACAAGGCGTTGGTCGGCCTGCCCAAGGTGCCACGCAGTTGGACTGAACCCGGGACCAAGAGGTTGGTAAGCATGCTACTTACCAAACAGCCAATATACACATTTGAAATTAATGTACTTAGAAAGGGAATAAGAAAAAAGAAATTTTTTCAACAGCTCAAGACATGTTAAATGAAAAATCCTGAAGTGTGTGCACATCCACAAAATAGCAAACTGTTTAGCAACAACATTCCTAACATTTCTTTCAAGTTATTCTCTATTTAATTCTTTCACAGCTAAACAAGATTTTTCCGTCGTGTATCCGTAAAATTCTTCTCTGAACTAATAAGTCAAGTGTGTACACACCAAGGTGCGACTTGTTGAACCCAGCCAAAAGTTTTTTGTGTATTGTGAGAGAGGTGAGAAAGTGCTCGTGCATGCATACACAGAAAATTTCTGCATATAAACTATACGCATAAATTCTTTGTCTCACTAATAATTAATTAATAGCAATTTGGTTTTTCTATTTGATTAGCAAGATTCTTAAAGTAAACTTGTTTTACCCTGGGAAGGTCATTAAGCAAATAACACACACACACACACAGTTTCACTTCTTTCATTATTATTAGTCAACAAGTTAATCATTTTCCAATTAACTAATTGATTGGAATTTGCATCACCGGTCTGGAACCCCGATCTTGCCCAGGATATTAATCGTCTGGAAACCGTTCAGCAACGTGTAACCAAGAGAATACCCTCCATCAGGCATTTGCCATATTCTGAACGCCTTACTTCCCTGGGCATGGACACATTGAAACTCCGACGTCTGGCAGCTGACTTGGCAGACACCCATAAAATTATTAACCATCTTTAGGCGCAGGAGTGGCTGTGTGGTAAGTAGCTTGCTTACCAACCACATGGTTCCAGGTTCATTACGACTGCGTGGCACCTTGGGCAAAGTGTCTCCTACTATAGCCTCGGGCTGACCAAAGCCTTGTGAGTGGATTTGGTAGACGGAAACTGAAAGAAGCCCATCGTGTATATATAAATATATTTATATATATATGTATGTGTGTCTGTGTTTGTCCCCAACCCATCATCGCTTGACAACCGATATTGGTTTGTTTACGTCCCCGTAACTTAGCGGTTCGGCAAAAGAGACCGATAGAATAAATACTAGGCTTCCAAAGAATAAGTCCTGGGGTCGATTTGCTCGACTAAAGGTGGTGCTCCAGCATGGCCACAGTCAAATGACTGAAACAAGTAAAGAGTAAAGAGATCTTACAAACAATAACTCTGAGCACCTTTTCAAACTCCACCTGTCTAACACCCGTGGACATATTTACAAAGTCAGAAAAAAGCACAGCTGAGTTCGTCAGAGTCCTTTCTGTGACCTCATCAATAGCATATACCCTCACTATTTCAGACTGTCAATCACCGAACGTATGAAATATTCAGAAACAAGGACTTCAAGCTCAGAACATTAAGGAATTTAACTAAATATTACATGACATTAAACCCAGAACTATTGATTCTACTCGACTAGGATCCCTCTAATCATTAATATTAAGGATATGGTTTGACCACAAGTTGGTCCTGATCACAGACATTCCAGCTGTGACTATCATATTTTTTTTTACTTGCTGTTATATTCTCTGGATTACGTTTTTTTTTTTTTCTAAAACGACAGGGTATAGGTTGAGTGAGACTTGTTGCTGTTTCTAGCAAGTCGTGCAACTGTTTAGAAGCTTCCTTGTTGAGTCATATTAAGAAAATATTATAAATTTCTGATGTATTCAACTTCACATATGCCTATAATTGGATTTTGATTTGACACAAATAGGATTCTCATTTAGGTTCTTTTAAAATATATCATCATTGTGTCTAATTGGAAAGGGGAAAACACACTTAAAAAATCAGAATTATAGTTGTAGAGTTCAAATTCAAGTGAGATTATCAGTGAAGGACTGATGTTGAATTAATTTACTATACCCCACTCTCTCCCCAATATATAATAATAATAATAATAATAATAATAATGAAATTATTGTATACAGTGCTCAGGTGCACCACAACTTGTCAGAAAGTGCATATAAAGTACATGCAGTAATGTAAAAATGTCTGGAAAGCGAACAATGTATGAGTCAGATACATGCTTGTGTGTGTATGGAGGGGAGAAAATCAGGTGTAGTTTTGGCGAATCTCAGAAAGCATGGAAGTTTTGAAGGATGCAGTGCTCCGACAACTAACAACTGATGCCGGCAGTTTGTTCCATGCTTCAGCAACTCTCAGCGTGAAAAAAAATGTTTCCTGAAGTCATGGGAGCTGTGCTGTTTTCTGACTTTGTAAATATGTCTGGCCTTGTACCAACAATAAAAATTGGCATTACGCAGAAATGTCAATTTTAGCCAGATAAAAAAAAATGTCCCATTTCATTTAAATACTATAAATATTAGAGTAATTTCAACAGTATTTTAACGACTTTATAAAGAGACACGTCGTGACTTGAACACAATGGGCAGCACAATTTTTAGAATGGCATTACACTTATGTGAAGAAAAAGTTGAAATAAAATTGCTTAATTTCATTTATACTGCTTTAATGTTCACGAGAAATATATAAACGTCAGAACATCATTTGCGTTCTTTCCATTGCAAATACCAGATTTTGTGCCGAGTTTAAAAAGATATTTGTCATTTAACTCAAGTTCGGTTTGACTGACGCATTCCATCCACTAAAATTCCTCCACCTCTTCCTTTTTAGTTTATAGTAAACCCTGGACTACATTATCCAGTGTATACCTCTTTTAAGGCGGTAGGGCATGGTTTGGAAGATTGGCTGCTGTTTCTAGCGAGTGAAGCGCCACATACTCCCCCCACGTCAGTTTGTAGAAAAAAAATGACACAAACAATACAGCGCTAGACAAGATGCATTACGGTAAATAAATAAATAATTACAATAGAAGTAAATAAGTATCAATATTATAGTAAAGCCTTAAAAAAAAGTTTTGGACAAGCATCAATATCACGCCCTTCTTGCCAAAAAACACCGGACAAAATGCTTAAGGGGCATCTCGTCCGTCTTCACACCCCACCAAGGTTGACTTTGCCTTTCATCTTTTCGAGATCGATAAAATAAGTACTAGTCAAGTACTGCAGTCGACATAGTCGACTTTCCCTTCCCCTCAAAAACTGCTGGCCTTGTGCAAAAATTTAAAACCATTAAGGATTGTTTATTATTATCAATAATAATAATTATTATTATTATCAATAATAATAATTATTATTATTATCAATAATAATAATTATTATTATTAATAATAATACTTATTATTATTATTATCAATAATAATAATTATTATTATTATCAATAATAATAATAATAATAAAGGTACAAGACCTGGAATTTCGACCTCGGTACTTTATTTTATCGACCCTGGTAGGATGAAAGGCATTCGGACGGGATTTGAACTCGGAATGTTAATAAGCCTTTTGTGTTGACATATCACGAAGTTTCTGATTTATAACTACAGAGAGAGAAATGGGAATGAAGTGAAGTTTATGGTATTACCTTCACAAAAAAAGCTATTATTAATGGCTATAAGTGATGTCAGGGTGGGCTGAAGGAGAATAATTTACCTTCGTGTTTAATTCGTTGACCAAAACATCTTGAAACAAGATCCAACATGTTGTCGTCGTCTTCTGCTCTTGAAGGGAATTTTGTTTGTTTGTTTTAATGAATGGAGCTTGCTATGGTGAGCTAAACTTCATATCTTGGATACGAAGTTCTGTAATAACACAGGAATGTTATTGAAATTCCCTTGGAATAAGTATTAGCAACAGCTGTACCAAAAATCTATCACGTAAGTCGGTATCGAAAGTGTCGTCAAAACAAATCGAATGCTTGAATTTTCCACGCAACTCTGCAGATCCGATATAGCTGCTCACTGATTGGTTGATTTTATATACCCGTTCTTGTACACTTCCGGTTTTCTCAAACCAGCTGATACTTAACTATGGAGGACCAATAAGAAATAAAATGAATATGAAATAAGATAAAATGGGAGGTGATTTAATCTCTTTATAACTTTTAAAGAAATAAAATGAATATGAAATAAATTAAAATGCGAAGTGATTTAATCTCTTTATAACTTTTTTTTCTGATTAAGGTTTGAATTTGATAATGTCTCTTCAAGGAAACCCAATAATTCAGAAACATGTCCTTAGCAGTCACTAAGCCTCCTTAACAAAGATCAGATTTCCCCAATTAGCATAATATAGTAATCCCTTGACTATCGCGGGTATTATGTTCCACAATAGGTGAAAATCCGCGAAGTAGAAACAGTACTGCACTGTGTATTTTTTATATTATTTTTAAATTTATATCATCATCATCATCATCGTTTAACGTCCATTTTCGATGATAGCATGGGTTGGACGGTTTGACCAGGTTCTGGGAAGCCAAGAGGCTGCGCCAGGCTCCAGTCTGATCTGGCAGTGTTTCTACAGCTGGATGCTCTTCCTAACTCCAACCACTTCGTGAGTGTAGTGGGTGCTTTTTACATGCCACCGGCACGGGGGCCAAAGGAGGCTGGCAAACGGCCACAATTGGTTGCTGCTTTTTACATGTCACCAACACGGACGCCAGTCAGGCAGCACTGGCATCAGCCACATTTGGATGGTGCTTTTACGTGCCACTGGCAAGGGTATCTTAACTACAATTTCCATTTGATTTTTATTTTGATGTTGGTGTTGACGTTGACGTACTTGACTCAATAGGTCTCCTCAAACACAGTGGATCACTCTACGATCTAAAGTTAGCAAAGCAGGCCATCCTGCAAGCCATGAACTCACTTCATTTGTTGGGTCTTCGCAGTCACTTCGTCATTTCCTCTGTGAGGCCCAACATGCCACCGGCACGGGTATCTCAATTACAATATCCATTTGATTTTTATTTTGATGTTGATGAACTTGACTCAATAGGTCTCCTCAAGCACAGCAGGTCACCCTATGAACCAAGGTTAGCACAGCAGACAGTCCTGCGAGCCATGAACTCACTTCGTTTATTTTATCATAAATGGAAAACAACACCACCGAGGAATCAACGTAACTTAAATAATAAACTGTGATATTGCAAGGGATTACTGTAATACTTTTAGTGAAATAAAACCGTAATTACTGTTAGGTTATTTTTGTTTTGTTTGTTTCCTTTCTCCAATTAAGAAAAACATTTTAATCAGTCAGGAATTTCTTGTTTTTGATGTAGTTTCATGTTTGTGATATGATGTAGACTGAGAAACAACATATCTAATAGACAATGTTAATTAATTAGTCTATATGCTTTAATTTCTAGGTTTGTTGTTCCTTGTGTTAGTGTTATCATGTTATTATGTATCAGTGATTGAATAGATTTTCCTCATTGTACTATAAGTTAACCCTTTCGTTACTGTATTTACTTTGAGATGCTCTGTGTTTCTTTCAATTACTTTAAATATAACAAGAATTTAGTAAAATAACTTAGTTATCATGAAGCTAGTGTTAAGAACCATTGTGCTAATGTGTCACCACTTCCAATTCCTGTTGATGCTCAGGCAGCATTTACGCTTTTAATGCTGTTGACTCCACTGGGTCGAATGGTACTACCCAGGTGTCAAAACCATAGTGAAATTCATTAGGAATTGATGATAGTAATGTATATTTGATGTGCTTGTTTGTGAATTTTTTTTATATTTCGGGGTCTCATTATTCCAAGTTATCCTTTGTTATAATAAAGTGTTTTTGGATTCATGGTTTATGGTGGTTACTTAAACAGATAGTAATTGCTTTAAATCATAGATAATCTTACAAGGCTTGAATAACACTTAGATAATGGTTTCTAGTTTTAGGAGGCTCCGTGGCATATATCGTTTCCTTCTTTATTTTCATTCCATACTGTATGGCTGGATACTGTAGCATATCAGGTTTTCTATAGAGCTTACCAGCCCCTCATTCAACCCTTTTCGATTTCTGGAGAAAGAGATGTTATGTGTTGTCCAGTGAAACATTTCTTAAGGAACAGCACAGCTAATTCAGAGAGACAGACAGAGAAGAAATTATCCCAATTCTTGATTGATACTTTATCCACTCTAGAAAAAAGAAAAGCAATGTTGACTTTGGTATCTGTTCATGGGTATCCCAGTTTTTAGAATAGGTATATCATATCCCTGCAAGTCATGAGAGGCAATTGAAAAGATTGGCTTCAAGAAGGGCATCACTGTCCAACTTATGCTACCATTGAGCGGTAGACATAAAAATTATAATGATGATGACATATCTCACAAGCTTCTGTCAACCAAATTTCACCTATAATGCATTGGGCAATTTGAGATTCTGTTGGAAGACACTTACCAAACATGCAACACAGATTACATGATTTCAAAGGTAGCTTTTTAACCAGTCTTGCCTGCCTCTCTCTCTCTCGAACACACATATGCATGCATAATTAAAGAGTGGACATTTCTAATTTCTTTATTACCTACAAGAGGCTAAACACAGAGGGGACAAACAAGGACAGACATAGGTATTAAGTCGATTACATCGACCCCAGTGCGTAACTGGTACTTAATTTACCGACCCCGAAAGGATGAAAGGCAAAGTCGACCTCGCAGAATTTGAACTCAGAACGTAACAGCAAACGAAATACGGCTAGGCATTTCGCCCAGGATGCTAATGTTTCTAGACATTTCTAACTTCAACTTAGAGTAATATTCTATATCTACACAGTAGTGTTAATCTCAGGTTTAGGTACCATAGTGTTCTGTAGAACTTTCTTCATGACTATGACCAACTTGCACCAGAGAGAGCTTAAAGCAGTTCCAGGTGTGACATTACAGGTACAGGTGTAGCCATGTAGTTTAAGAAGTTCACTTTATGACCCAAAAGGTTATGAAGTGAATCACTGAGAACTTGTCTCTGATAAAGGATTAGGAAAAACAAAGAATTATATGCATGGCTAAACATACACACGCACACAGACACAAATGCATGTGGTGTATATACAAGCAGACAGAAAGCTGAAATATATAAAACAAAAAAATTTAGACATTTTATAAGCAACAGAATCAATTGTTTGCTTGTTTTAAATTTATTTTTAAAAAATCACACACACACATACCAAGATAAAATTATCTTAAATAGGATAAAATTATGACAGCTCAATTAGAAAAAAAAATAGGAAGAATAATCAAGTTAAAATGGGGAAAGAAAAAAAGGATTATATCTTTCGTTAATATCAAACAGAAGAATGATATTTTGTTGAAATGTTAATAAATAAATAGAAATTATGTGTAAAAAAGAGAGAGCAATATTTTAGGGGGCTCGTTAAAAATGTATTTTCATTATTATTTTTTTAAATCTTTGTAAATAAAATAAAGAATTAAAAAAAGGTGGTAGAATATCAAATAATTAAAAATAGATGTAGTAGCCAACTAAATCATAAAAAATAGGTATGATAGTTAACTATATAATTAAATATATGTGGTAGCTAATGAAATAATTAAAATTAGAGTGTTAACTAAATATAGCAAATGAAATATAAAGTAATATAAATAAGTCTAATCAGGACTGATGTAGTAAAATGTAAATTAAAGCAATCCCATGGAAGATGTTGTTGTTTAGCCTTTGGTTAGTCCTGTGATCAACGGAATTCCAGCTATGACTATATAATCTTTTTCCTATTACACATTATTATTCAACATATCCTTTATTTACATTGGTAGGGTGCAATTTAAAGCAGGATTGGTTGCTATTTTTAGCATTGCAGGAACCCCCAATTAGTTTTTGAATTGAAAAACATATTATTGCTCAGAGGTACATTTATGTTGTATAATAATAATAATAATAATAATAATAATAATAATAATAATAATAAATAAATAAATAAATAAAAATAAATAAATAAATAAATGTGCCTTTTTAAAGCCTAGTCAGGCTCATGGGCCCAGTTTCCTGGTTTCAATGGTGTATGTGTTCCCCAGCTGGACGGGACGCCAGTCCATCGCAGTGTTACTCATTTTTGCCAGCTGAGTGGACTGGAGCAATGTGAAATGAAGTATCTTGCTCAAGAACACAACGCGTCGCCTGGTCCAGGAATCAAAACCACAATCTTACGATCATGAAGCTGAAACCCTAACCACTAAGCCACACACCTCCACAATAATAATAATAATAATAATAATAATAATAATAATAATAATTTTGGCACAAGAACAGTAATTTTGAGGGGAAAAGGTAAGACAATTCCATTGACCCTAGTAATTGACTGATACTTTAATTTATTGGTACAAATGATGAAAACAAATTTGTCCTAGACAAGATTTTGAACTCAGAACATAGTGAGCTGGAACATGACTACAACATCCTAAAACACTGGCCCTCTCATTCAGCACAGACAAGCATGAAAAACTTACATACAAACACACACGCTGATAGCAGCAATATAAATAGCCTTACTGCCCAAAATGCTCAACTGAAATGCATACCACCAACTATAAGTGTAGTGGAACAACAGCCACATTCTAACTGAGTCTACCTTCCTTACATCTGTTGTGGCCAGCATCAGAATCTACGGCCTTATAAGAATAGCTTAGACAATCGGAAGAGTGCAATGAGTCCAGTCTGTCACACTGTACCTTATGCAATTCATCATTGCATGTTGGAGTCTGCAGTGTGGTCCTCAACTAAGAGGAGACATGATATAACTAGGAAAACAGATCTGGAATTTTTGTGTCGTTATTTAGTCATCTACCTGCAGGTCATATGACAGCTTGATCAGGGATGACCAAGGGCTACACAACAACATAGGCATTCTCTATACAAATGGAGAGCAGATTCTATGATACTTGTATACAAAGTGGTAGAGTGAAAAAAAAAAAAAAAAGGAAAAGAAATGAAAAAAACCCATCAGATCTATCTAGCACTATTTTATCATCCCCAAAAACAGAATTGACTTCAGTGAGATTTAAATAATAATAATAATAATAATGATGATGAAAATGATAAGGGTTTCAGATTTTGGTTCAAGACCAGCAATATTAGGGGGAGGTGACAGCTAATTACATTGGTCCCATTGCTCAACTGGTACTTAGTTGACCTCGGCAGAATTTGAACTCAAATAGTAAAGACAGATGAAAGGTCACTCAGCATTTTGTCCAGCATGCTAACAATTCAGCCAGTTGACCACCTTAATAATAATAATAATAATAATAATAATAATAATAATGATAACAATAATAATAATAATAATGATGATTTCAAATTTTGGCACAAGTCCAGCAATTTTGAGGGAGGGGACAAGTTGATTACATCGACCCCAGCGTCCAACTGGTACTTATTTTATCGACTCTGAAAGGATGAAAGACAAAGTCAACACCAGCAGCATTCAAACTCAGAATGTAAAGTCGAAAGAAATGCTGCTAGCATTTTTCCCAGTGTATAATAATAATAATAATAATAAAAACAACAACAACAACAACAACAATAATATTGGTTTCAAATTTTGGTACAAGGCCAAACCCTAACCTTAACCCTAACACTACATCAACCGCAGTACTGAACTGGTACTTATTTTATCGATCGCAAAAGGATGAAAGGCAAAGTCAACCTCGGTAGTATTTGAACTCAGAACAGACGAAATGCCACTAAGCAATTTTCCCTGTGCAATAACAATTCTGCCAGCTCAATAATAGCCGCGACCGATGCCGTCAGTCGCCGGGAGTCTGTGGTGATATGCTCCGAATAAATACAGCGATGTGGTCCGACCCGTAAGTTAATGGAAACAGACCCGTGAGCTTACGGGTCGTCCCACGCTGGATAGTCACGCTCTAGGTGACTGTTGCACCCCAAGGGGGTCCAGACTATATTGAGGGCTAGCAGTCGGCAGGTGCATGTCTCCGGGATCGTTTGGCATGATGCCGGAGATGTCAATAACATCAATGAATCTTTCCTTTTATTGCCACAAGGGCAATGGATGAGAAGATATTAAAGAGACAAGTTACAAAGCAAAAAGTGTCAATAAAATTGTATGCACAGTATACAAATGTGTGATATCCCAGAGTACCACTATTTGGGGTCAATCAAAGAATCCTACACTCTTAAGATTACCCTACTGACTAAAAGTATATGTACTCTCCTAGTTGCTACTCCCAAATACTGAGAATGGACCCATTCATTCATGCCATGCTCACTATTCTCATTCAACTTTCAACAGATTTACTGGAGGAAAGCATCTTCTCTAAGTAAAACTTGAAAAAGTCTAAAACATTTTGATCAGAGAGTAAAATGTCTGTCCTCAGTCCTTTCAGTTGCATCCTTGTTGATACAACTCAGCTGATGATTGCAGAAAAACATCAAGAGGGAATTCTAAAGGACTGATATCTGGAGAAGAAGGATTGTATACAGAGGTTAATGCTATATTATATGGGTGGTGAGAGGAAGAAAGACACTTTGATTTAGGAAGTGAAATAAGATCAACCTGATATGAAGAGTAGAGGCCACTACACTAGTAGTGGTAAAAGAAATGAAGTGAGGAAACAGTGAGTCTGTGAGCAAGACGTCGAGGTGTGTCAGTGAAGGCTTCATGTATCAATCAGTTGGTTAAGAAGGGATTTGGGGAGATGTGTACGAATGTATCTGTAGTAGCAGCAATGTTCCAAAAGTGGATTAATACTTTGTGGTGGGTCTCACTTAAGACTACAATCAAACTGTTTAATGTGAGTGACAATATTATATTTTAAACCTTTAGTGTTCATATTACTTTGTCAAATGTAATGCTTATTTATTCACATTGTTTTGAAAAAATCATGCATTAGCTTTATAGCTTGGAGATTTCAATGATGTGATTATTTATTTTTAGAATGATACATAGGCGCAGGAGTGGCTGTGTGGTAAGTAGCTTTCTTACCAACCACATGGTTTTGGGTTCAGTCCCACTGCGTGGCACCTTGGGCAAGTGTCTTCTACTATAGCCTCGGGCCGACCAAAGCCTTGTGAGTGGATTTGGTAGACGGAAACTGAAAGAAGCCCGTCGTATAAATGTGTGTATATATATATGTGTGTGTGTGTGTGTGTGTGTGTGTGTGTCTTGACAACCGATGCTGGTGTGCGTGCGTCCCCATAACTTAGTGGTTCAGCAAACGATAGAATAAGTACTAGGCTTACAAAGAATAAGTCCTGGGGACGATTTGCTCGACTAAAGGCGGTGCTCCAGCATGGCCGCAGTCAAATGACTGAAACAAGTAAAAGAGTATACTGTAGGGAAGGTGTAAGAGGCCAGATTGGGCCAGGTTGATCATAAAACAAAGATAATATTTTGGCCAGATAAGGCTGGTTTAAATGTTAAAAGGTTAAGGAAGCAAAATGTTTGAGACTCCAGTTTCAGCCGGAAGCTGGTGTAGTGAAAAGGCAGAGACAGGAGGGGTTTTATTGTTATTGATTTTCTCTCGTTACTCTTCTACATCAGAGGTTTCGTATTTTTCAAGAACTGTTTCCCTGTATAAGAGTTGCTGAAGCATGGAACAAACTGCCGGCATCAGTTGTCGGAGCACTGCATCCTTCAAAACTTCCATGCTTCCTGAGATTCGTCAACACTACACCTGATTTTCTCCCCTCCATACACACGCAAGCATGTATCTGACTCATACATTGTTCACTTTCCAGACATTTGTACATTATTGCATATGCTTTATACGCACTTTCTGACAAGTTGTGGTGCACCTGAGCATTGTATACAATAATTTCATTATTATTACAAAAATATATATACATCATCATCATCGTTTAACGTCCGTTCTCCATGCTAGCATGGGTTGGACGGTTCGACCGGGGATCTGGGAAGCCAAAAGGCTGCACCAGGCTCCAGTCTTATCTGGCAATGTTTCTACAGCTGGATGCCCTTCCTAACACCAACCACTCCGTGAGTGTAGTGGGTGCTTTTTACGTGCCACCTGCATTGGAACCAGGCGAGGCTGGCATCGGCCACGGTCGGATTGGTGCATTTTACGTGCCACCTGCACGGAAGCCAGTCGAGGCGGCACTGGCTTCGGCCACGATTCAGATGGTGCTTTTCACGTGCCACTGACACGGAAGCCAGTCGAGGCGGCGCTGGCATTGACCACGATTCGGATAGTGCTTTTTACGTATCTCCAGTCCAGGGGTCCTGGCATCTGCCGGGTGCCAGTCATAGGATTGGTTATATACATACATAAACATGACAGACATGCTAGCATATCTGTCGTGTTTACACATGTGGGTTTGAGCTCTCCAGGCAGCCTTCAACTATTTTTCATCCAAACGGTTTTTAAACTAATACGCTACACATTGGTATTTATAGCTTTATCTACATAAATACACGAGTATGCACACTCGTTCATACAAATGTATATAACTATGACTGTATAAATGCACACCCTTCTATGTAATGCCCCATCACTTTTTGTTTATTAAGTTTGTATCATATTATTTTGCACTGTATTGTAATACATTGTGCTTTGTTTAGTAGAGAGGGGGTCGGTCCTTGTAACAGTTAAAGAGAGTGTCTTGGTCAGATACCAGAGACAAATAAATTAACAACATTTTACCATAGTGAGAAACCATCAAATATCTTCTATATTTTTAATATCAATCATCATCATCATTGTTTAGCGTCCGCTTTCCATGCTGGCATGGGTTGGACGGTTCAACTGGGGTCTGGGAAGGCAGAAGGCTGCACCAGGCTCCAGTCTGATCTGGCAATGTTTCTACAGCTGGATGCCCTTCCTAACACCAAATCAGTAGAGAAGAATTCAATGAAATAAGAACCAGTTATATACTCGGATTGACTGAATCAACAGTATATATTCTTCACAGACTCATGATGTTTTATGCTAATTTTATCAAGCAGGGAGAACCTACAAAGGTAATGGAGACTATTTCCCTTCCTCTGACTATCTCATAAAAGAAAAGTAAAAAAATCAACATCATATTATTATTACCAAAACAGAAAGTTGGCAGAATTGTTAATACACTGCAAAAAGGGCCTAGCAGTATTTTGTCAATCTTTACATTCTGAGTTCAAACTCTGCAGAGGCCAACTTTACCTTTTATCATTTTGGGGCCAATAAAGTAAAGTTGAACACTAAGGTTAGCATAATCGACTTAATCCCTCTTCTAAAATTGCTGGCCTTGTGCCAAAATCTGAAACCC
This sequence comes from Octopus sinensis, assembly GCF_006345805.1. Taxonomy (NCBI): domain Eukaryota; kingdom Metazoa; phylum Mollusca; class Cephalopoda; order Octopoda; family Octopodidae; genus Octopus; species Octopus sinensis. The sequence continues at coordinate 14,894,977 of NC_043005.1, read as the reverse complement.
TTATTATTCATCATCATCATCATCATTGTTTAACGTCCGTTCTTCATGCTAGCATGGGTTGGACGGTTCAACCGGGGATCTGGGAAGCCAGAAGGCTACACCAGGCTCCAGTCTTATCTGGCAATGTTTCTACAGCTGGATGCCCTTCCTAACGCCAACCACTCCGTGAGTGTAGTGGGTGCTTTATTATTATTATTATTATTATTAAAATCAAAATTAAAAGAAGAGTGCCGTTGTTATCTAGTGAACGATATTTCGACATCTTGTGTGTCTTCAACAGGTTCAAAAAATAAATTTGTCAATCTACTTCATTTTGGTTAATACAGAAAGGATTGAGGTAACCCCTCCTGAATATATAGAGTCAAAATGGCACTCTTCTTTTAATTTTGACTCTATATCTTCAGGAGGAGTTACCTCAATCTTTTCTATATTATTATTATTATTATTATTATTATTATTATTATTATTGTTATTATTATTATTATTATTACTATTATTATTATTATTATTATCTATTATTATTATTATTATTATTATTATTATTATTATTATTCAGTAGTTTTATTTTTATAGCGTGCTTTCACTTCACTACCGAGCGCAGCTCTGTGTGCCTTGGGTATGTGCTGTGATTTGTTGTGATGCTCTGATGGTTATTGTATGGAAAGTGTTCTGCGTAGGATGTGTGCAGTGCCTAGTAGTGCAATTTTCTGTATGTTATATGTGTTTGTAAGTCCTGGTGTTTTTGTTATGTATTTGTCTGAATATTTTTTTATCATGCCTTTTTTTTATATTATTATTATCATTATTATTATTATTATTATTATTATTATCATTATTATTATTATTGCAAATATGAAGAGCTTTCTCCCTAATCATTTAAAAGTTTGTCAAAATCGTTTTCTTTTCTTGCGAATGCTGAGACCTTTACCAAACCATCCTGGAATTGAACGAGATCGAGACTGAGTGTATAATTTACCTTGCGAAGAAGACTTAAAACTAGCATCTACTTCTTCACCTTCCCCCTCTTCTTTGCAGAGGTCTGCAACCGGTTGAGCAGATTCTGTTTTGATATGAACACTATTGGCTGCTGAAACACGATCACCAGACTCTGCATTATTCGAACTGGAATGACCCACTCCATCATCATCATCATCATCATCATCATCATCATCTTGCAGAGCTAACAACTTAGAGAACTTCACTTTGTTATAAAAACAACTAACACAATAACGAGGAGTAGTAGTAGTAATAGTAGTAGTAGTAGTAGTAGTAGTAGTAGTAGGTTTGGAAGTCGTATTTCTTTGAGATTCGTTAGTTTGGTTGCTGCTATTACTCTCACTACTACCACTACTGCTACAAATACTACTACTACTACTGCTATTGCTACTAGTGTTACAAAACTTTGGTAATGATTTAGAGCTGTGCAAAGATTCAAAATTAGGACGATAGTCCACGTTACATTTACTGTTGGCTAATTGTTCGTCTTGGCACACGGTAGGTTTGCAATCAGCCAATGCCGGGGGTTGACTGACTACAAAACCAGCAGCTTCGACAAGAGTGTGAAACTGATTCCAAGCAAGATAATCATGCTCCATCAAGATATTTGCAACTGAGCACCAAGGCAAAGGGAGGGACTTTTTCTGTACGGTGTTTAAGGAACATGGAAAATTCCTTTGCCGCCGGCGGCAATAGGAATGGTCTTTATCACAAGAGTTCTTAAGAAAACATAGCGTACATTCACTGCTGTCAACAAACCTACAACTACACATATTGCTTTTCAAAGTTAATTTTAAATTCGTGTTCTCATAACTGGAGTCTAAGGCGTTGGGTAGGTGGTGTTTGTCATGTGGGAAATTCTTTTCAGATGAACTTTGCAAAGATGATAGTGCTTGGCAAGAATGTTGGCTTTGGATTTCGGTTTTAATGGAAGATATCACGGCAGGAGATGATTGTTCAGTTTCCTTACTCTGCATAGATTCAGAATTCGATTTCTTGGACTTTATACAAAATTTTTCCTTCATGGAGTCAGGCACTTTAAGTTGTTTAGAAGTGGTACTCTTGTATTCATGGGCACGTAAAGGGACAGCAAAACGGAACATAGGATCCTTTTCCCTGTTGCAAAATATAATTGAAAACACATATGTATATATAAATATACCGTAAACACACATACACATACATTATACACACATACACACACACACCAGTATATGAACTCAGAAATATATAATCTTATATATTTCTGTCTACCAAATCCATTCACAGGTTAGACCCAAGGCTATAGTAGAAGAGACTTGTTCAAAATGTTATGCAGTGGAACTGAACCCAAAACCATGATGTTGGGAAACAATCTCCATAACCCCAAACCATGCCTGCATTTTATGTATGTGTGTACTTTTACTCTTACAATCACACACACACACACACACACACACATACATACATAGGCACAGGAGTGGCTGCGTGGTAAGAAGCTTCGTTCCCAACCACATGGTTCTGGGTTCAGTCCCACTGCATGGCACCTTGGGCTATACTATAGCCTCGGTCGACCAAAGCCTTGTGAGTTGATTTGGTAGACGGAAACTGAAAGAAGCCTGTCGTATATGTGTGTGTGTGTGTATATATATATATATATATTCATAAATAAGGGTGAAAAATTAGATATTAATTTAATAATACCATCAGTTTAACACCAAGTGGCTTAGCACATAAAAAAACAGGGAGACAATACAAATTTATACATAAATATAAGAGAGTTACCGTTAAGTGGTTAACTCTAGTGCTCTTACCATGCTTTTGGCGGGGAACCTGAACCACAACTATGTATGCAATCGATTGGACCGCATGGGTATTGACGCTCGTGAGGGTCTAATAAATTGTATCGAAGACAAATGCTGCTGATGATTTATAGATAAATATGTGAGTATAATTGCATATTATATTGATAAAGAAACAATTGTTCAGCATTAATCTATCTTTTCGTTGTATTTCACTTTCCTTACATTGAAGGTAATGTTATTTCTTTGTGGAAACAACTTCGGTGGCTATACCAGAATAAGGAGCTATTTTTAGCACTAGAGTTAACCACTTAACAGTAACTCTCTTATATATATATATAAATTGTTAAACACTGTTTTGCATGAGGTCAAGGTGTTACTTTAGCTGTGTAAAACATTGTGTTGCATTATCCAGACTGGAATGAATAACAGAATTGACCTGATCAATTGAAATGCTTGAAGGCAGTGCTTCAGTAAAATGACAATTAAATTACTGAAATCACTTGTGTGTGTGTGTGTGTGTGTGTGTGTGTTTGTGAGAGAGAGAGAGAGAGAGAGAGAAAGAGTGTGTGTGTGTGTGTGCATATGTGTGTGTGTGTGCATATATGTGTGTGTGAGTGTATGTGTAGACCTATCAAGCCAAGTGAGACGGTAGTCGTGTCCAATGCCAGTGTCAAGTCAATGGCACCTGTGTCAGTGGCACGCAAAAAACACCCACTACACTCTCAGAGTGGTTGATGTTAGGAAGGGCATCCAGCTGTAGAAACCTTGCTAAATCAGATCAGAACTTGGTGCAGCTCCCCTGGCTTACCAGTTTTCAGTCAAACCATCCAACCCATGCCAGCATGGAAAACAGATGTTAAATGATGATATACACACACATGCATGCACGTGTGTGTGTATGTGTGTGTGTGCATGTGTATATATATATTAAGGCGGCGAGCTGGCAGAACCGTTAGCACGCCGGGCGAAATGCGTAGCCGTATTTCGTCTACCATTATGTTCCGAGTTCAAATTCCGCCGAGGTCGACTTTGCCTTTCATCCTTTCGGGGTCGATAAATTAAGTACCAGTTATGCACTGGGGTCGATATAATCGACTTAAATTCGTTTGTCTGTTCTTGTTTGTCCCCTCTATGTTTAGCCCCTTGTGGGTAGTAAAGAAACATATATATATATATATATATCATCATCATCATCATTTAACGTCCGCTTTCCATGCTAGCATGGGTTGGACGATCTGACTGAGGACTGGCAACCAGATGGCTGCACCAGGCGCCAATCTGATCTGGCAGAGTTTCTACAGGTGGATGACCTTCCTAACGCCAACCACTCCGAGAGTGTAGTGAGTGCTTTTACGTGCCACTGGCACGATATATATATATGTGAATGTAACTAATGAAATATGATAAAACACATTACCTTAAATATTCAGTAATTTTCCACCCTAATTTTTTCATTATTTGATCCATGACATCATCACATCTTCCTTTTTAAGAAAAAGAAGAAAAAAACAATAACTTACAAATATAATAAATAAAATATCAATGAACATAAACTATTTATACGATATAAATAGCTACATAACCCCAGCCACATGACTTATAGGGAGAGGAGGTGAAACTGAAACTATATTCATGTATGTATCATGTGGACATTGATGACATGAAAGAAATGGTGGGTGGGTAGGTAGGTAAGTAGGTAGGTGGATAAGCTGTTTAGTTTTAACATTTTTTTTTTATATTGCATAAATAACGGATACACATTTTACATTATAAGTTTATCTAATTCTGTTCTGAAAGAAAGCATAGTACGTTGAAATATATCTCACCATTGATCTTTAAAGTTGCACAGACATCTTTTGGTGTCCATTGTAAATTTACAATAAAAAGTTTGGGTCGTTTTGAAGGTTTTCTGTCCATACACCATAGACAAGTGTATTTCTTTAGTACCTAAGAACATTTAGGAAAAGCAAAAAAAAACTGTAAAATTTTACATTTATTAGTTTTAATATTTTTTTCTTCTTTTTAAACTATTTAAGAGTTAAATAGAAAATATTCTAAAAATGGTGTTTACTGAATTTTTTTTTTTTCAGTTTTACATTGGTCTTTAGAGGTAAAAATGTCTATGAAGGGTTTTGTTGATTAAACATTTGTGGTAGCTATTCAAATGTTTAGTAAGTAAATTTTTTTTTTATGATGATGATGATGATGTTATCATTATTATTACTATTATTCTTTTCTACTCAAGGCACAAGGCCCGAAATTTTTTGGGAGGGGACCAATTGATTAGATCAACTCCAGTACGCAACTGGTATTTAATTTATTGACTCCAAAAGGATGAAAGGCAAAGTCGACCTGGGAAGAATTTGAACTCAGAACATAAAGACAGATGAAATACTGCAAAGCATTTCGCCCAGCATACTAATGTTTCTGTCAGCTCGCTGCCCTATCTTTATATATAAAAGTGAGGTTGTGTGCTGTCTGTCTCCTATGATTTAGATTCCTAACTACTCCCACATTTTGCAGTGCAGTTTAACCAAAACCGGGTATCTTATAGTCGTGATTCATATCGAGCCCTTCTGGGTATTAGCACGCATCTACGATGAGTCTACGATTTTAAAAAAAATTTACCATCAATTTTTCCCATTTTTAATGCATTTTTGGCATATATAAGGGAAGTAACTCTCTAAAAATTTATTATTAAATCTCAGAACATAAAAAGCTACAGTAAGACCCCCCCCCCTTTGTGGTTAGCCATATTGAGATGACTATTATACTTTACATCTCTAAAAATGCTTATATAGTTATTTTCCTTACAAACCCGAGCAACGCTGGGCGATACTGCTAGTTATTACTATTATTGTTATAAAAATGGTAAGCATTGAAACAGAACATATCCTTAGACAACAAAAACAAAAAATAACTATAAGTTACAACAACCTTCAAACTGGTTCCAAGGCACAAAATAACATCACAGTTTTTGGCTGCTGCTGCAGCCTCTTTCCACCGGTATGGAGAACACAGGCGCCCTTTCTCACCAAAATGGACAATAGTGTCACTAAGAAGGTTTTTACAGAAGTGACAGCGTCGGGATGTATGATGCCTGCGTACACCTGTCTTCTCGGTGACATCAAACAGGCGCAGGTATTCTTTAAAAGGTTTACATTTGTAACACATCTGGAAAAAAATGAAAAGAGAGAAAACAATAAATTTGGGGGGAGAGGACCAATAAAAAGCAATGAAATTTTTGGGGAGAGGACCAATCGATTAGATCGACTCCAGTACGCAACTGGTACTTAATTTATCAACTCCAAAAGGATGAAAGGCAAAGTTGACCTGGGCAGAATTTGAACTCAGAACACAAAGACAGATGAAATACTGCAAAGCATTTTGCCCAGCGTGCATTAAGTATATAATATATATATTGGGTTGTCCGGAAAGTTCATGCCGATTTTTAAAGGAAAGAAAAAGGTCAATAAATACTTGCCATTACATTTTCAATCAACCAAATATGAACCATTTTGTTACACAATGCGTCTCCATCTTTCCTTTAACTTGAAAATACCCTCTTCCTAGAAATGAGGTGGTTTCATGGCAAAGAATTCATCAAGGTATCTTTTTACGTCATCCAAGGAATTGAAATTTTTATCATTAAGACTATTCTGCAGAGACCTGAATAAGTGGAAATCCGAAGGAGCAATATCTGGTGAATATGAAGGGTGGGGTAACACATCCCAACCAAGCTGCAGCAATTTTTGTCTGGTTCCCAAAGCATCAAGTACTGAAAATGAACTTTCTTATCTTCCATTTTAAAGGGTTACAGAATTAACACAGGTCATAGGAACATAAACCTTCTTCCATGAAAAGATAGCTTAAACTGTGCTCTAAATGGAGGTGTAGTCAAATCCTATTTTATGAACTCAACCATGTTCTAAAATAACTCGAAAGGTAAGCTACAATAAATCAGCACAAACTTTCCAGACAACCCAATATTTTTTTATAAATATAATATACATAATATATCGGATTCCCAAATGACAATGTAACCTTCATATAATTAAGGTATCCTCAGCCTACTGAGTAGCAAAGTAATTATTATATCAGAGGATCTGCAAGCTAGGCAACATATGTAGTCTTGATTTTACCTGTTCCACTCCCGCAATTTAGATATCATCATCATCATCGTTTAGTGTCCGTTTTCCATACTAGCATGGGTTGGACAGTTCAACTGGGGTCTGTGAAGCCGGAAGGCTTCATCAGGCCTAGTCAGATCTGGCAGTGTTTCTACGGCTGGATGCCCTTCCTAACGCCAACCACTCCGTGAGTGTAGTGGGTGCGTTTTACATGCCACCCACACAGGTGCCAGACAGAGCTGGCAAACGGGCACGAACGGATGGTGCTTTTTATGTGCCACAATGTTTATATATGTATTACATGAGATATATAACACATGTATCAATTTTTGTTTGACTCAGGGTCAATTGTCTTTTAAGGAAAAATATTCAGTTGACTGAATCAACCTCAGCTTATTATTGGGACTTATGCCCTTATGACAGGACTTCTGTTGGGTAGCTTCTCTTTCTAGAAACTCTTACTATTCTGAAAAAAATGATTAGTGTGGTTAGTATACTAACATTTGGATAATGTAGGCTGGAACACATTATACCAAGCAGAAAAAGGCATAGTAATAGCAGGAACACTTAAGATCGCAGATCTACTCAATCAGGTGTGACCTGCGATTCAAGAAGACAACTTATATTTATTTCAGTGACTGTGAGTGGAATACAAGCTCTGAACATATAGACAGCAAACTGGGAGAGGTTAGCAGAAGTATATTAGATGACTAAAGAGAAAGATGGGGGGGGGGGTGATAGATGGTGCAGACATAGCTGTGTAATTAAGAAGTTTGCAATCACATGGTTCTGGGTTCACTTCCACTGTATGACACTTAGGGTAGTGTTGTTCAACATAGCCTTGGACTGACCAATGCTTTGTGAGTGGCATTTGGAAACTGTGTGGAAGATCCTAATACATATATCATCCTCATCATTGTTTTAACGTCCACTTTTCCATGCGTCTATGGACCAAACAAAATTTACTGAGTCAGACATGTTTACACAGAAGATTGGAAACAAAGGACATTGCTTGAATGATGGTGATGCTCATTTACAAATATTACTTGATGTCAAGGTATGGAGAAACACTCACACATAGATATATATGAATGATGGATTTCTTTCAGTTTCCATCAAGCAAAATTCACCCACAAGGCTTTGGTTGACCCAAAGCAATCTCCTAATATAATAATGAGCATAGTGCTTTAATATATTTGTGTATGTGTATATATATATATTTGTTCAAAATTAGAGTAGGAGTAGGACAGAGCAGGAGAAAGAGTAGTATAAGTGAAAGGAGAGGAGAGAAAATAGTAATTCAGTGAAGGAGAAGTAGTGAGAATAATAGCCCAGACTGAGAGAGGGTGAGAGAAAGTAATAGCAATGGAGAAAGGAAGGGGTGAAAAAAAAATCAGCATTTCAACTCTGTGTAAGTATATAAAAGAGAGCTGTGTGAATGTTTGTGGGGGGGGGGTTACATGTGTGCAGTGGAAATGGGATGGTGAACGTCCAACACTGAAAAGAAAAATCAAACAGCATTTCAACTCTGTGTATATGTGTGTGCATGTACAAGAGAAGTATGTGAATGTTTGTATGTGTGATTATTAAGTATCTTGTTTTGTACCTTATTTATATATAAAATACTACAATTAGCCGTCATTTTTGCCGGCACACAGGGTCAGCTAGTACATTACTACATATGCTTTATATGCACTTTTGACAAGTTGTGGTGCACCTGAGGACTGTATACAATAATTTCATTATTATTATTATTATTATTATAATGTACATCAGTGAAACATTTATAGGATGGTATTTGTTCTGCATGAGTTGTACAATTATTTTCTTGTCACTTTCATCAATGTGGATGCAGTGAACCAGTGATTGATACCTGTAACTAATTATGAGATTGTTCACGAAATGTGATGATATAAAATAAACCTTTCGACTATGAGCACAAGTCCTGGATTTTGTGAGGAGAGGGACAGTTGATCACAGTGACCCCAGTACTCAAGTGGTACTTGATTTATTGACTCTGAAAGGATGAAAGGTAAAGTCAACCTCGGCAGAATTTGAACTCAGAATGTAGCAGCAGATGAAATACAGCTAAGCATTTCGCCTGGCATGCTAACAATTCTGCCAGTTTGCTGCCTTACGATGATATAAAACAATGATAAAATAAAGCTTAAAAAAACTTGCAAGAGTCTCACCTCTAAGTACATATTGCCGTGAACCTCAGATAAGATTCTTTTCGAGAGACCACTTCTGAGATGAAGTCCATCGCAATTCTGGGATACAACATGTTTTAACTGCAGTTCACAGGAAGCAAAAGAAAAAGAAAGAAAAATAGAATTGGAAACGAAAAAAACGAAGCAATGTTTTACAGAAAACAGAAATTTGCCATTTTAACTACATCAACGTAAATTACAAGTAATAACTTACCTTGCCATGCTTGTAAAGCGTTAGCAGACCCATGTGTGTTTTGGTTGGTTCTGCATCAGTAAATTGTTGAGGCCTACAAAAATAACAAATTAAACATTTACATTATTATTGAGAAGAAAAGAAAATGACAGACACTGTATTGCAGTCAGTAACATGGTCACCTACAAACCAAGTCCTGTCGGTGGTCTTGTTGGTCATTCCTATCTCAAATCAGTTCCAATAATAATTTATAGCTTTAAAAATTAAACATTTTGAAATATTTCAGTCAACACTTGTTACAACCCAGTTAAGGCCTGTTGATTTAAGGCAAAAACATTCTTCAATGTAGAAAATAGATTGAATGAATAATATTCAAATGTCACCACATCTGCACTCCACACTCACACACAGACACATACACGTACACACAAAGGGCTTTCACATAGTTTCCACAAATCCCACTCATTACATCATCATCATCATCATCGTTTAACGTCCGTTCTCCATGCTAGCATGGGTTGGACGGTTCGACCGGCGATCTGGGAAGCCGGAAGGCTGCACCAGGCTCCAGTTTTATCTGGCAATGTTTCTGCAGCTGGATGCCCTTCCTAACGCCAACCACTCCGTGAGTGTAGTGGGTGCTTTTTACGTGCCACCTGCACAGGTGCCAGGCGAGGCTGGCAACGGCCACGGTCGGATGGGTGCATTTTACATGCAACCGGCATGGAAGCCAGTCGAGGCGGCACTGGCTTCGGCCACGATTCGGATGGTGCTTTTTACGTGCCGGAAAAACTCGACCAAAGTGCCATGCAATGGGATCAAACCCAGAACCATATGGTTGTGAAACAAATTTTTTAACCACATAGTCAGGCCCACATGAAAGTTGACAACAAATATTTGGGATGATTTTTAAGGTTAATTTTGTGACAATGATGATATTTTTAATCATCATTTGAAATTGTTAAAAATATAAATTATTTTGTGGATTGGTGAGCTAGCAGAATCGCTAGTACAAAATGAACAAAATGCTTAGCAACATTTTTTTCGTGCTTTTTACATTCTGAGTTCAAATCTTGCTGAAGTCAACTTTGCCTTTCATCATTTCAGGGTCAGTAATTAAGTATCAGTTGATCACTGGAAGCAATGTAATCAACTAGTCTCTCCCCAAAAATTGCTGGCTTTGTGCCAAACAAAATCTGAAACTATTATTTTAAAGAATTTTTCAAACATATATTTGTTTTTGTAATTGGTGGTAGAGAGAAAAGTACTCAGGACTCGTGGAAGCATCAAATAACCAATATCCATGAAGATACAAATTAGCTTACTTTAATTCTTGTCCCTTTTGGAGAAGTGTCCATACACCGTTTGGTCCTCTATAGTCAGGAATTGAAGCAGCCTAGTGAAAAGAAAAATTCAAAATGTATTTAAAGATTCATTATATATATATATATTTATATAATACTAACACACACACACACACACACACACACACAATGAACATCTTTCAGTTCCTGCCTATCAAATTTCCTTTAGAGACGAAAATTGCTGAAGGTACTTCACAGTAGGTAACCACTAGCACTAGAGAGGTTGACGTGTCCATGAGAAGACTAAAGAGGTTCTCAACCCTGCAGTGTCTCCATACATTCAAGACACTATGACCAACTAGAAATGAGTAGAAGAGAAAGGAGGTAAGTATGGAGGGTATGCAGTGATTGGCACATGTGGCTGAATTGATGGAAGTGCGACAATGCTGGGGGAGTAATGGAGGAGAGACAGTAATGGAAGCTACATAATTGCTGGTGCACGAAAGACAAATTGTAAAGCATATGATTAAAAATACAAAAATAAACTATAACAAAATCTCTACTCACTGTACTGATTCCTGCTCCAGTATAGACACAGATACCTTTTGACTTCTTAATAGCTTCAGCAAGTTGATCACATTTCTGTTTGAGTACTTCAGCAGAATCTTCAATCTGAAACAAACGATTCAGAATAAACAATAGTCAACACTTTTGGTGCCAACATGTCTGAGACCATCCTTGACAGATAACCTCAGCAGTGTTGAAAATAAAACTTTCATTTTAAAGCCTTTGTATTTAAATTTAAAAAAAACCTTGCACCAAGAATTCACATTAATTTATGTTCCAAACATCATTTTAATGAATAAATTAGTTATTCATTATTACTTTCAAAATTAAGGTGACAAACTGGCAGAATTATTAGCACATTGGGCAAAATGTTTTACGGCATTTCAGCCATCTTTACAGCCTGAGTTCAAATTCCGCTGTGGTTGACTTTACCTTTCATCCTCCTGGGGTCAATAAAATAAGTACCAGTTGAGTACTGGGGTTGATGTAATTGACTTATTCCCTCCCCGATCTTGATGGCCTTATGCCAAAATTAACACATGTAAGGTGTATTTCATAAGAAACATGGTCACAAAAGGGTCAACAAATAAGTTAAATAAAATCTAGAATACTAGGAAACTAATTCAATAAGTGAGTTAACCAATTATCACATAGATATACTTACACATAAGTTGTCACAATTAAAAATCAATAAATGTTAAATCCTGTTAAAGTAAACTATTGAATTGTTATGAGAAAAATTACTTCAGCAAAGGGTCCAGATTATTCGAAACAAATATCAATGGAAATAGTAGTTGTGATACCTGTGCCGGTGGCACATAAAAAGCACCATCCGAACGTGGCTGATGCCAGCGCTGCCTCGACTGGCTTCTGTGCCGGTGGCACATAAAACGCACCAACCGATCATGGCTGATGCCAGACTCCCCTGGCACCTGTGCCGGTGGCACGTAAAAAGCACCCACTACACTCGCGGAGTGGTTGACGTTAAGAAGGGCATCCAGCTGTAGAAACACAGCCAGATCAGACTGGAGCCTGGTGCAGCCTCTTGGCTTCCCAGACCCTGGTCAAACCGTCCAACCCATGCTAGCATGGAAAATGGATGTTAAACGATGATGATGAATTCTGGTCATTCCAGTTTGAGTGACATGAGGAAACCTCTCCAGGGTTGCTTGGTTTACTAGAAACAGTAGTTAAATCTACTTTCAATCACACTTTACCACGTCAAAAGCAGACAGGTACATTGGACAATGTAGTCCTAGATAAACTGTCTGAACAAAAGTTGACTGAAATACCTTTGATCAGAAATTTCTCCCCTTAGGCCTGATCTGTGGCTAAAAAAAAACAAGGTATTGACCAACATACACATAGGTAGTCAGTTCAAATCCACTGCTGTATGTCATTTTGTGTCTCCAAGTAGAGAAATGTATTCTACATTGCCTTAATAGTTGCAAGGAACAAATGAGTACCACCAGATCACCTGGGAATGTTACTTGTGATTGACTGGTATCCTATCCCGGGAGAGATATGTCTATCTTCCACCTAACACCTATTAACACCATATTTACAAAGTCAGAAAACAGCACAGCTCCCATGACTTCAGGAAACATTTTTTCACGCTGAGAGTTGCTGAAGCATGGAACAAACTGCCGGTATCAGTTGTTAGTTGTCGGAGCACTGCATCCTTCAAAACTTCCATGCTTTCTGAGATTCGCCAACACTACACCTGATTTTCTCCCCTCCATACACACACAAGCATGTATCTGACTCATACATTGTTTGCTTTCCAGACATTTTTACATTACTGCATATACTCTGACAAGTTGTGGTGCACCTGAGCACTGTATACAATAATTTCATTATCATTATTTAAACCAAAGCTTGCAATTAGAATGCTTAGAGTTATGCATGTATCACCTGTTTTTTTAAAAAAAGTTAAAAGCTTTATGATAAAACAGATATTGCTAGGGATTAAATTGTTTGTTTGTTACCTCTAATGCTCGTCTTTTTAATTTACATCGAATTTTTGCTCTTTCTACAGCTTTTTTAACAAGATCTGGATTTGTTTCAAGAATTACAGACTCCTCAGCACTTCTTTCTTGTTCAGGCTTCTTTAAGATTTTGTTGATCTTTGAAGAAAAAAGAAAGAAATGTATTAATAATGCATAGTACAAATGAAAAAATTCTATAGATTCTTAATCCTTCATGCATAGGAAAAACCCTCCTAAATCAAGATAAACTGTACTATTTTTAAGAACAAATTCTATAGATTCTTAATCCTTCGTGCATAGGAAAAACCCAACTAAATCAAGATAAACTGTACTTTTTTTAATCCTTTTTTTACATGACTTAGTGAAAGACAGGTAGCATTTCTGGCATATATCAGGACTTCTTTCTGGCTGTAGAGCATACATAAGTCCATGTATATGTATTTGCATAATTGGATTAACATTTAATATTGAAAAACTGGTACATTAAACAAAAATGGTTTGGCTATATTGGCTCCCTTACATTGAGTTGACATCATCTTTTGTCTTCCATCAATGTCAATAAGTATTAGACTGAGGTCAAAATAGTCAACTAAAAAGGAAAAGCCTTAAAAGTGATGCTCCAGTATAGCCACAGACCAATGATTGAATTCAGTAAATACAAAAATAAGGAAGTGATGCATTAGATAATGTAATCTAAGGTATATCTATAGAAAAAAAGAATGGTCACAAATGGATTGCCTCTATTAAAGTTGGCCAAGAGCTAAACAGTAACAACCATATTCATAAAACTACATCGCAAAAACAAGACGTCACCTTCAGAAGGGCCAGAAAACTTTGATCCTAGTTAGTTACAGACTGCAAAACTGAAATGTGACTTACATGTGTGTGTAGTAGCAGTGCAATTCCAAACATGTGACTCACATTGGAGTACTGGTGGTGTGGCTGGGACTGTGATGCTACCACACACACACACACACACACACACACACACACACATATATATATACACATACACACACATATATATATACACATACACACACACATATATATATATATGTGTATATATATATATATATATATATATATATACTTATATATATATATCCATATCTTTATCTCATTTACATTTGACCACTTCTTTTTTGCTGTGCAATATAGCCTATCGTTTCCATAAAAAGAGATAAATATTAATTCTTGTCGTGTGTGTGTGTATATAAATATATATACGTGTGTGTGTGTGGAAGCGCGTCGCTTAGTGGTTAGAGTGTCAGCCTCATGATCGTAAGATTGTGGTTTCGATTCCTGGACCGGGCGACGCGTTGTGTTCTTGAGTAAAACTCTTCATTTCACGTTGCACCAGTCCACTCAGCTGGCAAAAATGAGTAATGCTGTGATGGACTGGCGTCCCGTCCAGCTGGGGAACACATACGCCATTGAAACCGGGAAACCGGGCCCATGAGACTTGCTAGGCTTTAAAAGGGCTCATTTATTTTTTATATCATATATATATATATATATATGCTTGTATATATATGTAATGAAACAATAGTTATACTTTTAATAGTGAAACTATTATGTTTACATAACAACAGACATGTTATAGTTTCACTTTTGACACGTAATACCGCAACCATCTAAGGGATTGCTCCGAGCTCGCATTAGGCAAGATGTTGAAAATTTTTGGGATTCATGAAACTCAATGGACCCTAAGTAGTCCATGCTTAAAATTTGAATGAAATCGGTTGGGTAGTTCTAGAGTGTTAGGGATGTACTCAATACAGACACACACAGACAGAGAGTCATGTTCTCAGTGTTATATTTATGGATAAAACGAGATATAAATAGAAGTTACTTCCCCTTGTTCTATTGACAGTTCTTCACAAAATAAACAATGATTGTTGGACCTTCGGTTGTCTACAAGGTAACTCTGACCAAACAGACAGATCTATAAATAATCAAATGCGTTCTAGCCGTAATCATTCCGTCTATCTTTTTTTTTTCTCTCTAAGATAGTAGAATGTAATTCGATGAGGATTTGATTGTTGCATGTTGAATGAATGACCAAATAAAGAATGCAGTTCTCGCATCTTAGCCGTCACTTAAGAGGAAGGGAAGAGTTCTTTGTGAGAGTCTAGCTCCCTTTATTCATAACAAATTCGACTATTAGGGAAATCAGTAAGCATCACTACAACGGATTTGTATGAAACAAGAAAAGGTCAACTTTATTGGGCGGTGGGGGGGGGGGGTGAGAGAGAGATGGCTATATTTAGATTTGGGAACCCTGAGGATGTAATTAAAAATTCAGTTATTATATATTAACTATGACGATTGACTGCAGAATCAGTAGAGCGACGGACTAACTGCATTTGTATATGGCCACGTACTGCGTTCAAATTTCGCTGAAGTCGACTTTATATCTCGTCTTTCCAGGGCTAATAATTAACTCTTGTGAAGTGCTTGGATCGATGTAATTGGATGCGTCCGTTCCCCCAAAACATGTAGTCAAGTGTTTAAGAAAGATATCGTTATTATAATTACTCAAGAAAAATAATTAAACGCAAATTTCTTGGAATTAACCTCAAGGCCAATATTTAGAGTGGGAGTGTCTTTGTATACCTTTAAGGTAATTATTTTTCATCAAGATCAGGTTTCTGAGCTAATAAGAACACGGCATGGCATTTAACACGTGTAAAAGCAGTCACACACGCATACGTGTTCATTTCAAACTTATGTACGTTAGATATTCAAGCAGAGAAGGTTATCTGAGTGAATCGATTCTCTGTATATTACTGGTACTATGTCATCCTGTCCGCAACGCAAACTGAGGATGATTTAACAATTATACAACGAATAATTATTTATCAATTTACCTATTTCTTTATTACCCACAGAGGGGACAAACAAGGACAGACATAGGTATTAAGTCGATTACATCGACCCCAGTGCGTAACTGGTACTTAATTTATCGACCCCCGAAAGGATGAAAGGTAAAGTCGACCTCGGCGGAATTTTTATTTATCAATTTACCGAGAGCTATTTATCGTACAATATCTCTTTTATAATACTGTACATAGAATAAATTTTTCACTACAGGACTTTTTAGAGAATAAAGATTTTCAAAGCAAAACATTGAACAGAGAGACTACTTCGAAGCGATTTGTATTGTAAAAACAAAAACAACAAAGTTGATTTCACTTTGTAAAGCAATCACACTTCTTCATAATTATACATTGTTAAGTGAAATGAAAAGTGTTCGGTGAAGAATATGTTTTTGATTTTCTACCTGAAATACTCTCTTTCGTGATTCCTGCAGCATTATCATTTGATCGAGGGAATCCGATTTCCGTTTCTGACGCCGAGAGAACATCAGAGGATCTAAATTTTGATACTCGGTCGACGCCATCCTGCTTGTGTGGCCGCTTAACAACATCACTGAACAGGCTTTCTTTTCTTTTTCATTTGCTTGTATCAAAATGTTACTCGATACAATAATGTAATTACAAATATATTTTTTAGTTAATCATTTTGTGAATTACTTTTCTTTTTCTTCACGCAAAATATCTTTATAAGAAGAAAAAGCAATATTAAAATTCGTATATATATAAAAGTGATTTTCATTGTTGTTTATGTTCGTGTTGTACTAAGCGACGTTCCTAAAACTCTTCGAATTCTTCCTTCAAATTTCTTCAAAAGTTTTCAATGAAAGCTGTAAAGATATTCTCAAAAAAGTTCCAGTTTATAAATGATAAATCGAAAGAAACTTTGAGCATTGTTATTCCAGAGGTATATCTCTAGTTTTATAATTATTATTCTCTTATTATTATTATTGTTTCTTTGAAATTAAATAGAATTGTCTGTTCCCCTTTTTTCGTACTGAACTTTATATTTGACTATTTGTAATTTATTTCTTTTGAGAATATACGGATTTTTGTCAGTGAACAGGTCGCGGTCTTAAGGCGACGAAAATATTTAGACAAATTAAACTTAAATGTTGAAGTGAATCGAACGGCTTTTGTGTGTTTCTTAATTGGCTCACAAACATCTTCCACGCTGCAATTGTTTACAATTAGAATTCAGTAAGAAAAATAAAGAACACAGTTTACGAAGTAAACTAAAAGAAACGAAAAGCAGGAACTCAGTAAATCTTTATATATAAAAGTGAAGTTGTGTGTCTGTCTCCTACGATTTAGATTCCTAACTACTCCCACATTTTGTGGTGCAGTTTAACCAAAACCGGGTATCTTATAGTCGTGATTCATATCGAGCCTTCTGGGTATTAGCGCGCGTCTACGATGAGTCTACGATTTTAAAAATAATTTACCATAATTTTTTTTCCATTTTAATGCATTTTTTCGGTATTATATAAGGGAAGTAACTCTCTAAAAATGTCTACGATGAGTCAACGATTTAATAAAAATTTACCATAATTTGTTTTCCATTTTTAATGCATTTTTTTGCTATTCTTTGGCTATAACTCTCTAAAAATGCTTATATAGTTATTTCCCTTACAAACCCGAGCAACGCCGGGGGATACTGCTAGTGAATAAATAAAATAAAAAGGCGCATATTGTTTTATGTATTGGGCCATTTACACAGTTTGCTTAGAAATGTATCTGTTGAGTATACAAAACTACATTCGAAATAAAGATTTACTTGGATATAGTCGCGACATCGTTCCAGTATACTGGTATTCTCTAAATTATCTTGGTACAAAAAAAAAAACAACTTATATTTTAATTACATAATGTCTAACTAAATACCAGAGGTCATATATTAATGCAGTTATAATTTTTCGTACTGCTAAACTTTTTGTAGGTAATTATTTTTCTATGTACATACAGGTATGTGTCCGCCCCCACCGACTTTTTTTTTTTTCATTTCTGAAAGATGCATATATTTTTATGAAATTTTCCAGAGATACGTTTCAGTTGGTGTAGTTTACGGTCCTATCGGAATTTGTTGTAAAAGTTCTTTTCCGGAGGGGTGAGTGAGGAGTTTTGGACAATTCACACATTTCGACTTTATTTCCTCACAACTCTCTCAAAAATGGATATTTTTCTAATAAAATTTTCATTGTATATGCTGTACGCAGTACGTCACCCTCCTTGGAGAGTTGAATACCGGGAGGTATATATATATATATATATATATATATATATATATATATATATATATATATATATATATATATATATATATATATATATATATATATATATATATATATATATATATATATATATATATATATATATATATATATATTACGTTTCTGTGTTTCAACTGCAGCCATGTTGGGGACCATCTCGAAGAGTTTTAGTCGAACAAATCAACCCTAAACTATTTTTTAAGCCTAGTACTTATTATATCGGTCTCTTTTTGTCGAACCGCAAAGTTACAAGGACAGAAGCACACCAACACCAGTTGTCAAGCAATGGTGGGGAACAAACAGATACACACACACATATCATCGTTTAACGTCCGCCTTCCATGCTGGCATGGGTGGGACGGTTTCACTAGAGCCAGCCAGGCAGAAACCTGCACTAGACATGTGTGACTGTTTTGGCAGGACTTTTACAGCTGGATGCCCTTTCTAACCAACCACTCAGCAGAATGGACTGAGTGCTTTTTACATGGCACAAGCACAAGCAAGGTCATTTTTGACAAGGTTTTTACAGCTGGATGCCCTTTCAAACACCAACCACTTTACAATGTGGACTGGGTGCTTTTAGCAGCACCTGCGCTGACAGGTCGTCAGGACAAAAAAAAATTTTCTAGAGGAGAAGGGGCATTGGAGGAGGTGATCTTGCTTGTGACAGATTATGTAAGGTTATAGTGAGACAGAGAGACAGAAACAGGTGTCTTGTAGACGAAGTACAAGGTTACCCAGCCAGAGAAAGATCAGGAATGAAGACAGAAACAGGTGTACTACGGCAAAGAAAATAGATGGCTATCCAACCTAAAGGAAGTGCAGGAGGAGAGACAGAGTGGGAGACAGCAGGATAGAGATGGTGGAAAAATGCCAGGCATACTCAAAAGGGACAGGGATCAGAATATAAATGGGATGGTTGAATAAAGAAAGAGAGAGATATTGATGGTGGCAACCTTGAGGTTCAAACACCATAATATAAGTGGCAGGATATTGTGAAGGAAGTGTGATTAAAGAGTGCAAGGGGGTGAGTGGAAAACAATTGGGTATATATAGAGTCGGGCTACTGGATAGTGATAATACAAAGGAACAGGGCTGTGAAGGCAGGATTGGAAAGTGGGAGCTAGGCATAGTGTATGAAGGAGGAAATGTGAGGAAGAGATGTGGAGATGCAGATTGGTTTATTGGGGTAGGGTGAGTGAAAAGTTTTCTTGTTATGTGAGGATGAAACACACAGGTTGGGAGCTAGCTAGCTTGGAAACGGGTAACACAGTGAGACAGGGCATGTGGGTGGAATGTACAAGTTGGGGGCTAACAGAGAGCAATGATACACTGGCACAGGGCCAAGGGAACAGGATTGGGGAGTGGGAGGTAAGCATAGTGCATGAAACGGAACTGTGAGGAAGAGATGTAGAGACGCTTGGTTTGTTGTGATAGAGCATGTGAGAAGTTTTCTTGTTAAGTATAGGTGGGACACAGCACTTCTAGAACTCAGTTTCACTGATATGGGCAGGTCTTCTCAATAACTTCATATCGCCAGACATCTTGGGCCATTGTCATTTCCTCTGTGAGGCCCAAGATCCTGAGATCAGTCCTTACCACTTAATCCTTCGTCTTCCTGGGTCTCCTTCTTCTGTGGGTACCATCCACTTTCAGTGATCAGCACTTCTTTATGCAGCTGTCCTCATTCATATGTATCTCATATCCAAACCAATGTAGTCTTCTCTCTTGTATGCTACATTTGATTCCTCTTATGCCCAACTTACCTCTCAATACATTTGCACTTTGCTATACATGTGCACTGATGTTGCACATCCAATGGAGCATACTACCTTCATTTCTCCTCAGTCTATGCATGTCTTCTGCATTCAGAGCCCATGTCTCACTACCATGGAGCATAGCCGTTCGCAAACAAGCATCATGTAGTCTACCTTTCACTCTGAGAGAGAGCCCTTTTGTTGCCTACAAAGGTAATTGCTCTCTGAACTTCCTCCACCCAATTCTTATTCTAGAAACAATACTTTCAGAGCGTCTTCCACGATTGCTAATTTGGTCACCCAGGTAATAGGAACTAACTATCTACACACACACACACACACAACAGGCTTCTTTTATTTTCCATCCATCAGATCTACTCAAGCCTTTGGTTGGCCTGAGGCTATACTAGAATACTAAGATGCCATGCAGTGGGACTGAACCCGGAACCTCATGGTTGGGAAGCAAGCTTCTTACCACATAGCCACACATGCATATGTGTATGTGTGTGAGTTGTACTCTTGTCTTCACGTGTTTCTTGGTTGTAAACAAAGGCCTTGCTGTTCATACAGACAGTGGTGTTTACTTGTAGTCCAGTGCAAAAGCATGTCCAGGCTTCTTGACATCTAGTACAATCTTTGTAAACCAATGGCTCGTTCAAATTGTGTTGTTTATTTCCAGTTCTCCCCATTACCATATCTAGGTTGTTTGGTGCTCAATAGACTGAGATTACTATCTTGCTTGGAAATAGGTAACGGTTAGCATCAGGAAGGGCATTCAGGTATAGAAAACACTGCTCCAATGTACTCTTGTCTAACCTATGCAAGCACTGAAAAGCAAACATTAAACAACAATGATGATGATAGTGATGATACACATGTTGATGACTTAGTATTGGAGTATTCAGTGTCTGTGTTTCATTACCATGTAACATCTCACTTCTAATGCATACTTTATACAGTCTGACTTTGCACCAAGAGAGACACCCTTTGTTACCAACAATGATAAACATTCCCTGAGTTTCTTTCTCCCCACTTCCCATCTCATACTCTGGTTCCTGTTGCTTTACTTTAACAATCACTTCTAGCCATCCATCTTCTCTGCCCACTATTGCTGACAATGAGGTCATTGTGGTAGTCTTTAGGCATCTCCTCCGTAGGATCCTGTCAGAAGCAACCATCATTAGATTTTAGCACTACTTATGTCTTCTCGATATCAAACTGATAATTGAATCTAAAACAGATGTCTGAAACAGTTGTACTTTCATTTCCAAGCTGTAATCACTGCCAGCTATTTCTATTCTGATAGCTACTTATGAATCCCTTTTCAGTTGATGGATCCAAATTATGGTTTCTATGTGTGGCCTTGTGCAGTTGTACTAGCACAGTATATCTGGTATTTCCAAGATGCGGTTAAAGGTAGAAGGATATTGGAGGTAAGATATCTTTCTTTGTTACTATAGCATATTCTTTGAGGCTAAGAAGTCAGTTTTTGTCCTGTCACTGAATTGTGCCTGTGACACAAGACACTTAACACTTGAATGTTTAACATTGTCTGCCCAGATTAAGCAGATCTATGTTCAAAAGCATTTCAACTATGGACCATTCCATTGTGCGATAGTTGAAAATCAGTGGTTCTCAATACCACGGGTGGTAGTGAGACCAAAGAAGGGCACTAGATGGCTCTGTGTTCCCACCCCATACAACTGCCCCACTTGTCAGTGGTGCATCCTCAGATTTAACAAAAGAGCTTGTACAAAAAGAAAACATTCTGAACTACGTTTCTTGAAGTTGACTTTACAAATTTTCAATTTTCTTTTCGAAACAAGAACAAAGAACAATAATAAATTGTAAAAAACCTCTAATGTTTATATAATGAAGATGGTCAGTAAATATTGGAAGAGATAATAGAAAATGGAAAGAAATGATACTAAACAAAAATGTCAACAACAGCAGCAAAGAAAACCAATAAGCAGAGGTGATGAAAAATGTATATACAAATATCTATCTATCTATCTATCTATCTATCTATCTATCTATCTGTCTGCTCAGTCGAAGTCGACTATCGGTTACTCGGATCAGTGTCCTCCAGTCAGTTCTATCCTGGGCCGCTTCTTTCAGACTGGCTATGTCCATTCCGGTATCACTCTTGATGGTGTCAAGCCAGTGGGTTCTTGGTCGGCCTCTTCCTCTCTTGCCGCTGACCATTCCAAGCATGATGTCCTTCTCCAGGGATTTTCTTCGCAGATGACCAAAATATGCCAATCCATGCTTGGTGATCCTAGCTTCTAACGACATTTTCGGCCTGATCTGCTTAAGAACTTCTCCATTGGTGAGCCTCGCTGTCCATGGAATCCGTAAAAGTCTTCTCCAACACCAAAGCTCGAATGCATTAATTCTCTTCTACGTATGTTTATGTATATACATATGTTTGAGGATGTGATTATTCTCATTTCAATCCTGTACCAGATTATGTCTTTAGTGTATATTCCTTGGATACTTTTGCTGCTAGTACACTGGGTAGATTAGTCAAGCTTCTTTACCACCAATAAATAAATATGTTGTTTTTTTCTTCATTTTTTTTTTATTAACTAGATATATAGTAGGGTCAGTTGGGCACTGTCTGTGAGAAAAACAGCACCATGATGCAATTCACTCTGCCAGAAATTTAGAAATGACATGCTATATTGCTTGGCATTCACGCTGGAGGCTCCAGTATGGGCATTTCAGAGTGTTTGGGTGTCAATCTGAGGAGAGTGCAGAGGATTTGGAAAGAGTTGGATGAGTCTAATGGTGATTACGAAGGTACGGCAGCTCAGAAAACTCACTCTGATTATTCTGATAAGAAAAGAACTCCTGAATTTGTTGGTGAAATCCAGGCTATGGTTGACAATAATCCCTCCAAGTCAATCACATCCATCTCCAGGGACATGTGAGTGTCTGAGTTTCTTATCAGGCATATAATGCATAAAGACATTTGGTATTCCTCTTACAAAATGAGAAAGGGCCAATTTTTATCCCAAGCCATCAAGGACAAGAAGAAAGACTGTGCTACGAAACTTTTGAATAAACTCAAGCATCCCCATCCAACCGAACATGCTTTAGTTTTTCTCAGATGAGAAAATTTTCTGCCAGGATCAGATGGTGAACACACAGAACAACCATTTGTTTGCCATGTCCCCAAAACGTACCAAGAGTGATAAAAATCAAACATCCAGTTAACATCATGGTGTTTTGACTGATCACTAGTGATGGCAATGTTATGCCTCCATTCATCTTCCCACACAGCCTCAGGCTCAATATGCAGGCCTACATCAAGTGCCTGAAGGAGGTAGTGCTACCCTGGGTCAAGAGGTTGGCTGCTGGAAGACTCTATGTCTGGCAACAGGACTCTGCACCATGTCACACAGGCAAGAGAACCCAGTCATGGCTGTCAGACAATTTCTGGGACCACCCCTAATATCTGGCCACCTAAGTCCCCAGACTGCAACCCCCTTGATTATTATGTGTGGGGCACAGTTGAGAGACCAACAAAACTCATTGTGACACCAAAGATGAAGGATTATGGCAGCATTCACCAACTTAGGTGACTGTTCAGAAGAGTTGCAGGAGATTCTGAAGCCGTCTGGAGGTCATGGTTGAAGCCGATGGGCGATTTTATTGAATAAATTTACTCCTTAGTATTTCAAGATATTTTATGTAATTTTGGTAAATACTAAGGTATTTTTTTGCCGATATTATTATTATTATTTATTCAAATCACTGCCTGGAATTGAACTCGCAATCTTGGGCTTAGTTACCCGTGCTCTTAATAGGCATATAGCGTAATGGTTAAGAGCGCAGGTTACTAACCCCAAGATTGCAAATTCAATTCCAGTCAGTACCTTGAATAAATAATAATAATAATATCGGCAAAAAAATACCTTAGTAATGAGAACCCAGGGTTGGGTTCAAAATTCTACTTGGACATCTGATGAAGGCTGGAGAGTAAATCAGTTGAAACACTGTGGTAACAACCAACAAGATGAGGACACATTCCTGTCCAATGTAAATAATGTGCTTTTATGCACAATGAGTCCATATGAAAGGTACTCTCAAGGTAAATACCATAGTATTCAGTATTGTAGCAAAACATCCTTGTTAAGATGGATATAAAGATTGCTTTTTGGGGATCTTTTCGGTTTGAACGGCAGTTTTTAACATAATTTCTAGGTAACTAAAAAATTTTAAACTTCATATACTGGTAGAATGTGTTTATAAAACATCTTTTTCTCTTGGCTTTATTGAGAAAGTTTTATAGTTTGTAAGATATATGTTGCTTTTTTACTTCAATTTCTGCAAGTTCAACCAATCAATGACATCTATTGAGGTAAAAAAGCATTCTGTGCCGTATGAATATGTCCCTTGTTTAAGAAACAGATTGGGTTTATTTACATTTGTGAAGAAAACAAGATACCCTTCCCCCACCCCTAACCCTAAAAGAGATTGAAATGCAATAGATCGAGTCTAGGGTCATAATTATGGGTGACAATTTCATGTGACACCGCTAGAAAAAACTGCCGTTCAAACCGAAAAGATCCCTTTTTTGTATTAATATTGCTTCTGTTGCTAAGAGTTAATTGATTAACTTCACTGTTATTATATTTCAGTTGAGTGCTGGAACTGCTTTGCCAGGAATTGTTGCAGCCAAATGCAAGGCAGAATCCGTGGTTCTCAGTGATAGCTTTTTATTACCTGACAGTCTGCAACATTGTAAGAATTGCTGTGCTGCCAATGAGCTCCCAGATTTACCAGTTATTGGTATTACATGGGGGCTTTTTTCACCTGACTTAATGAATCTTGCACCTGTTGATATCATTCTTGGTTCTGACTGTTTTTATAACCTGAAAGGTAACTCTTTGTTTATTATTTTGTTGTTTTTTATTGTTGTTGTTCTACATGAAGTTAAAATATTTAGACAAAGAATTGTTACTGTACTTAGCAGCATTGCTTCTGGTTCCTTACATTAGCAGTTCAGTGTTGTTGGAGTCAGCTTTGCCTTTCATCTTTTTGGGGTTAATAAAATAGGTACCGTGCCGGTGGCACGTTAAAAGCTCCAACCGATCGTGGCTGATGCCGGACCCCCCTGGCACCTGTGCAGGTGGCACGTAAAAAGCACCTACTACACTCGCGGAGTGGTTGGCGTTAGGAAGGGCATCCAGCTGTAGAAACTCTGCCAAATCAGACTGGAGCCTGGTGCAGCCCCTGGCTTCCCAGACCCCGGTCAAACCGTCCAACCTGTGCTGGCACGGAAAACGGACGTTAAACGATGATGATGATGATGATGATGTACCACTGGGGGTCAATGTAATCAACTCAGCCCCTCTTCCAAAACTGCTGGTTATGTGCCAAAATTAGAAAGAAAATTATGATATACAGCCCCACCCACAAAAGAAAAGCAAATTTGAACTCATTTGACTTCAGCAGGGTTTGAATTGAGAAAATAAAGGAAGATTAAGCATTGCACCGACTTGCTTATAAATATTTCTAACATCAGCACCAGCTTTGCATTTAGTGGGAGGGAAACATCCAAATACAACAACCTTAGTATTTGACTGTACTTTATTTTAGCTCTCTCTCACCAACTAGAAGAATAGAAGGCAAAAGTTCACCTCAACTGAAAATGTAAAAGAACATACTCAACATTTTGACCTGCCTGGCTAATAATAATGATGATTTCTTACCTAGGCACAAGGACAAAAATTTTTAGTGGTGGGGATCTGTTGAATATATCAATCCTAGTAGTTGACTGGTACTTTATTTTATCAACACCAGAAAGATGAAAGACAAAGTTGACTTTTAGAGGTTTGGATTCAGAACATAAAGAGTTGGAATAAACACAACTAGGCATTTTGTCTAGCGCTCTAATGATTCTTATTTCTTTACTACCCACAAGGGGCTAAACACAGAGGGGACAAACAAGGACAAACGGATTAAGTCAATTATATCAACCCCGGTGCGTAACTGGAACTTATTTAATCGACCCCGAAAGGATGAAAGGCAAAGTCGACCTTGGCGGAATTTGAACTCAGAACGTAATGGCAGACGAAATACGGCTACGCATTTCGCCCGGTGTGCTATCGTTTCTGCCAGCTCGCCACCTTCTATGATTCTTTAATGATTCTGCCAATCCACTAATAATTCTAATAGTTAATTGTATGTATATATATTTTGTTTTGGTTAACATTATCTCCAGAATTCCAATCAAAAATTGTTTGTTAATTCCAGACTTTGAAGACATTTTAGTAACAGTATCATTTATTTTGGAGAAGAACGGTGAATGCCAGTTTTGGTGCACTTACCAAGAAAGAAGGTAGGTTCTCATGATATTTTTAAAATGGTTTTTTGGTCATCGTACTGCGGCTATGCTGGGGTACTTCCTTCAAGAGTTACAGTCAATCATATCAGCTGTAATACTTATACCATATCAATAGAGATCAATATATTTTATCAATCTCTATTGAGATTGTGACGTATATTTGCCATTTAAATATGGCTAACCCCTAAGGGTGGATGCTACTGTAGTTTGTTGCCCCAGGAGGACACCTCCTCCAGCTGTGCCCTATCAGTATTTGCGAAGGGAAGCCATCCTTCCCGTCTCCAACTTAAGATACACACGGACTCGAGTTTCTAAATATTGATCCGTCATTGGCGTGTGACAATCACAGTTGTCAATGAAAAGTAGGTTCCCAATATTTATTATCTATTGAGATTGTTATTTTTTAAATAAAAGGTAACGGATGCGCATGTACACACATACAAATATGTTATGTTAAGCTCTTCATACTCTGTGAAACACAGACATCAACAACTTTTCTCATCTCTGGTCTGTCTTTTCTGCATCTCTCCTGTTGGGTCACTTCTTTTTCAGTTCTGCTTCAATATCCCACCTGTGTTTCCCGGAGGGGAAGTTTTCCTTTTTCCAGATCTTGGTTTTGAATTACCATTGATACTTCTGTAACCTTGCTTTTTGCTAGGTAGGTATGTTGGCCTACACAAACCCATTTTCATTTGTGAGATGAGGTGGTCCATATTAGTCTGGCCTCTATCTTTAGACCTGTCCAGCATTGGGGATCCTATCAGAAGATGACACTCTGCTGACATAGCTCAGGGTCACTGAGGCACACAAGCTACACACAACAAAGACTGGACCTTGTGAAGCTTGCTTCTTAACCACATGGTTCCAGGTTCAGTTCCACTGCATGACACCTTGGGCAAGTGTCTTCTACTCTGGCCTCAGGCCAACCAAAACCTTGTGAGTGGATTTGGTAGACGGAAACTGAAAGAAGCCCATAATGTATATGTTTATGTGAGTATGTGTTTGTTCC
The DNA here is from genome assembly GCF_006345805.1 of Octopus sinensis. Classification (NCBI taxonomy): domain Eukaryota; kingdom Metazoa; phylum Mollusca; class Cephalopoda; order Octopoda; family Octopodidae; genus Octopus; species Octopus sinensis. The sequence goes on along the minus strand of NC_043005.1, from coordinate 14,867,532 downwards.
CTCACCATTGCTTGACATTTGATGTTGGTGTGTTCACATCCCTGTAACTTAGTGGTTCAGCAAAAGACACTGATAGAAGAAGTACTAGGCTTACAAAGAATAAGTCCTGGGGTCAATTTCTTTGACTAAAAATCCCTTTAAAGTAGTGCTCCAGCATGGCCACAGTCAAATGACTAAAACAAGCAAAAGAATACACACACAAAGTTTCCACCTACGAAATTGTATTCACAAGGCACAACCATGGTTGTGTGGTTAAGTATGGTTCAAGTTCAATCCCATGGCATGGCACATTGGGCAAGTGTCTTCCACTGTAGCCTCAGGTTGACTAATATCTTGCAATTGAAATTTAGTAGGAAGAAATTGCATGGAAGTCCAACCTTTATGTACTTTATCATCACTGATTTATTGCTCACTTTTCCATGCTTTCATGGGTCAAACAAAATTCATTGAGGCAGATTTTTCTTTGTCTGAATGCACCACCTTTCACCTACCCTTGCCAATCTCCATTGGTCAGGAATGTATTTCACAGAATATTAGAAATGGATGACACAACTTGTATGATATTTATTCACAACTATCATGTGGTGTCAAGACAAGGGAGATCCAAATACACATGAACACATATACATGTATCATGATCATCATTTAACTTGAGCTTTCTAAGCTGGCATATGTTGAATGACTTGACAATCTGCCAAGTCATAAGGCCATGTCAGCTTTGATATGGTTTCTGTATCTGGATGCCTTTTTTAATGCCAACCACTTTAGAGAGTATAATGGGATGTTTTTCATGCTACTGGCACTAGCAAGGTTTCTAAATCATCATTGTCATTGCTTAATGTCTGTCGCCCATGCTGGCCTTGGTAGGACAGTTTGGCAGAAGCCTGCACCAGACTTCTGTATCTGTTTTGGCAGGATTTTTACAGCTGGATGCCCTTCCTAACACCAACTACCAGCGCAGTGGACTGGATGCTTTTTAAGTGACACCTGCACTGACAGGGTCACCAAGTAACTTGCAAGACGAAGGGAGGTGGCAAGTGCCAGAGCATACCCTTGAGGTTCGAAGATCATAATATAAGTGGCAGAACATTGCCAAAGGAGCATGATTAGAAAGTGGGGAGGGGAATGCAGTGAGGGGTGAAAATTTGGGTATATAGAGTGGTGGGGCCTACCAAATAGCAATGATACTGAGAAACAGGGCTGTGAGGATAGGAGTGAGAGGTAAGCATAGCACATGAAGGGGGAAATGTGAGGAAGAGAAGAGATGTAATTTGGGTTGTTGAGGTAGAGTGTGAAAAGTTTTCTTGTTACATGTAGGTGGAACCCACAGTGCTTCTAGAATTCAGTTTTGTTGATGTGGGCAGGTCTTCTCAAGAACCTCATATTGTCAGACATCATGGTCCATTGCCATTTCCTCAGTGAAGCCCAACATCCTGAGATTGGTCCTTACCACTTCATCCTGTCTTCCTGGTTCTCCTTCCACAGGTACCATCCACTTTCAGTGAATGGCTCTTCTTTATGCAGCTGTTCTCAGTGTGTGTGTGTATATATATATATACAGTGTACATTTAAACACATAAGAGGTATCTGTCATAGGATTCCTGGCACACTAGAAGGAACAGCTAAAATCCAAAACCACTATTAGGGATAAACCTCAAAGGGAATGAAAAATAAAAACATTTACCATCTATATCCTGGACCATGGTTTCTGACTTTTTTTAGCAAATAAAATAATTTGCTAGGTGAAGTCTTCATCAACATGTACGCCTAGATTAAACATATAAGTACAAAGCAATTCAACAAGTGCCCCGTGCTTATATATTATAATTTTTCAAATCCACCACACAAGATAGATGGTAAATGTTTTTTTATTTTTCATCCCCTTCGAGGTTTATCCCTAATAGTGGTTTTGGATTTTGGCTGTTCTTTCTAGCATACCAGGAATCCTATGACGGATACCTCTTATGTGTTTAAATGTACACTATATTTATATGAATAATATATAGTCTATTGACTAATTTTTCTACATGCTAGGCCACTGGTAGTAAAAATTTCTTAAATTTTTATTACCCTGATATTATTAATTATATATATATATATATACAGAGAGAGAAGGAGGAAAGCAAAAAGAAAATGCTCTACTTGTCTACACAATGATATTGCTTGGATAGTGATGACATTTGGTATCCCTACTAGAGTAGATAGAAAGGAAACTGATTCTACAGACTTGCATTTTTTTTTCCTTCTAGCAGCTGTTAATACTTCTGTGGCAACCTTGAAGAAAGACAACAACTTGCTGCACTATCAAAGTGACTAGTGCATTCCTTACTTTGCCAAAAACTTCCAGCAGCTATTGCTGAGTCTAGCTGCTTTCTCTACTGTCATATTTTTGATGGCATTTTCAACTGTGTAGCTGCCAATTCCAATACTTGGTCCCTTGTCTCATTCAGCAACCTTTCTGTATCTTTCGTTTTGGGATTTGGTTTGCAAGATTCATTAACGAAAGGAATGCAGTGTAAATAATGGACAGAGTCAAGACTATTGAAAAGGTTGCAAGAGACAATGAAAATAAGAAATAAGTGGAAATTTTACCGGTGAGTGTGTTACATTATAAGGCACAAAAAGAAAATGACTCTCCCCAGACAACAGAATTTCTGTATCTGCTTCTCATAAAGGGCAAGTACAGTGTTCATTACATATACACTTTTCATCAATGATATTCTGATTCATACCAACACACTTCTTTACAGTGTAGAAAACCGCTTACTTTCAGCTTCTAAATGCCTGATGCTTTGCCTCTCTCCTACCTCTACCTTTTATGGTTTCTTGCTCCCCACTTTCTCAGCTTGTTTTAGCTTTTGCCTCTTTTACATCAGCTCTTTAGTTAAAACCTTGGTTCATCCACTAATCTGGTATGCAGCTCTGTTAGTCTCTATTTCCTCCCACTTTTTGTCATAAACAGCACCAAGTACTTCTTTGAAACTACATCTGGATTAGGGATCTTTCAGCTTCCATACATAAGTACCAGTTGAGCACTGGGGTCAATGTAATCAACTGAGCCCCTCTTTCAAAATTACTGGCTTTTAACTCTTCTAGACTATATTAATTAGTACATTCTTCAAAAGGCAAAGACATAGTATTCACAACTCTCTCTATCCCATTCTTAATAGTATGAATTCTATCTGGCTAGCATATTAACCTGAGTGGTAACAGATTAGGTGTTGGTTGATCAAACAATTGGATGCTCATGTCAAAATCAAATGGGAGAGTACATTCCAGTAGGTACTTAACTCACATTTTGTTTAAACTAGTAGGGTGTGACATGAGGTAGATTTGGTTTCTATTTCTAACAGACCAAGCAAACATAAGTCTCCTCATTGTTTTTTTTTTTTTTCCTTCAGGACAGTGTTGGACAAATGTTTAATTGGAGTATACAATTGTACTATCATGACTTCTCAAGGCAGACAATAACTTTAAGAAATTTTTCATGAAGCTCCTCCCTTCCTAATCATGTGGTTTTGGGTTCAGTTCCACTGTCCATCACAGGCTAACCAAAACCTTGATTTGGCAAATGGAAACTGAAGGAAGCCAATTATATATGTTTGTGTATACCCATCTTAAAAATCACATGATGGTTGCAAATAAGCATCATTAGCATACAAGTGATGTTGATTTCCAGTCTTCAGTGGAAATGGCCATGGGGAAATATTACCTTACTTAGAAACTGGTGAGTTTTGGCAGCAGGAAGGACATCTGGCCAACGAAACTCTGTCTCAATGAATTCTGTGTGACCCATGCAAGCATAGAAAAGTGAATGTTAAAACAACGAGGATGAAAGAAATTTAATTTTTGCCAACTTAACAGACTTGGTTTAGATCATTCATAGCAGCTATTATACAGCTCTAGTAACTTTTTTCAATAATTGCCCTTCATTTTAAATTTTCAGCTCAGACCAATCTATAGAACCTCTACTGAAACACTGGGATCTGAATTGTAGTCAAGTATCTCTGGCTGAATTCCAAGCTGATGGTCCAGACATTGCCAATTCAGGCCTCCCAGGAAATCATACCATTCAAATGCTGAAGATATTTAAGAGAAAGCCTAAGATTGGATGAAGCTGCTTCTTTGATTACCCACTTCTGCAATCATATTACTGTCAATTTTACAGTACAATACTGCAAATGGTGACAACAAACTATCTGCAAGTTTTACTTGAAAGACAGACAAGGGTTAGCAACAAGAACATCTAGCCATAAAAATCCTACACTCTTCTCCATCTAACCCATGCTAGCATGGAAAAAAAAACAGATGTTAAACCAACAAATGAATGAATATGACCAGGATCTTGGATTATCACAATTTGCATCAGGCTATGGAATGGTGAAATAGAGAGATATTTAGATAGGTAAGTACTATGAATACACTTGCCACAATGGGAAAATCTTGGATTTGTGGAACAAAAGATAATCATTAAATTAATAATGGATATGTTTGAAAAGAGAAAAAAAAGTGTTTATCACCTGCCCGTTTCTTAGTGTGTGTTCAACTCCAAAGTGGCAGAGGAATAACCATTCAACTGCAAAATGGTTTAAATCCAACAGGTTGTTAGCATTCAACCACGAAGAGGATTAAGTGACTGAATCTCCTACTAAACCAATGGTAGTGACTAATGTTGGAATGTGCCTCAAATAACAATACAAGAGACTTCTGGAATCAACAAAGAAGCCTCTACATAGTCACCGACCAGCTAGATATAGCTGCCATATCTCCCTTATACCATCATGAAAGAAAGGAAGGATAATGTATGTAGTTTTGTGTGGGGTTGAAATGAGGTCATAGCTGGAGCACTTTTAAGGTTAAAAAACAATTTTCAGATAAAAATTGTTTGAATTCAGCACAAACATTTCTCAATTATACAAGCCCTGCCCCATTCCTTCCATAATTGTACATACCCAATCTAGTAGAGTGCCTTATCAATCAAGAGATTGTTGACAACAGATTATGTACTTTCAGTGTGTTCAATCTATGAACAAGATTGAACTTAGGGTAGATCCTTATATATGACTGCATTGCCGGTGGCACGTAAAAAGCAACATCCGATCGTGGCTGTTTGCCAGCCTTGTCTGGCACATAAAAAGCACCCACTACACTCATGGAGTGGTTGGCGTTAGGAAGGCCATCCAGCCGCAGAAACATTGCCTGATCAGACTGGGCCTGGTGCAGCCTTCTGGCTTCCCAGACCCCAGTTGAAGTGTCCAACCCATGCCAACATGGAAAGCAGACACTAAATGATGATGATGATTTAAAGTATAGTATTGGTCAGACTTAATACATGTCTCTTTATACAGAAATTGGCTGTATTTTTACTATGGTACTTATGACTAAATGGGAATCAAACCACCATATGTTTGGTGTTACCAAACTGAGCAGTGCAGCTTCTAGACATGTTCATGTAATGTAACTTGGTAGACATATGTAACTGATTGCATTAAATGTTAATGAGGCTAGATTTTGTTTCTAGTCTACCACCATACAGTAAATATGCTATGAGGTTTCATTGCATTGGTAAGGCTGAACGTCTGCAGTCAGCAAGTGCTTAAGGAATTATGAGTAATCTCTCTATATATAAACGGCAGTTTGTCTCTGTGTGTCTGTTAGGTTGTACCCTCACCCTGACCACGGCTTTCAACCGATTCTGATGAAACTTGACACACACATAGCCCAATGTCATAATTCAAAACTAACGCAGCCAAAATTTTGAAAAGTTCCCCCAGTTCTGAAAAAAATCGATAAATTCGACATGGGGTCGAGAAACACAAACCACAGACTGTCTAGGGGACGCAACTCGACCTTTTTAACTAAAAAAAAATTTACCATCATTTTTTCCCCCCATTTTTTGGCTATAACTCTAAAAATGCTTTATAGTTATTTCCCTTACAAATCCGAGCAACAACGGGCGATACTGCTAGTTAAAGAACAAAAGAAAGCAACACATTTTAGCTTGTTTTTAAAATTTATTAAATTTTGGATAAAATTTCCAACTGTATTTTTCTTCAGAAAATTGAAGTTTTTCTAGTAAGGCAATAATGAGAACAATCCATTCAAGGCTGTCATTTGTTTCTCCTCCACACACCTAATAAACAAAACGGTTAAATAACAAGTATATCCATACGATGGTGTTTGTGTCTTTTTTATTTCTTTATTACCAAACAAAATCACTTAAGCTTATTGAAAAGGAAACAAATTTACCCAATCAACACAATTCATATAATTATAAATAAAATATGTTAAGTCATATATATGTATATATAACAAAAATATTTTAATTAAATTTCGTACAAATCTACTGGAAACTATATTGCTTGATCAAAATGAATTTTTAAGAGAGCCTGAAGTGTAGTGTAGCTTGTGAAAGTCTTGGTAACAAGCCAAATTTGTAGATATTTAATGATAGGTACATCTATAAAAAAAACAATCTTAAATACATGAGAAATAAAAATGGTCAAATTTTTTTAACACTGGACAACAAGAGTGTATGGAATGGTGAGACTAAGCATTACCAACTATTGGAGTAGTCAAATATTTGCCATTTTTATTCCTGCCGTTCTTTAAGACAACTTATTCCCTATCATTTCACATTTCCAATGACTTATCAATTCTGAAGGTTTGAAAATGCTAAATATTTAATTCAGGTTAAACACCATATATGGACAGGCTGAGAGAAAAATTGAAATGTATTTATCCCTACAAACACAGACAGTTAATTGAACAAAAACAATGGAGAATTAACTGCCCTGTCCAAATAAAAGACGGTATGAATGAACAAAACAAATGGATTTGTAACCCAATATCTTTTCACATTTTGATGTAATATAAATTAGGAAGGAGAGAAAATATTTTTAAAGAAATAGAAGCACAACTGTTTTGTGATGTTAACAAATGCTGCACTTAATGCATCCCAAAAAATAAGGCATCAGTGTCCAAGACTTTGGACGTATGAGTTTAGATTTAGTGGTGGTAGGTAAAGACCCTATAAGGCCACACTCAGTCATAAAGACTTGTTTTAAGGCAACTGTTGAAGTAGCACATACAATTATTGAGATCCACAAGATATGTGTAAAATGAGTGTGTATTTAGGCACAAGACCAGAGAACAACAACTTCTATGTTCATGTTGGTCTAAATGTCATTAGCAGCAAAAGCAAACTGGTTTCTACTGACAAAAATCAAACTACTCTTGGTTTACTGTGGGCTAATTTTTCTACTGTGTGTATACCAGGCAGAAGGCTAACTTTTGTCTCTTGTAGGTGGGGAAATTTAGTCAATTGAATTGTCCTACAGCATATTACTGGTACTTTGTATTGCCCTATACATTGTTACAATTTCAATGAAGAAAAAAATACTGGCAAATTTAATACTGCTCGCTCCACTTTCTTTTTTTTGCTTTTGTTTTAAATAATGAAAAGAATATATTTTCAAATGCAACCATAAAATATAATTAACATACATCCTTTGTAGATATCTTTCTCACATAACATAATACAACCTGAATTTACAGATTATCTTTGATAAAGAATGTCACTGAACATTTCTCAATAATCTATGGACATGATTAATTTTTATGAGACCTGTTATATGCTTTTTTTTTTTTAGAAAAAAATAAACTAAAACAAAATTAGCTTTAACAACCTGCAAAAAATCTTCACAGATATGGTTAAGGGACAAACTGACAACTTGCTTGGTGCTTTTTTTTTTTTGTTTTTGCATTCAACAAATGTTTTAAATATAAGATTGATTCTTCTTTTGCATCAACATTCAAGTAAGGATTCTTCAAACCACTTGATTATATATATATATATGTGTGTGTGTGTCTCTATAGATCATGTATATATATATATATGTGTGTGTGTGTGTGTGTGCATTCATCATATTCCTTTTAGTTTAACAGGAGAATAATGGCTCCAACAATGGCAAAAGAGAAATTTCAATTCATCCATTCACTAACTCGGATCTTAAAAAGAGAAAGTGACTAATTTTTCAGTCAATCGTTTAAGAGTTTGATAGGGAAATTATTCACCAATAAAAGTTTTTTAAAATATGTAAAGAATTACTTGATCTCTACACAGAACATAATGAAGGATATCATCTCACCCCAACTTTTTAGCTATATTTATCCTCTGTGTACTTTTATAGCCGTGAGTTGGTGCTGTTTTGGGAGGTGGGGAATGATATATTTGTTCTGTATGCTCTTTTTCTTCTTTTCCTTTGCTCTGTTAAGTTCTCTTCTTGACCCTTTGATGTAATGCTTGTGGCATCTTAATGCCCTAATGCCCATTTACACAACTGTCTTTATTTGAAGAGAGAGAACGTAAACTATTTGCAATTTCTCTGCAACAGAAAAATAAAATAAATATATATATAATAATAATATTAGGGAGTATATCCAAACTTACAGGGAAAAAATTAGATTTAGGATTAAATCAAATTTCACAGTATAAATATAAATTAAATTAGAGATAAAACCACTATTAGGCAACTCAAACAGTGATAGACGTAAACCAAAACATTAAAAAAAAATATATATATAATATATAAAATTTAAATTATTAAAATTTATATTTATAAACTTTAAGCTTTTTTTTTTAACTAACCAAAAAGTATAAAAAAGTTAAATATAATATAAGTTTTCTCTCTAATTTAATTTAATTTTTTTATATATATATATATATATACACACACACACACACACACACACACAAATATGTATACTTTGCAAACGAACATTTTGAAATCCCAAGAATATCAACCCATTCAGTAAACAGGAAATATTAATGAAACCAATATAGAAAGTTCAAAAAATTGTTTGAGTTGACGGATATGGAATACTAATAGAAGATTGTAATTTTCCAGAATTAACCTTAACTTAAGGTTAATTCTGGAAAAATTATTTATGTTTCAATCTCCAATCAACATATTCCTAGATATGTACATGCATACTGACTGAATTCTCACACTAAGCACCTTTATTTCTGAAATGAATGCAATAATATCTATATCTATCTCCAGTAGGCCAAATGATGGATCAAAAAAAAAAAACAAAGGTTTCCTTAGCTGTAGATATTTGAGAATAGGACCCCTGATAAAAATCAAAAATAAAGCATAGGCATAAATATATACACTAAAGATGAGATTAATTAATCCAGAAAATTATGAACTTAATATTTTTGAAATGTTCTCAAAGTCTAAAATAAGTGAGAGAATATAACCCTTAGTACAAATAATCTACAGGGCTTTGTACTTATCTCCAGTTTTCATAATGTAAAACAGATGAGGGATATAAACTGCCAATCAACTGAGGAGTAACCTCTGATATAGGAGGAATAAAACTAAGCACTCTTTCACTCCAAATAAAATTTTAAAATTTAAGCAATCACTCGTGAAGTGTTACTTAACCCTTTTGTTACTATATTTATTTTGAGATGCTCTGTGTTTCTTTCAATTACTTCAAATATAACAAAGAATTTAGTAAAATAACTTAGTTACCATTCAGTTAGTGTTAGGAACATAAATTGTGACTAAGGTTTGGTGGAAGATTTTAATTCAAAACTTATGAAAACAAGACATTTATACTCAGAGCCAGAGCTGGTTTCAGCCGGGTTGGTAATGAAAGGGTTAAAGGTGGTACTATATATATATAGGCGTAGTAGTGGCTGTGTGGTAAGTAGCTTGCTTACCAACCACAAGGTTCCAGGTTCAGTTCCACTGCGTGGCACTTTGGGCAAGTGTCTTCTATAGCTGAAAGAAGCCAGTCGTATCTATGTGTATATGTCTGTGTCTGTTTACGTCCCCGTAACTTAGCAGTTCGGCAAAAGAGACCGATAGAATTAGTACTAGGCTTACAAAGAATAAGTCCTGGAGTTGATTTGCTCGACTAAAGGTGGTACTCCAGTATGGCTACAGTCAAATGACTGAAACAAGTAAAAGAGTAGGTAAGCAGCCTGAGTTAATTGTAGAAAGCCATGAATACAAACCACTAATCTCTCAGTTGTCCACTACCCTACTCCTTGAACTTAATCCTTCAAAAGTAAAAGCAACTTCTACGAGGGGGTACCCAAAAGTAACTGGAAACATCCCCTGTAGTAGGCATATTACGCCTAATTAACAGCATGTTGTGCTGAGTTCAAATCCTACAATGGAACTAATCAGAACTAATCAAGTATAAAAGGATACAAGTGTAATGTATTATTGAATAAGATTTTTACAGTCATAAAGCTAAACAATTTGTTTTTGTTTCAAAGGACAAGGACCAATTGTGGTGAAACAGAATCCTTCCTCCATCCCAGAACTTTTTGGGCTAACCAAGAGAAGATAAAAGGAAAAATTTATCCTAGCAGGGATTCAGACATACAACACAAAGAATGCCAACCAAATATTGCAAGACATTCCGTCTGTCCCTAATAATAGTTGCTAGCCTAAGCCCAAGGTTTAAAATCTGAGTGGGATTAGTTAATACAATATACCTCAGTATTTGACTGGTACTCTTTTACTGACCTAAGGGGGACGAAGGGCAAAGTTGACCCCAAGAGGATTTAGTCTCAATGTACTCTTACTCTCTTTTACTTGTTTGTCATCTGAATGCGGCCATGCTGGAGCACCGCCTTTAGTCAAGCAATTCGATCCCGGGACATATTCTTTGTAAGCCTAGTACTTATTCTATCGGTCTCTTTTGCCGAACTGCTAAGTAACGGGGACGTAAACACATCAGCATCGGTTGTCAAGCAAACACAGAGACACATACATATATATACATATATACGACAGGCTTCTTTCAGTTTCCGTCTACCAAATCCACTCACAAGGCATTGGTCGGCCCGGGGCTATAGCGGAAGACACTTGCCCAAGATGCCACGCAGTGGGACTGAACCCGGAACCATATGGTTGGTTAGCAAGCTACTTACCACACAGCCACTCCTGCGCCTAGAGTAGCATAACTAAATATTTTAAGACATTTACAGAGACGCTCTCAAACAATTCACTCTATCCAACAACATGGACACAGAGATGCATATTTTGATTGAAATGTATAGTCAATGAAAATGATATTAGTACAGGACATGATTATTTTCTTGGTCCCCAGATTGATGAAACACCAAAGTTAAATCTGATAGACATTTTGCCTATTTAATAAAAATAGTAATAATTATAATAATAAAAGTAAACTTACTTTGATAAATAGAAAAATATATAACCAGAATCCTGACGAGTGTTTTGTACTTCAGTTTCGTTAGTTAACCGTACTTCTTTGTCGTCAAAGGAATACCATTTATTGGTCTGTAAATCTAAAACCTCACTTAAATAGTGTCCTGATGTGAAATAAAAGGAATAATAAAGAAAAAAACATTTAGACATTTAAAAGAGAAAAGAAAAGTATATGCAACTCTGACATATCTTGCGCTTATTTTATCAGCCGGTGAAGTATAAAGAGCAAAGGTGACCTGGAAGAATTTGAACTCAGGCTGTTAAGAGATGTGACTAATGACTAAATACTACTCCCAAATATCATAACAAGTAGATGTTACACATTTCATCAGTTATCCTGTTTGCATCATAACTTCAGCCTCTGGTCAACAAATAGAAAATATGTAACCTTAAGAGGCCATCGACACAGAAAAGAAGCCCTTCTGAGTCCAACACCTCGTATTCTCCACCATCTTCCTCAATGTCCATTCTTTGATGTGTCTCAACCAATTTTATGGCTTTCTCAGACATCATAAAAGTTATTAATTTTTAGAAATTGTTTTCTTAACCCTTTAGTGTTTAAACTGGCCAAATCCGGCCCAATATATTCCACATGTTTTATATTCAAACTGGCGATATCTAGCCTCTCACACCTAACCTACAATGTCATTTTAAAAATAAGTAATCACATCATTGAAACCTCAAAGCTGTAAGATGATCCAGGATTAATTCAAAACAATTTGAGTGAAAAAGTATTACATTTAACAGAGTAATCTGAACACTAAAGGGTTAAACCAGTTATTTAGTTATTTCTGTTGTACTCAGCCCAGTGTATCTACACTGGGCTGAGTACAATAGAAATACATACACTTACTCTCGGGTACATAGATATGTAATTTCTTTTAGATATTAGAAGATATAATAATAAAGTTCCTAACAGCAGAGGCACAAGGCTTAAAATTTCGGAGGGGTGAGAACAGTCTATTACATCAATCTCAGAACTTAACTGGTACTTTATTTTACTGACCCTGAAAGGATGAAAGCAAAATTAACAAGGAGAAAGAGGGGAAATGGGTTTGAACCTAGAATGTAAAGACCCACAAAGCATCTTGTTCAACACTAATGATTAGGCCAATCCATGACCCTGGCACTTAATGCTGCCAGTCTACTGACCAAGTGGGTCTCACCATTATGTGAAAATAAAATGTGTAAGATCAGAGAGTATATCAAAGATGTTCTAAGCTTGAATTTCTTGGTATCAAGCAGATAAAAAATTAATGCTTCCGTGGGTAGGAAAGTATTCAGTCTTCAACATTCTTGGGTGAATTGGTACTTCTTAGTAGTTTGGTGAAGAATTACAATTTCCATCATCTCTAAAGATGGTCTTCAACTTAATTTACACCATATTCCTGGCAAATAACTACTGCCGGCTTTATGTGACTCTTCACCTACCCCAATATTAATTTAACTGCAGTTGCTATAAAAACTAATGTGTCTTCTGCCAGAATGTGAGGGAAGTTGTTCCAAATGAAAAGTGTCAGCCCGACTATTTCAACCTGGCCATGGTGAAATGAGGTATTTGAGATTAACTGTACACATTATTGTCATCTATTGATAACTTACACTCATGTCTGTCGTCTTGTTGAAGACAGGTCTGCCACATGTCTCATTCCATCAGCAACATTTGCAGTTCCACCGCCTTCTTTCCGAGTTTTGACAATAGTTTTCATAGGAGATATGGCTCACCTTCCTATGGATTGCTTAGCAGTTAATGGCATGGCACACCAAATACACAATGAAATGACTTGCAGTGGACTTGAAAAAGACCTATGAGTTGTAAGTCCAATATGTTATTTATTTGATCCAATTTTACATCTTAAATCAAAGGCTGAGTCAAAGAATTAAACAGTAGCCAAGTTGGACATTTAGAACACAGCATTCTTAAACTCTTCAGTTAAACAACCAATTTCTTTATTTGCTCATTTTAAATGGAGCAGGTATCTTACATGACATAACAAGCATTGTGATAAAACTGGTGTGCAGGGAGGAGAAATCAAAAAAGAGATTTAAGAAAGCAGAAACAAAGTGAAGGAAGAGTTACTACAACTTACCAGAAACAGATGTATTTCCAATATGTGCAACAACGCTGACGAGTTGGTAGGAATGAGGTAAATTACCTTCCTGGAAGAAACAAACAAAAACTGCATTACACTTAATGTCTCACCCAACCAGACAGACAATCATCATCATCATCAGCTTTCCATGCTAGCATGGGTTGGACGGTTCAACTGGGGTCTGTGAAGCCAGAAGGCTGCATCAGGCCCAGTCTGATCTGGCAGTGTTTCTACGGCTGGATGCCCTTCCTAACGCCAACCACTCCGTGAGTGTAGTGGGTGCTTTTTACGTGCCACCCACACAGGTGCCAGACGGTGCTAGCAAACGACCATGGACAGATGGTGCTTTTTACGGGGCCCAGGTGAGGCTGGCAACGGCCACGATGATCGGATGGTGCTTTTTACGTGCCACCGGCACGGGGGCCAGGCGAGGCTGGCACTTGGAATTTATGAATCCTTATTTTAATTATTAAATAGTTGTTGACTATGCTACGTTTGTCCACCTTTTTAATTGGTAATACTTTTATGCTGCTGGGTTTCCCCGAATCACATTTACTAAGTGTGCCAGTTTAAATGCTGACATCTCAACCATCTAACAAGTTGTACTAGATTACATGTGACACAATAATGAAGACAACCCATATAGGAAGCCAGTGAGAAGATAAAATGCAACCAGTTCGTTCTGTGAAATGAATTATGCTAGTAAGAGCATCTAGCCACAACAATGGACAAACAAGTTTTGTCAGTAAGTAGCAAGACTGTTGAAAGTAGACCAGTCCAACTCAGGTCATAATAGAAAAACAGACACAAAATTGTGAGTGTGTGTGTCTGTGTGTATGCACAGTGGCCTGTAAGTCCCTACCTGTCCATATGTTATGTTATTAAATACGATTCCTTCCCAAGGAAAAGTGACGTTTATGGACGAGTGCGCAATTCACTGTTCAAGTCAGGCACAAAATGTTTACTTCTGGGCAAAAAAGAACCCTCATTATTATGAAGAAATTGAATACAACTCTGCATATCATGATGTGGGCAGCACTTAATGCACATCTTGTTACTGAACCAAACTTTTTTGAAAGGCCAGTAAACCACACTTCATATCTAAACGTGTTACGACAATGGTTTATACCGAAACTCGAACTTGGAATCAGAGAGGAGATTTAGTTTCAACAAGATGGAGCTCTGGCACATTATGCCCTCACTGTGCGAAATTATCTCAATGACACTTTTCCAAATAAATGGATAGGTCATGGTTCTGTAACATCCCCAGCGCCCATAAAATGACCTGCAAGAAGTCTGGACTTGACAACATGTGATAACTCTCTTTGAGGATACATAAAGGACATTCTCTTTTCTCTTTTTACTTGTTTCAGTCATTTGACTGCGGCCATGCTGGAGCACCGCCTTTAGTCGAGCAAATCGACCCCCAGAACTTATTCTTTGGAAGCCTAGTACTTATTCTATCGGTCTCTTTTGCCGAACCGCTAAGTGACGGGGACGTAAACACACCAGCATCGGTTGTCAAGCAATGCTAGGGGGACAAACACAGACACACACACACATATATATATATACGCATATATACGACAGGCTTCTTTCAGTTTCCGTCTACCAAATCCACTCACAAGACATTGGTCGGCCCGGGGCTATAGCAGAAGACACTTGCCCAAGATACCACGCAGTGGGACTGAACCCGGAACCATGTGGTTGGTAAGCAAGCTACTTACCACACAGCCACTCATATATATATATTTACTTATTTATATATATTGCTTGGGTTTGCTGTTAACTGTTGGTTGACAATGGTGCCCAAATATTTTGAAGCAGCAATCTTCAGTGGACTTTTGCTGTGAGACAACCAAAGATAACTTCCTTGACTACTGTTTCTAAATACCTGCAGACTAACATGAAATTTACTACATGCACTAAACATACACAGGGTCAGACATGGGTAAATGGTTAAATTGATAATTTAACAATCATGTGATTGTAGGTTTATTATTACTGTATGTTACCTTGGGTTTCTTCTACTATAACCCAGGGCTGACCAGTCTTACAAGCAATGTTGTTGCATGCTATCTTCCACAAAAACACACCCAGTCTTCATGCTGTTTATGCCTGAAGGATAGGTAAATGTTACCTTGCTTGGAAAGAGATGGGGGCTTTGCAAGCACAGAAAAGTGAATATTAAGCTAATGATAATATACAGGTGTGTGTGACAGTCTAACCCATGCCAGCATGGGAAAACCAGTGTAAAACCACTGATAACAATGAGGGAGGGGGGACGAGAGAGAAACATTAATTCACCCCCTGTAACGTAACAAATGGAAGCACATGGCCTAGTGGTTAGAGCAGTGGACTCGCGGTTGAGGGATCGCAGGTTCGAATCTCAGACTGGGCGATGTGTGTGCTTATGAGCGAAACACCTAAGCCCCACGCAGCTCTGGCAGAAGGTAACGGCAAACTTCTGCTGACTCTTTCGCCACAACTTTCTCTCGCTCTTTCCTCCTGCATCTTGCATCTCACCTGCAATGGACTGGCGTCCCGTCCAGGTGGGGAACCTATACGCCAAGGAAACCAGCCCTACAAGCCAGGTATGGCTTGAGAAAGAACTATCAATATAACAAATAATGTGAACTAAACTAATTAAATCTAAGTTCCAAGGAGCTGACCATAAAAGTTTCTTTCAAAACTAAGTTTTAGTTTGAGAAAGAAGTAGTAAAGCTTTGAATATAATAATAGTTGCAATTAATGTTGTTAGAATATAATAAAAAAAATAATTACCACAGCATTAGTTTTTAGTATTTCAATTTCTTCTTTTGACCGTTTCAATGTTTCAACAGAAACCCCAAATTCTGCAGGAGAGGGCTGAAGTTCATCATCATTATTTAAATCTAGGAACAAGAATAATGATCTTCAGTTTTTTTTTCTTCTTTTTTTTTTGCATATTATAAACACAAAAGACAAATTTTGAGTAAAGATTTCTATTAGTGAATGACCCTCTGCCTATCTCCTCTCCTTGATTGGTTATTATTTTTTATCAAATCTAGAGAGACAAAAGGCAGAACTTGAGCTTCTGAATCCAAAAAAGTAAGAGTGTAACAATATCACAAAGTATAAACATGCATGTATGTACGTGTGTTTTATATCTTCTACTAAGGTATGCTAGTGAGAGATGCTAACAGTAGCATGCACGCACACACACTACAAAAATAAAAAAAGCACTTCAAAGTCTGCCAAGTTATAAATGCCACCCCAGCATCGTTTAACATCTGCTTCCCATGCTAGCATGGGTTAGACAGTTTGACTGAGGTCTGGCGAACCAGATCGCTGCACCAGACTCCAAACTGATCTGGCAGTTTCTACAGCTGGATGCCCTTCCTAACGCCAACCACTCTGAGAGAGTAGTGGGTAGTTTTACGTGCCACCAGCACGAGGGACAGTCAGGCAGTACTGGCAACGGCCACGTTCGAATGTTCAGAAATACAAGAAACCAGTGATTGATCCATTACAAACTCTAACCAACGATGTTATCATCCACAAATTGTGACATAAATAAAATAACATGCCACAACCTTTTAAAGCTACAAAGTTTCCGTTCCACTACCTTACTGTGTACGTGCTTGTGTTTATATATATATATATATATATATATATACACACACACACACACGTTTATATATTTGTTTTGCAAGATTCTTGATGTGAAATCGTGTGTTGAAACAGATGTTGTAGTATTTAGGAATGGTCATGTTGCCAGTTTAGCCAATAAAAATAGTGCATGTGTTTTTATTGGCTAAACTGGCAACATGACCATTCCTAAATACAACATATATATATATATAGCTTGTCTTTTTAAGGTCCACTTTTCCATGCACACATGGGTCAGACAGAATTCACTGAGGTGGATCTCGTACAGCTGGACACCCATCCTGTTGCCAACCTTCGCTGTTCTCAAGTGATGTAATATTTCCAAATGACCAGGCATGTTTTCATAGAAGATTGGCAATGAAGGACATCACCTGCATGACAGTGACACTTGTTTACAACTATCATGATGTCAAGGCAGGAAGACAGTAGCGCACACTCACACACACACATCCATACTATAGACTACATTATTCAATGAACCCTCTGTAATATTCAGGGAAATTTGGTTTGCAGTTGCTAGGTCAAGCAACCTTGTAAAGGCTCAAATGTGATGTGTGTATTTGTGTGTGTGTGTGTGTGTGAAGATATGTATTGACACTACACACTGAAAGGGTTAGCTATATAATGCTGCTAGATATGATTATTTGCATGATTTTACTGCTGGAGTGAATTGACATAAAAGGGAGTAAAAGGAGAATGGTAACACCATCCTACTTCATCTATGCTCAAATAAAAAAATTTAAAAATGTTAGTGATGGTGAAAAGAGTGAAATCCAATATCTCAGCAAATAAGATCAATACAAACTTTACTCACCATAAAGACTCATAGCTTTAGCTTTCTTCAGATCTTCCTCTTCTTGGTTAACGCCAATCTAAAGTAAACAAATATTTTCTTTTTTGTTATAACAAGAAAACATATTGAGGGATAGAAATACAACATCAGTTTCATGTATTATATCATCATCATTTAACATCCACTTTTCATGCTGACACATGGGAGCTGTCCTGACTACAATCGTCTGTTGTGGTATGGTTTCTACAGCTGGATGCACTTCCTAATTGTCAACCACTCAACAGTGTGCTGGGTGCTTTATGATTATATATATAAATAATTATCATTTTAACTTCCACTTTTCAGATTTTCTGTAGCTGGATGCTCCTACTGTTACCAAGCAATATAATATTTTCCCATAGCTGGACATGTTTTCACAGAAGATTGGAAATGAAGGAAACCGCTGACACTGCTTGTATTACAATCCTATGACATCAAGACAAGGAGATCTCTCTCTCTCTCACACACATTTTGGGCTTCCCTCAGTTTCCATCTACCAAATCCACTCACAAGGCTTTGGTTGCCCTGAGAGCTATAGGGGAAGATAAAGGCGGGGAGCTGGCAGAACCGTTAGCACGCAGGGCGAAATGCGTAGCCGTATTTCGTCTGCCGTTATGTTCTGAGTTCAAATTCCGCCGAGGTCAACTTTGCCTTTCATCCTTTCGGGGGTCAATAAATTAAGTACCAGTTACGCACTGGGGTCGATATAATCGACTTAATCCGCTTGTCTGTCCCCTCTGTGTTTAGCCCCTTGTGGGTAGTAAAGAAATATATAGTGGAAGATACTTGCCGAAGGTGCCACTCAGTGGGACTGAGGTCAAGATTACATAATTACAAAAGGAAGTTTCCTAACCACAGAAAAGATATTTTGAGTTGAGGAACAAATTGCATATGCTTTATAATATAGGATCGTGTACAAGTATTTATCTTGTGAAATTATGTTATCATCAACTTGGTAATAAGATTTGTATAGATATTTTCACTTAAATATAATCACATATAGCATCATATATATTGGTAATCTGTAACTACAGAAAATTTGTTGAGCAAATTGCTAAAACAGGTTAAACAGATGCGAGTTAAATCTTCTGGAGAGGGTGCTAGTCTACTGCTGACACACATATGAACATTTGTTAACTTTCCACAAGAACATTTTAAAGTTGCATATTTCCACATTTTGCACCAACCCAGCTGGCAACAATAAAGAACTACAAAGAAAGTTAAGCAATCTACCTCAAGATCCACAACAGGTATGTTATTGCCGTTGGTTTTGCCACTAACTTCACCATTTTCATGAGGACCGTTTACTAGAACCGGGATCAAACTTGAATCTGTCTTGCCGTTTTGTGTAGGTTGTTGATTCTCTTTGTTTTCTGCATCATAACCTTTAATTAAATAAAAATAAAAAATTATAGGAAAACAATGGAGGTGGAAATTCATAAGTATTTTGTAATGAGGATAATATATACCAACTCACACTTGTATGTGTGTGTGTGTATATATATATATATATATATATATATATATTATAATAATAATATAATATATACATGTATTATAATAATATAATATATATGCATATTTGGGTACAAAATGAAATACAAAAACAAATGATTTAAATACACAAATAACGAGAGAGAGAGAAATGGACAAGTAATACAAAGAATGTCTTCAAAGACAGTTGCTCCCATAAATACCAAAATAAATGAACGAGGGGAAAATAGTGAATGCTGAAATATTTTCTTTGAAAAGAGAAAAGATAGAAAAGAAAGATATAGGTGACATCCAGTCCTTAGAATGTCCATACAAGAAAGAAAAGAAAGATGGACGATGGTCACATGCGAGCAACAAGCAAAGAAAAAGAGAAAGAGGTGGAGAGAGAGAGACAGATAGAAAACGGTGAAGGGGAAAAAAGGGGGAATTAGAGAAGATAGGGGAGACAACAGTATAGAATAAAGTTGCATCAAAAAGGTTAAGATAAAATTACTTGGAAAATGATGCATGGTGTTAAATAATAATATAAATAATATGAAGAACAGCTCTTTCGAGAGGTTACACTTTCCGCTTATGATGTTGAGGAGGCAATTAGTCAAATTGATCCTCAATACTTGACTGGTGTTCTATTTTACTGACCCCACAAGAATGAGAGGCAAAGTTCAGTTCAGCAGGATTTGAACTCAGAACATAAAGAGTCGGAGCAAATACTATGAAGCATGTTGTTTGATGCTCTACTCGCATTCTGTCAATCCAAAGATATTCGTAGCATTAATCATTCTAATTTTGGCCCCAGGTCAGTAATTTGGAGATAGGAAGGAGTAATTTGAATACATCAACCCCAGTGCCAAACTGGTACTTCTTGATGGAATTTCAACTCGGACTATAAAGAACCAGAAGAAAAGTTACTGTTTCTAATTTAGGTAGAAAGCCACTAATTGGAGGAGACAGGGTTAGTTGATACCTGAAACACCAAAACTTTGTTTTCATCACTACCAGAGGGACAAAAGGCAAAATTAGCAAAAACAGGATTTGAACTCAGCATGTAAAATGCTAGGAGAAATAGCATAAGGAATTTTTCTGTTGCACTTCATGATTCTACAAATCCACCACTTTTAATGATAATAAATAATTAATAACAACAACTTACAAGACAAAGAATTATTTTCATTCTCTGGTAATACGGAGTTCTCTCCATTTACAAACTCTGTGTTAAACATTGACTGGTGTTGTTCTGGCTGCCATTGCACAGCTGAAGTGTTGTGATCTTCAATTTCAGTCTTCAACTGTAAGCTGTTTTCTATTGCTAACCTCATCCGTTCTTCTTCACTCAAGCTAAACAGATCATCATTACTTAAATACTTCACACCTGAAAATAAACAAATTGAGAGGTAATTGAATGTTTTGACTGGTAGTTATTTTGGGAACATATTTAATGCATGTAATCTAAATGTACATTGGGAGGGGAAAAAAAATATTAGTCAATGATTGTTTTAATCTTTCCTGACATGTTCTGGTATTATTCTGACTACATCAGCTCATCATCATCATCGTTTAACGTCTGTTTTCCATGCTAGCATGGGTTGGACGGTTCAACTGGGGACTGGGAAACCAGAAGGCTGCACCAGGCCCAGTCTGATCTGGCAATGTTTCTACAGCTGGATGCCCTTCCTAACGCCAACTACTCCGTGAGTGTAGTGGGTGCTTTTTATGTGCCAGACGAGGCTGGCAATGGCCACGATCGGATGATGCTTTTTATGTGCCACCGGCACGGAGGCCAGTCGGGGCGATCCTTCATGTCATCCAACCCTTTTAGTTGTTTCTTACAACATATAGAGACAGTGCACTTTTCCTAATACTGGGATCAACGTGAAAAGTAATAGTAAAATTAATGTTTCACTTTTATTGCCTGACGAATTTACAAGCTAACTGGAAATAAACTATATGCTCAAGAAAAAAAAAAATGATATTTATCAATAACTAATGTTATTTTCGTTTTTCTATCATGCATAGGAAATAACTGGAGATTTCTCTGGCTTTATTCTGACCTCATCAGTGAACAGACTTCATTGAAGTTACTGAAATAGTGATGCATGAAGCATAATGATAGTAAATTATTATAAAAATATACTGTTTCCCTTCCTTACTAGAAAAATGAAAAATACTATTAGTAATCAATCAATATTTGTTTCCACCGCTTAATTATTTCTAATTGAAAGTGTAAAATATAGGGAAAGCTATGATGGTCTATATCAACAAACAGAAAATCTATAAAATGTTTGCAAAGCAGAATAAAATATTTTGCTGTAGGAAGAGAAGAAATCTAACATTTAGGATTATGAGTCTTTGCCGGTGAGTTATTTTTAGTTTGATAGCTTATTTACATGCTTTAAATCAGACATGGGTAACATTTTATGGATTCTATCAACACTAACATAACTATAGATTTCCATACAGATGTCATCTCTGAATTATATATTCATGCACTGTTTTTAATTGAAACAATTTATAGCAGTGAACATAGATTTAATAATATTGCTTTAAATATTTCTTTCATTCATACTATTCATCATCATCTTTTAAAGATGGAATTTGTGGCAGCAAATTCTTTTTCTTTGCAGCTCGATGTCCTTCCTGTTGCCAACCTTTACTCGTTTCCAACAAAGGCAATATTTCACCATGAAAGACAAGAAATTAATAACATTGCCTGTATGATAGTGATGTGCAATTTAAAATCATTCAAATGATGTCAAGACAAAGGTAAACAAAAACATACACTGTTTTTTTTTCGATTTCTGCCTGTCAAATCCACTCACAAGATACTTGCCCAACGTGTCATGCAGTGGG
Source organism: Octopus sinensis (assembly GCF_006345805.1). Lineage (NCBI taxonomy): Eukaryota > Metazoa > Mollusca > Cephalopoda > Octopoda > Octopodidae > Octopus > Octopus sinensis. The sequence continues at coordinate 14,845,357 of NC_043005.1, read as the reverse complement.
ACTGACAAGACCACATGGTTGAGAAGCAAGCCCTTAACCACACAGCCATGCCTACATATATTATTCATCAAATGAAATAAATGAAAAACAGGACACAAAGGATGTTGTGGTACATATGTTTCGGGCTATACAGGTGCTTACATTTATCAAGTATTCACCCTGAATTTATATTATTCATCATGTAGAATAATTTTCTTCAGCTCTTTAGTTCTACTCTGGAACTGTTTTGGAGCTATTTTTACAAAATGTTTCACCATCAAGCTTAATATGTAATAGTTGTCTCCGTTTTCCAGACTTACCATTTTCCACGGGTTTTGTCTCTGAAGAATTATCTTCAGGTGTACTGCAGCAATCTGGTAACTGAAATCAAATTAGAAATATTATAGAAATAAGGATATTTTGTAATGTGGCTTACATGCATAAACATTAAGGTGTTCAATACACATTAGTGGAGTATTTTAGTTGGGTTTCCTCCACAAAGTTCACTGGAAATCCAATTTTCACATGTGTAGTGTGACAAGCTCTGAAAGAATTTCACTGAAAGTTTAAGACTTATTAACTCTCTTTATCCTGGCTTAACCAGTCTGACAATAACATGGTCCAAACAGTGGCCAGTAATATAAGAACCTGAAGAAGTAATTGGCAGGACCCCCACTAATGGTATTGCTCTCCTTAACACACCATAACTCCTGATCAACAATGCAAAGTTGACTCCAGCAAGATCTGAACTCAGGATAATTGATAGTTGAAAATATATATATATGCCTGTATTTTGAAAGGCCAGCCTTGTCACATTCTCTGTCATGTTGATCTCCCTCAGAACTACGTTAAGGGAACATATGTGTGTGTGTGTGTGTGTGCAGTCACTTGCATATTGATTTCACAAGTAGGCTGATCCATTGATCAGATCAACTGGAACACTTGTCATCATAACTGTCGGAGTGCCTTATATATTACACTAAATACAGAGAAGACTTAGCCATTCTAAAATACACAAAATCTGTTACTTTCACTTTAATTTCATTCATTATTTGATGTCAAAATTTCTGTTGCATAACTATGACCTGGTCATTGACACAGTTTCATTGCAGAGGAGCCGCATGAAGTTAACAGACTGTGTGTTTTTGAATGGCCAACTTAAGCCTTCCATGCTGTAATTGCTTGAGCTTCAACACACAATCCGAGATCAAATCACTTGCTTGTGTGATTGTGAGTAAGAAAATTTCATATTCCAATCCAAACACACTCCTTGCCATTAAACTGAAAAAATGGCCAATAAATGTTTTTATGCATATAGATAATTTAGGCATTATAGAATTAAAATAGTCATCACATACTTCAAGAATATAAACTACTTACCAATTTGGAATTTTGCCCAAATTCCAAATCATTGAAGAAAGAAAGATCTTGACTTTTAGTTGATTCCTAGAAATAGATAATTTCAAAATTAACATTTTCAGTTAAGCTGTAGACATGCAATGCATGTAAGTGCTGATTAAAACTGCAATTAATGCGACTAATTCTCATATTACCACAGTAATCCATCTTTAACTTTTAGTTGTTGAGTTGTGCTTTAAATATTCTTAGCTGAGGCTATTTACTTCATTAATGTTATCAATGCCTTTAAGTACGACCAGAAATATGCTACAACTTCCCACACTCAAAGTTTCTGGATTTTCTTCTGGTAAAGAACCTTTGATTTTTTTCATGTATTTTAAACCTTTTAAATCAATATAACCAACATGGCAGATAACCCACACATCAAGTCAATGAAGAAAGTTTGTATTTGATTGCTTAACTTGTGAGAAATAGCAATCAAGTCTTCCAAAACATTACATGCCATTACCTCAAAAGAGGAGACAGGGGAATGCCATTCTTGATATTTGGTGTCCAAGTGAAAGACCTGATGACCGTGGCTGGAAGAGCAACTTTGATCAGAGTTCTGCTCAGTTATGACTGATTGGAGATGAAACAGTAATATGCCATGCTTCAAGCAATTGGCCATTTGTTATAACATCTGAGCCTCCTTTTTTCCACTGAGCATTCAGATGTAGATTTGCAGAACCAGAGGAATTTTGGATAAAATACATTTATACTGTGGTTGTATACTGTCAACTTAACGTGATAGTCCTGTAAGGGAATTACACCACCACTGTTTAGCCCTAGGAAGCATCGACGCTTCCTGTCGGCCTTGACACATTTCCTGTGTCCTTATATATTTGACACAGGAAATGTGTCAAGGCCGACAGGAAGCGTCGATGCTTCCTAGGGCTAAACAGCGGTGGTGTAATTCCCTTACGGGACTGTCACGTTAAGTTGACAGTATACAACCACTCTATCGCTCCACCACCGTACATATCTCTATGAGATATTTAGAAATTTAATATTTCTGATACTTTTATACTGTTTTGATTATAACCCCTTATATCCTAAATTCAAATCACACCCTGGTCAACTTTATTTCTTCTCCATCTGAGGTCAAGAAAAATTATTGAACAAAAATGACTGGGGGGTCATGTAATCCACTTCAAATTATTAGGTGATGTTTCAAGTTGGTTGTAGTCCAGTGTGTGTGTGTGTGTGTGTGTGCAAACAATAAAAGAATTGATATAAAAAGAAACTAAAAGTAAAAAGTTAGTTACTTTATTGTCAGTGTGATTGGTTGAGTTCTCATCTTGTATATTATTTGAGAATTCTTGTGCCAATGTTGAAATTGGGACAACACCTAAATCATCAGCATTTTCTGCAGATTCAAATAAGGAACTCTTATGTGCTGAATTACTGAAAAATGAAAACACAAAAATTTATGATTTTGGTAATTGTTAAAGTTTGCAAATTATTATTTACATAAAAACATAAATAAAAAAAAAGGAGAAAAAAAAAACAATGAACCTAGAATTGAAAACAGATTTTTAAGAAAAAACATCCTCTTTGATGCTATAATAAATTTCTTAAAGACAAGATATACATTTCTAGTTTTAGGAAATGTTTGTGAAAACATTATCAACATCACCACATCTGAGGTTTTTTATATGTTCACTCTATACTGACATGGGGAAGATGGAACTTATGGAGGCAATATTCCAAGGCCAGGTGTTCTTCCTGTTGATAATCCTTATTTACTTCCAACAGAAGTACTTATTCTCCTGATCTGTTGAGCACCAAACAGCTCAACAGCCAGACGTGTCTTTATGGTTGACATTATGTTTTCTTTTAAGCAGACGATGCCAGAACACAAACACATATACACATGCATATACTCTCACTCAATGAGCTTCTGTTCAGTTTCTTCTTAAACCAGTGATATTTGCCCACAGTTCCACACAAGCAGGAATGAACCCAAAACCATGAGGTTCGGGACTAAAATTTACACCTGTAACAATATCCAAGATCATCATCATCATTTAGCATCCGCTTTCCATGCTAGCATGGGCTGGATGGTTCAACTGGGGTCTGTGAAGCCAGAAGGCTGCATCAGGCCCAGTCTGATCTGGCAGTGTTTCTACGGCTGGATGCCCTTCCTAACGCCAACCACTCCGCGAGTGTAGTGGGTGCTTTTTACGTGCCACCCGCACAGGTGCCAGATGGAGCTGGCAAACGGCCACGGACGGATGGTGCGTTTTACGTGCCACCGGCACGAGAGCCAGGCGAGGCTGGCAACGGCCGCACGGGGGCCAGGCGAGGCTGGAAATATGATATTGTCACTTAGCTGAAGGATTGGTAGTTTACATCTGTGTCACTGTTCTATGATGTTCTCATACTCAACTCTTGTTCATTCAGTTGTAAATTGATACCATGGGAGTAAGGTGCAACTTAGCTAACTGATGCAGAAATGGTATTTTGTTTGGAACAATTCTAATATGAGCATAGCTTGAGATGACCTCTCTTCAATATCATCATTTTTATCATATTTGCATAGAGAGAAGGCACAGGAATGGCTATGTAGTAAGAAGCTTGCTTCCCAACCATATGGTTCCAGGTTCAATCTCACTGCATGGCACTTTAGACAAATACCTTCTACTAGAGCATCAAGTTGATCAAAGCCTTGTGAGTGGATTTCGCAGACAGAAATTGAAAGAAACTCATAAACATACATACATTTAGGAAGAAATAACCTCAATTATGCAATTCAATAGTGACAGACAATATCCACACCATATAATTTTGTGATTTTTTAAATATTTATTGTAGTATATTTAAATTTTTTCGAGATGGTGTGGATATTGTTTCTCACTATTGAATTGCTTAATAGAGGTTATTTCTCTTAATTATACACACACACACACACACATAGGGGTTCTTTGTATCTACGTTTGTTTTCCACCACCACTTGACAAGTGTTGGTATCTATGTACTCATAACTTAGCAGTTCAGCAGAAGAGTTCAATAAAATAAGCACCAGGCTTTAAAGGTAAAAAAAAAGTATTGAGGTTGATTCAATCGATTAAAAATTCTTCGAGGCGATGCCCCAGCATGACCATAGTCTAATGTCCGAACAAGTAAAAGATTACAGAAAAAAAGCAAATCAATCGTTTCAACTTACACAGAATCTGTGTACTCAAGTCTTCTACAAAGTGATGAATCTTTCTCCATTTCTGTTCGGGCTTTCGGTGGGCTGCAAATATCACAAATATTATTTCAGTAGGCCATTAACTGGGACAGGAGAAACAGTTTCAGTCAAATAAAGCAAACCAAATTTTAAGCCCAGCCAAGAGCATAACAGAATTGTAGCAGTAAATTTGGAATTCACCTTAAACTTCATGCCCATTGTGCTGTCTTTATTGAATGTCTCTGCACTCTCTCTTACCTCTGGTGACAGCTTTTTGTTAAGACATCTCAGATCACCATATTGCCCTGGCTTCCAAGACTAGTGAAAAGAGAAGGAATCCTCAAACTGGATACCTGGTCCAAGTGCTTACAACAGTCATCAGCATCAGACTCTACTAATGGTACCCAAGATGCCAGGTGGTGGTAAGAAAATGGATTATGTCTACCATCCATGTAGGCTACAGCAAGGTTTGAACCCAGAATATTAAGAGCTAGAATAAATACTTCAAAATATTCCATCTAAAGCTCTATAAATTCTGCTAATCCATTGCCCTTGACTGGTCCTTTATTTTATCATCCCAATAAAGATCAAAGGCAAAGAGGACTCCAGCAGTTCAAAATTTGTTATATTCTGGCAAAAAGCCAGAATAAATACTACAAAGCATTTTGTTTGATGCTTTGACAACTGCCAGATCAGATTGGAGACTGGTGCAGCCATCTGGTTCGCCAGACCTCAGTCAAATCGTCCAACCCATGCTAGCATGGAAAGCGGATATTAAACGATGATGATGATAACACACCACATACAGTGTGTTTATTCCAATTTCCATCTACTAATTTCTCTCACCAGGTATTGACCAACCTGTAACTATGGTTGAGGACATCAGCCAATAGCATTCACCAAGTGGAACCAAATCCCCTAATCATGTGATACCAAAGCAAACCTCTCAACCACTCAGCTATGCTGGCAGATATATGACAATTCTATTGAATATTATTATCAGTCTAAAAAAGTCAAATGAGTTTCTGCTCACATAGAGTCGATCCTTTATGATAAACTATTGCACTGTATGCATGGACATGTGAGACAAAAAGGTGTGTGTGTGTGTGTACACAAAATAAGTGATTGCAATCTTACCTAGTGAAAAGGCTATTAATAGAAGGTGCTGGAATAATGGTCTCTGAACAATGTGATGACAGCGTCAGATATTTAGGAATAGAAATATGCTGAATAACTTTTCTGTTACATGAAGCTGTGACACTGTATGTGTAGCGTTTCAAATGGAGAATTAATACTCTGGAATGAAAATAATCAACATTATCATTATTGTCATAGACACCAACATACCTCAATTATCAGAACAAGTTTACTATGCTTTGTGACACTGTGGCACCAAGCCTATACAAGCAAACTTATATTGTGACACCGGGAATAAAAATTTAGTTATTTATCATAGCACCAGATATAAAGATAATGTTATCTACTGTAATAGACTCAAAGCTTCCAATGGACAAAGTCCATAAAATAAGAAAGAGGTGTCACCAAAACTACACTTCCTGAAAATATTTGAACCATATATAGAAGAGGTAATTAACTTAAGGAAGGAAGGAAAATTTTAACTGCATCTGAGAAATCCAGATTGTTAAGTACTCTGGTCTGGGACCCCCTTCGGTCACGACACTGACCATGGGATTGCACCTAGAAAGTTACCCTCCTAGTCACAAGTCTGGGCAAGGTGGTTTTATGGAAGACCAGCAGTCGCCCATGCATACCGGCCTCTCCTCTCCACGCCACCAGTGTTATCGAAGGGAAAGGCAACAGCAGATACAGCTTGGCACCTGTGACGTCGAAACTCATTTCTAAAGCTGAGTTAACTGGAGCAACGTGAAATAAAGTGTCTTGCTCAATAACACAACACGCAGCCCGGTCCGGGATTCGAGCTCACAACCTCACGATCGTAAGCTCGACACTCTAACCACTGGGCCATGCGCCTTCACTGTTAAGTAATAAGTATATAATTATATGTGTGAATCATACTAATGGCTAACAGATTAAAAGTAATTTATCTTACCTCGGTAATCTACTGATGCATTTTGAAACTTCTGATTTATCATGATTACATTTAGCACATCGGTATTCCACATTTTCTTTGACAAAGAATAAGTCGAGAGCATCCTGAATGCTTGGATTGCTGGAATTAGTGAATGAAAGTTGATGAAAGAGAGTAGAGTGAGAGGAGAGAGTCAGAAGCAAAAAGAATGATGGAACTACAGTGTGTCACACTGCTTTTGCTCTTAGCCTTGTATTTACAAATATGAGAGAGAGAGAGAAAGAAAGAAATACAAAAGTTAGGCTCACCATCCCTTTGGTATGTCCAACGATAAATCTATACACTGTTCAACTTTAGAGACAACAACACCACATCTAAAAACAAAAACAAAATAAAATAAAATTACTAATTCCTATTAGTAAATGGTTAAATGTTGGACAGTTGTACATTATAATCAACATTAGTAGTTGTTTAGCCCCAGGTCATCACTCATCAGCCAAAGCCTATGATCAAAACATGTTCCAACCATGATCACACTTTATATAAGTGAATGGTAGCAATAGTAATGTGTGTTGTTGATTGTCTATTTGGTTAGGTTTCTTTTCTTTTCCTCTCACTGAACACTCATAAATTGTCTTTGATGGGAGAGTTTGTCATATATATGTACAGACAGACAGATTATATCTCAGATCACATTCGCCAATGAGTCCCCCACCCAAGAAAGTAAAGTGTAATCCGAATGAGATTTGGCTGCTATTTCTAGCAACTTTACATGATGCATAGTGCTAAGAGTTCCAATCTGTCCTTCTCATGAGAGGATGAGATACTGCAATGGCTTGGTGGTTCAAAGAACCACAACTTTTATTAAATATCCTCCCACAAACTTACTTGGATCTTTTCGGTTTGAACGGCAGATTTTAACATAATTTCTAGGTAACTAAAAAAATTTTAAACTTCGTATACTGATAGAATGTGTTTATAAAACATCTTTTTCTCTTGGCTTTATTGAGAAAATTCTATAGTTTGTAAGATGTTTGTTGTTTTTTTCTTCAATTTCTGCAATTTCAACCAATCACTGATGTCCATTGAGGTAAAAAAAACATTCTGTGCCGTATAAATATGTCCCTCGTTTAAGAAACAGATTGGGTTTATTTACATTTGTGAAGAAAAAAAGATACCCTCCCCCCACCCCTAAAACAGATTGAAATGCAATAGATCGATTCTAGGGTCATAATTATGGGTGACAATTTCATATGACACTGCTAGAAAACACTGCCGTTCAAACCGAAAAGATCCACTTTAGGATCATCCACACAAAGGAGATGCGAATAAACTAAAACAATACATAAGCATTCAATGATGAAAGATGTTGAGAGAACCTACAACAAGAGACATGCACAAGACAACGACATCAACAACACTAACACAGCATACTGGTTGCAGCTGTTATACAACTTGTTTAACTCAAGGACATTCCAGCCATGACCACATTGTCTTTTTTCCAGATTGTTTTCAGATTACAATATTCAATAAGTAGAGACAAAAAAGCGGGGGATTTGAGAGAGACTTAGCTGCTTCCCCTAGAAGTTGAATGACCATAGAGAAGTTTCCTTATTACCTCACAACCATGTCAAGGATCTTTTTTTGAGCACAGAGATTCATGAAACTGAAATGACATACATTTGTGTGTGTGGAGAGAGAGAGAGAGAGAAAGAAATAGTGTAGAGAAGAAGAGATAATAGACAGGGAAAGTGAGGAAGGTAACAGTGTTGGGAGGAGGAAAAGAGGAAAAAGGATTGGGAAAGGCAAATGGAAAGGAAGAGGGATACATATATATATATATATATATATATATATATATATATATATATATATATACACACACACACACACACACATAAAGAGAGAGAGAGAGAGAGAGATTCAGATGAATATGGTACATAAGTTGAGGCACCAGAATTTAGTACGGTATTATCCATACAATTTCAAACTAAGGTGATTAAAATCAAAATAAGCAACAAGGATATCCAGAGGTAATGCAGTACGATCGTTTCATGCAACTCCATAGAGTTGCACAAAACGATTGTACTGCATTACCTCTCGCTATCCTTGTATCTTCTCTCTCTCTCTCTCTGTATATATATATATATATATATATATATATATATATATATATATATATATATATATATATATATATACAGAGAGAGAGAAGATACAGGAAACATGGTTTCAAATACATTAGTAAAAATTAAGGATGTATCTTTTTACCGTTTACAAGTAATAGAGCGATTGATATCAAATTCGAAGTTCTGAACTGTGGGGTTAATGAAAGTATCTCTGCAGTTAGGGTCATCATCATCATCGGAACTGGAATTATTAGATGTAGGAGTACTTGTGGCCAACTTGACCCCTTCTTCTTTCAGACAGTCAAGGACTTGGTTCAAGCATTCATGAGCGTCCTACAATGTTTAGAAAGAGAAAAAGTTATTTTTTAAACAATTTTGGCTTTCTAAAAAAAAAAATAAATAAATAAATAAAAACAGAAAAAATGCAGTCAATTGTAGTTATGGGTGTGTGTTATTGTTTAGCCCTAGGTTAATCTTGATTGAGCAGATCTATGACCAAAAGCATTCTAGCCAAGATCATCTCATGTAACATCTAGGACCACAGTATTCAATGTGTCATTCTTTTAAGGAAACAGGCTTTGATAGTTGGCAGAGGAAATTTGGCTGCTGTTTCTAGGAAGTCAAGAGTGAGTCTATGCTTGGGTATGGAAACTATATCAAGACAATTACCCCCCCACCATAGGACAATTTTCCTGACGACAACTACCCCCACTTCGTTAATTACCCCACTCTCCAATATATTAAAAAGTTTTAAATCATCATCTGTTGTCCTAGAGGGTTTATTGTCCATGGAGGGTAATCTAGACTCATGGAAACATAGTAGCTGTTGAGAGAGAGAAAGAGAGGCAGACAGCATTATCTAAAGAAATTCGTATTGAATTCTTAGATACAAAGCTATAATTCACCCATGCCACTATTTTTTTTAAATATTACCTTAACTATTAAAGGCAGATTTCTCTGTGGGTATGTATGTTGAAAATTCATACATTTACACAATTCCAAATTTAATGGAAGAAAAAATTGGAATTAACATTCTAAATACCATAACTTAGGTCTTAGGGGCATTTTTTCAGTCAAAATAACACCCCAATTACGAAAAAAAAAAAATCGATAAAACTACATACATAACCATTTTCCCCTCTAATACAATCTAATTTCCTCTTTCTACTACCATTACAAATCATTTCTACTGCTACTTTCTCTTATGAACGTTTACGAACGATCCAAGAAAAAGACAGAAAGAAAGGAAAGAGAAAGAGTGAGAGTCAAATAAACAGACAGACTACCAATCCTACGTAAATACACACACATATATTGGCGCAGGAGTGGCTGTGTGGTAAGTAGCTTGCTTACCAACCACATGGTTTCAGGTTCATTCCCACTGCATGGCACCTTGGGCAAGTGCCTTCTACTATAGCCTTGGGCCGACCAAGCCTTGTGAGTGGATTTGGTAGATGGAAACTGAAAGAAGCCTGTTGTATGTGTGTGTGTATTTGTCCCCCAGCCACCATCACTTGGCAACTGATGCTGGGGTGTTTACATCCCCATAACTTAGCAGTTCAGCAATAGAGGCTGATAGAATAAGTATTGGGGTTGATTTGCTCGACTGAAGGCTGTGCTCCAGCATAGCCACAGTCAAATGACCGAAACAAAGAGTAAGGTGGTGATGTAAAATTAGGCATGAATTAAGGTCGACTATGCCAGAACAGTCTATCTAGAGGCCTAACACCTACCCAATTTTCATTCGTAAGGTTTATCTCAATCTGAAGCAACAGCGGAGGAAGCATTTGCTTTATGTGCTGTGCAGTGGGATTGAACCAAGAACTACATGAATGTGAAGTGAATTTCTTGATTACATGGCTATATTTAGCTAGCTGAATCACTTAATAGAATATTGTTTTCCTATCTCTTCTACTCTTTTACTTGTTTCAGTCATTTGACTGTGGCCATGCTGGAGCACCACCTTTAGTCAAGCAAATTGAACCCAGGACTTATTCTTTGTAAGCCTAGTACTTATTCTATCGCTCTCTTTTGCCAAACCGCTAAGTTACTGGGACGTAAACACACCAGCATCGGTTGTCAAGCGATGTTGGGGGACAAACATAGACACACAAAACCACTTTCTTTCAGTTTCCGTCTACCAAATCCAATCACAAGGGTTTGGTCAGCCCGAGGCTATAGTAGAAGACACTTGCCCAAGGTGCCACGCAGTAGGACTGAACCTGGGACCATGTTGTTGGTAAGCAATCTACTAACCACACAGCCACTCCTGCACCTGTCAGCCCGAGGCTATAGTAGAAGACACTTGCCCAAGGTGCCACGCAGTGGGACTGAACCCGGGACCATGTTGTTGGTAAGCAATCTACTAACCACACAGCCACTCCTGCACCTGTCAGCCTGAGGCTATAGAAGACACTTGCCCAAGGTGCCACACAGTGGGACTGAACCCGGGACCATGTTGTTGGTAAGCAATCTACTAACCACACAGCCACTCCTGCACCTGTCAGCTTGAGGCTATAATAGAAGACACTTGCCCAAGGTGCCACGCAGTGGGACTGAACCTGGGACCATGTTGTTGGTAAGCAATCTACTAACCACACAGCCACTCCTGCACCTGTCAGCCCGAGGCTATAGTAGAAGACACTTGCCCAAGGTGCCACGCAGTGGGACTGAACCCGGGACCATGTTGTTGGTAAGCAATCTACTAACCACACAGCCACTCCTGCACCTGTCAGCCCGAGGCTATAGTAGAAGACACTTGCCCAAGGTGCCACGCAGTGAGACTGAACCCGGGACCATGTTGTTGGTAAGCAATCTACTAACCACACAGCCACTCCTGCACCTGTCAGCCCGAGGCTATAGTAGAAGACACTTGCCCAAGGTGCCACGCAGTGAGACTGAACCCGGGACCATGTTGTTGGTAAGCAATCTACTAACCACACAGCCACTCCTGCACCTGTCAGCTTGAGGCTATAGTAGAAGACACTTGCCCAAGGTGCCACGCAGTGAGACTGAACCCGGACCATGTTGTTGGTAAGCAATCTACTAACCACACAGCCACTCCTGCACCTGTCAGCCCGAGGCTATAGTAGAAGACACTTGCCCAAGGTGCCACGCAGTGAGACTGAACCCGGGACCATGTTGTTGGTAAGCAATCTACTAACCACACAGCCACTCCTGCACCTGTCAGCCCGAGGCTATAGTAGAAGACACTTGCCCAAGGTGCCACGCAGTGGGACTGAACCCGGGACCATGTTGTTGGTAAGCAATCTACTAACCACACAGCCACTCCTGCACCTGTCAGCCCGAGGCTATAGTAGAAGACACTTGCCCAAGGTGCCACGCAGTGAGACTGAACCCGGGACCATGTTGTTGGTAAGCAATCTACTAACCACACAGCCACTCCTGCACCTGTCAGCCCAAGGCTATAGTAGAAGACACTTGCCCAAGGTGCCACGCAGTGAGACTGAACCCGGGACCATGTTGTTGGTAAGCAATCTACTAACCACACAGCCACTCCTGCACCTGTCAGCCCGAGGCTATAGTAGAAGACACTTGCCCAAGGTGCCATGCAGTGAGACTGAACCCGGGACCATGTTGTTGGTAAGCAATCTACTAACCACACAGCCACTCCTGCACCTGTCAGCCCGAAGCTATAGTAGAAGACACTTGCCCAAGGTGCCACGCAGTGAGACTGAACCCGGGACCATGTTGTTGGTAAGCAATCTACTAACCACACAGCCACTCCTGCACCTGTCAGCCCAAGGCTATAGTAGAAGACACTTGCCCAAGGTGCCACGCAGTGAGACTGAACCCGGGACCATGTTGTTGGTAAGCAATCTACTAACCACACAGCCACTCCTGCACCTGTCAGCCCGAGGCTATAGTAGAAGACACTTGCCCAAGGTGCCACGCAGTAGGACTGAACCTGGGACCATGTTGTTGGTAAGCAATCTACTAACCACACAGCCACTCCTGCACCTGTCAGCCCGAGGCTATAGTAGAAGACACTTGCCCAAGGTGCCACGCAGTAGGACTGAACCGGGACCATGTTGTTGGTAAGCAATCTACTAACCACACAGCCACTCCTGCACCTGTCAGCCCGAGGCTATAGTAGAAGACACTTGCCCAAGGTGCCACGCAGTGAGACTGAACCCGGGACCATGTTGTTGGTAAGCAATCTACTAACCACACAGCCACTCCTGCACCTGTCAGCCCGAGGCTATAGTAGAAGACACTTGCCCAAGGTGCCACGCAGTGAGACTGAACCCGGGACCATGTTGTTGGTAAGCAATCTACTAACCACACAGCCACTCCTGCACCTGTCAGCCCGAGGCTATAGTAGAAGACACTTGCCCAAGGTGCCACGCAGTGAGACTGAACCCGGGACCATGTTGTTGGTAAGCAATCTACTAACCACACAGTCACTCCTGCACCTGTCAGCCCAAGGCTATAGTAGAAGACACTTGCCCAAGGTGCCACGCAGTGAGACTGAACCCGGGACCATGTTGTTGGTAAGCAATCTACTAACCACACAGTCACTCCTGCACCTGTCAGCCCGAGGCTATAGTAGAAGACACTTGCCCAAGGTGCCACGCAGTGAGACTGAACCCGGGACCATGTTGTTGGTAAGCAATCTACTAACCACACAGTCACTCCTGCACTGTCAGCCCGAGGCTATAGTAGAAGACACTTGCCCAAGGTGCCACGCAGTGAGACTGAACCCGGGACCATGTTGTTGGTAAGCAATCTACTAACCACACAGCCACTCCTGCACCTGTCAGCCCGAGGCTATAGTAGAAGACACTTGCCCAAGGTGCCACGCAGTAGGACTGAACCTGGGACCATGTTGTTGGTAAGCAATCTACTAACCACACAGCCACTCCTGCACCTGTCAGCCCGAGGCTATAGTAGAAGACACTTGCCCAAGGTGCCACGCAGTGAGACTGAACCCGGGACCATGTTGTTGGTAAGCAATCTACTAACCACACAGTCACTCCTGCACCTGTCAGCCTGAGGCTATAGAAGACACTTGCCCAAGGTGCCACACAGTGGGACTGAACCCGGGACCATGTTGTTGGTAAGCAATCTACTAACCACACAGCCACTCCTGCACCTGTCAGCCCGAGGCTATAGTAGAAGACACTTGCCCAAGGTGCCACGCAGTGGGACTGAACCCGGGACCATGTTGTTGGTAAGCAATCTACTAACCACACAGCCACTCCTGCACCTGTCAGCCCGAGGCTATAGTAGAAGACACTTGCCCAAGGTGCCACGCAGTGAGACTGAACCCGGGACCATGTTGTTGGTAAGCAATCTACTAACCACACAGCCACTCCTGCACCTGTCAGCCCGAGGCTATAGTAGAAGACACTTGCCCAAGGTGCCACGCAGTGGGACTGAACCCGGGACCATGTTGTTGGTAAGCAATCTACTAACCACACAGCCACTCCTGCACCTGTCAGCCCGAGGCTATAGTAGAAGACACTTGCCCAAGGTGCCACGCAGTGGGACTGAACCCGGGACCATGTTGTTGGTAAGCAATCTACTAACCACACAGCCACTCCTGCACCTGTCAGCCCGAGGCTATAGTAGAAGACACTTGCCCAAGGTGCCACGCAGTGGGACTGAACCCGGGACCATGTTGTTGGTAAGCAATCTACTAACCACACAGCCACTCCTGCACCTGTCAGCCCGAGGCTATAGTAGAAGACACTTGCCCAAGGTGCCACGCAGTGAGACTGAACCCGGGACCATGTTGTTGGTAAGCAATCTACTAACCACACAGTCACTCCTGCACCTGTCAGCCTGAGGCTATAGAAGACACTTGCCCAAGGTGCCACACAGTGGGACTGAACCCGGGACCATGTTGTTGGTAAGCAATCTACTAACCACACAGCCACTCCTGCACCTGTCAGCCTGAGGCTATAGAAGACACTTGCCCAAGGTGCCACACAGTGGGACTGAACCCGGGACCATGTTGTTGGTAAGCAATCTACTAACCACACAGCCACTCCTGCACCTGTCAGCTTGAGGCTATAGAAGACACTTGCCCAAGGTGCCACACAGTGGGACTGAACCCGGGACCATGTTGTTGGTAAGCAATCTACTAACCACACAGCCACTCCTGCACCTGTCAGCCTGAGGCTATAGAAGACACTTGCCCAAGGTGCCACACAGTGGGACTGAACCCGGGACCATGTTGTTGGTAAGCAATCTACTAACCACACAGCCACTCCTGCACCTGTCAGCCCGAGGCTATAGTAGAAGACACTTGCCCAAGGTGCCACGCAGTGAGACTGAACCCGGGACCATGTTGTTGGTAAGCAATCTACTAACCACACAGTCACTCCTGCACCTGTCAGCCTGAGGCTATAGAAGACACTTGCCCAAGGTGCCACACAGTGGGACTGAACCCGGGACCATGTTGTTGGTAAGCAATCTACTAACCACACAGCCACTCCTGCACCTGTCAGCCCAAGGCTATAGTAGAAGACACTTGCCCAAGGTGCCACGCAGTGAGACTGAACCCGGGACCATGTTGTTGGTAAGCAATCTACTAACCACACAGCCACTCCTGCACCTGTCAGCTTGAGGCTATAGAAGACACTTGCCCAAGGTGCCACGCAGTGGGACTGAACCCGGGACCATGTTGTTGGTAAGCAATCTACTAACCACACAGCCACTCCTGCACCTGTCACCCTGAGGCTATAGAAGACACTTGCCCAAGGTGCCACGCAGTGAGACTGAACCCGGGACCATGTTGTTGGTAAGCAATCTACTAACCACACAGTCACTCCTGCACCTGTCAGCCTGAGGCTATAGAAGACACTTGCCCAAGGTGCCACACAGTGGGACTGAACCCGGGACCATGTTGTTGGTAAGCAATCTACTAACCACACAGCCACTCCTGCACCTGTCAGCCTGAGGCTATAGAAGACACTTGCCCAAGGTGCCACACAGTGGGACTGAACCCGGGACCATGTTGTTGGTAAGCAATCTACTAACCACACAGCCACTCCTGCACCTGTCAGCTTGAGGCTATAGAAGACACTTGCCCAAGGTGCCACACAGTGGGACTGAACCCGGGACCATGTTGTTGGTAAGCAATCTACTAACCACACAGCCACTCCTGCACCTGTCAGCCTGAGGCTATAGAAGACACTTGCCCAAGGTGCCACACAGTGGGACTGAACCCGCGACCATGTTGTTGGTAAGCAATCTACTAACCACACAGCCACTCCTGCACCTGTCAGCCCGAGGCTATAGTAGAAGACACTTGCCCAAGGTGCCACGCAGTGAGACTGAACCCGGGACCATGTTGTTGGTAAGCAATCTACTAACCACACAGTCACTCCTGCACCTGTCAGCCCAAGGCTATAGTAGAAGACACTTGCCCAAGGTGCCACGCAGTGAGACTGAACCCGGGACCATGTTGTTGGTAAGCAATCTACTAACCACACAGCCACTCCTGCACCTGTCAGCCCAAGGCTATAGTAGTAGACACTTGCCCAAGGTGCCACGCAGTGAGACTGAACCCGGGACCATGTTGTTGGTAAGCAATCTACTAACCACACAACCACTCCTGCACCTGTCAGCCCGAGGCTATAGTAGAAGACACTTGCCCAAGGTGCCACGCAGTGGGACTGAACCCGGGACCATGTTGTTGGTAAGCAATCTACTAACCACACAGTCACTCCTGCACCTGTCAGCCCGAGGCTATAGTAGAAGACACTTGCCCAAGGTGCCACGCAGTGAGACTGAACCCGGGACCATGTTGTTGGTAAGCAATCTACTAACCACACAGCCACTCCTGCACCTGTCAGCCTGAGGCTATAGAAGACACTTGCCCAAGGTGCCACACAGTGGGACTGAACCCGGGACCATGTTGTTGGTAAGCAATCTACTAACCACACAGTCACTCCTGCACCTGTCAGCCTGAGGCTATAGAAGACACTTGCCCAAGGTGCCACGCAGTGAGACTGAACCCGGGACCATGTTGTTGGTAAGCAATCTACTAACCACACAGTCACTCCTGCACCTGTCAGCCCGAGGCTATAGTAGAAGACACTTGCCCAAGGTGCCACGCAGTGAGACTGAACCCGGGACCATGTTGTTGGTAAGCAATCTACTAACCACACAGTCACTCCTGCACCTGTCAGCCCGAGGCTATAGTAGAAGACACTTGCCCAAGGTGCCACGCAGTGAGACTGAACCCGGGACCATGTTGTTGGTAAGCAATCTACTAACCACACAGTCACTCCTGCACCTGTCAGCCCGAGGCTATAGTAGAAGACACTTGCCCAAGGTGCCACGCAGTGAGACTGAACCCGGGACCATGTTGTTGGTAAGCAATCTACTAACCACACAGTCACTCCTGCACCTGTCAGCCCGAGGCTATAGTAGAAGACACTTGCCCAAGGTGCCACGCAGTGAGACTGAACCCGGGACCATGTTGTTGGTAAGCAATCTACTTACCACACAGCCACTCCTGCACCTGTCAGCCCGAGGCTATAGTAGAAGACACTTGCCCAAGGTGCCACGCAGTGAGACTGAACCCGGGACCATGTTGTTGGTAAGCAATCTACTAACCACACAGTCACTCCTGCACCTGTCAGCCCGAGGCTATAGTAGAAGACACTTGCCCAAGGTGCCACGCAGTGAGACTGAACCCGGGACCATGTTGTTGGTAAGCAATCTACTAACCACACAGTCACTCCTGCACCTGTCAGCCCGAGGCTATAGTAGAAGACACTTGCCCAAGGTGCCACGCAGTGGGACTGAACCCGGGACCATGTTGTTGGTAAGCAATCTACTAACCACACAGTCACTCCTGCACCTGTCAGCCCGAGGCTATAGTAGAAGACACTTGCCCAAGGTGCCACGCAGTGAGACTGAACCCGGGACCATGTTGTTGGTAAGCAATCTACTAACCACACAGTCACTCCTGCACCTGTCAGCCCGAGGCTATAGTAGAAGACACTTGCCCAAGGTGCCACGCAGTGAGACTGAACCCGGGACCATGTTGTTGGTAAGCAATCTACTAACCACACAGTCACTCCTGCACCTGTCAGCCCGAGGCTATAGTAGAAGACACTTGCCCAAGGTGCCACGCAGTGAGACCGAACCCGGGACCATGTTGTTGGTAAGCAATCTACTAACCACACAGTCACTCCTGCACCTGTCAGCCCGAGGCTATAGTAGAAGACACTTGCCCAAGGTGCCACGCAGTGAGACTGAACCCGGGACCATGTTGTTGGTAAGCAATCTACTTACCACACAGCCACTCCTGCACCTGTCAGCCCGAGGCTATAGTAGAAGACACTTGCCCAAGGTGCCACGCAGTGAGACTGAACCCGGGACCATGTTGTTGGTAAGCAATCTACTAACCACACAGTCACTCCTGCACCTGTCAGCCCGAGGCTATAGTAGAAGACACTTGCCCAAGGTGCCACGCAGTGAGACTGAACCCGGGACCATGTTGTTGGTAAGCAATCTACTTACCACACAGCCACTCCTGCACCTGTCAGCCCGAGGCTATAGTAGAAGACACTTGCCCAAGGTGCCACGCAGTGAGACTGAACCCGGGACCATGTTCTTGGTAAGCAATCTACTTACCACACAGCCACTCCTGCACCTGTCAGCCCGAGGCTATAGTAGAAGACACTTGCCCAAGGTGCCACGCAGTGAGACTGAACCCGGGACCATGTTGTTGGTAAGCAATCTACTTACCACACAGCCACTCCTGCACCTGTCAGCCCGAGGCTATAGTAGAAGACACTTGCCCAAGGTGCCACGCAGTGAGACTGAACCCGGGACCATGTTGTTGGTAAGCAATCTACTTACCACACAGCCACTCCTGCACCTGTCAGCCCGAGGCTATAGTAGAAGACACTTGCCCAAGGTACCACACAGTGGGACTGAACCCGGGACCATGTTGTTGGTAAGCAATCTACTAACCACACAGTCACTCCTGCACCTGTCAGCCCGAGGCTATAGTAGAAGACACTTGCCCAAGGTGCCACGCAGTGAGACTGAACCCGGGACCATGTTGTTGGTAAGCAATCTACTAACCACACAGTCACTCCTGCACCTGTCAGCCCAAGGCTATAGTAGAAGACACTTGCCCAAGGTGCCACGCAGTGAGACTGAACCCGGGACCATGTTGTTGGTAAGCAATCTACTAACCACACAGCCACTCCTGCACCTGTCAGCCCGAGGCTATAGTAGAAGACACTTGCCCAAGGTGCCACGCAGTGAGACTGAACCCGGGACCATGTTGTTGGTAAGCAATCTACTAACCACACAGCCACTCCTGCACCTGTCAGCCTGAGGCTATAGAAGACACTTGCCCAAGGTGCCACACAGTGGGACTGAACCCGGGACCATGTTGTTGGTAAGCAATCTACTAACCACACAGCCACTCCTGCACCTGTCAGCCTGAGGCTATAGAAGACACTTGCCCAAGGTGCCACACAGTGGGACTGAACCCGGGACCATGTTGTTGGTAAGCAATCTACTAACCACACAGCCACTCCTGCACCTGTCAGCCTGAGGCTATAGAAGACACTTGCCCAAGGTGCCACGCAGTGAGACTGAACCCGGGACCATGTTGTTGGTAAGCAATCTACTAACCACACAGCCACTCCTGCACCTGTCAGCCTGAGGCTATAGAAGACACTTGCCCAAGGTGCCACGCAGTGAGACTGAACCCGGGACCATGTTGTTGGTAAGCAATCTACTAACCACACAGCCACTCCTGCACCTGTCAGCCCGAGGCTATAGTAGAAGACACTTGCCCAAGGTGCCACGCAGTGAGACTGAACCCGGGACCATGTTGTTGGTAAGCAATCTACTAACCACACAGCCACTCCTGCACCTGTCAGCCTGAGGCTATAGAAGACACTTGCCCAAGGTGCCACACAGTGGGACTGAACCCGGGACCATGTTGTTGGTAAGCAATCTACTAACCACACAGCCACTCCTGCACCTGTCAGCCTGAGGCTATAGAAGACACTTGCCCAAGGTGCCACACAGTGGGACTGAACCCGGGACCATGTTGTTGGTAAGCAATCTACTAACCACACAGCCACTCCTGCACCTGTCAGCCTGAGGCTATAGAAGACACTTGCCCAAGGTGCCACGCAGTGAGACTGAACCCGGGACCATGTTGTTGGTAAGCAATCTACTAACCACACAGCCACTCCTGCACCTGTCAGCCTGAGGCTATAGAAGACACTTGCCCAAGGTGCCACGCAGTGAGACTGAACCCGGGACCATGTTGTTGGTAAGCAATCTACTAACCACACAGCCACTCCTGCACCTGTCAGCCTGAGGCTATAGAAGACACTTGCCCAAGGTGCCACACAGTGGGACTGAACCCGGGACCATGTTGTTGGTAAGCAATCTACTAACCACACAGCCACTCCTGCACCTGTCAGCCTGAGGCTATAGAAGACACTTGCCCAAGGTGCCACACAGTGGGACTGAACCCGGGACCATGTTGTTGGTAAGCAATCTACTAACCACACAGCCACTCCTGCACCTGTCAGCCTGAGGCTATAGAAGACACTTGCCCAAGGTGCCACACAGTGGGACTGAACCCGGGACCATGTTGTTGGTAAGCAATCTACTAACCACACAGCCACTCCTGCACCTGTCAGCCTGAGGCTATAGAAGACACTTGCCCAAGGTGCCACACAGTGGGACTGAACCCGGGACCATGTTGTTGGTAAGCAATCTACTAACCACACAGCCACTCCTGCACCTGTCAGCCTGAGGCTATAGAAGACACTTGCCCAAGGTGCCACACAGTGGGACTGAACCCGGGACCATGTTGTTGGTAAGCAATCTACTAACCACACAGTCACTCCTGCACCTGTCAGCCTGAGGCTATAGAAGACACTTGCCCAAGGTGCCACACAGTGGGACTGAACCCGGGACCATGTTGTTGGTAAGCAATCTACTAACCACACTGTCACTCCTGCACCTGTCAGCCCAAGGCTATAGTAGAAGACACTTGCCCAAGGTGCCACGCAGTGAGACTGAACCCGGGACCATGTTGTTGGTAAGCAATCTACTAACCACACAGCCACTCCTGCACCTGTCAGCCTGAGGCTATAGAAGACACTTGCCCAAGGTGCCACACAGTGGGACTGAACCCGGGACCATGTTGTTGGTAAGCAATCTACTAACCACACAGCCACTCCTGCACCTGTCAGCCCGAGGCTATAGTAGAAGACACTTGCCCAAGGTGCCACACAGTGGGACTGAACCCGGGACCATGTTGTTGGTAAGCAATCTACTAACCACACAGTCACTCCTGCACCTGTCAGCCTGAGGCTATAGAAGACACTTGCCCAAGGTGCCACACAGTGGGACTGAACCCGGGACCATGTTGTTGGTAAGCAATCTACTAACCACACAGTCACTCCTGCACCTGTCAGCCTGAGGCTATAGAAGACACTTGCCCAAGGTGCCACGCAGTGGGACTGAACCCGGGACCATGTTGTTGGTAAGCAATCTACTAACCACACAGCCACTCCTGCACCTGTCAGCCTGAGGCTATAGAAGACACTTGCCCAAGGTGCCACACAGTGGGACTGAACCCGGGACCATGTTGTTGGTAAGCAATCTACTAACCACACAGTCACTCCTGCACCTGTCAGCCTGAGGCTATAGAAGACACTTGCCCAAGGTGCCACACAGTGGGACTGAACCCGGGACCATGTTGTTGGTAAGCAATCTACTAACCACACAGCCACTCCTGCACCTGTCAGCCTGAGGCTATAGAAGACACTTGCCCAAGGTGCCACACAGTGGGACTGAACCCGGGACCATGTTGGTGGTAAGCAATCTACTAACCACACAGTCACTCCTGCACCTGTCAGCCTGAGGCTATAGAAGACACTTGCCCAAGGTGCCACACAGTGGGACTGAACCCGGGACCATGTTGTTGGTAAGCAATCTACTAACCACACAGTCACTCCTGCACCTGTCAGCCTGAGGCTATAGAAGACACTTGCCCAAGGTGCCACACAGTGAGACTGAACCCGGGACCATGTTGTTGGTAAGCAATCTACTAACCACACAGTCACTCCTGCACCTGTCAGCCTGAGGCTATAGAAGACACTTGCCCAAGGTGCCACACAGTGGGACTGAACCCGGGACCATGTTGTTGGTAAGCAATCTACTAACCACACAGTCACTCCTGCACCTGTCAGCCTGAGGCTATAGAAGACACTTGCCCAAGGTGCCACACAGTGGGACTGAACCCGGGACCATGTTGTTGGTAAGCAATCTACTAACCACACAGTCACTCCTGCACCTGTCAGCCTGAGGCTATAGAAGACACTTGCCCAAGGTGCCACACAGTGAGACTGAACCCGGGACCATGTTGTTGGTAAGCAATCTACTAACCACACAGCCACTCCTGCACCTGTCAGCCTGAGGCTATAGAAGACACTTGCCCAAGGTGCCACACAGTGGGACTGAACCCGGGACCATGTTGTTGGTAAGCAATCTACTAACCACACAGTCACTCCTGCACCTGTCAGCCTGAGGCTATAGAAGACACTTGCCCAAGGTGCCACACAGTGGGACTGAACCCGGGACCATGTTGTTGGTAAGCAATCTACTAACCACACAGTCACTCCTGCACCTGTCAGCCTGAGGCTATAGAAGACACTTGCCCAAGGTGCCACGCAGTGGGACTGAACCCGGGACCATGTTGTTGGTAAGCAATCTACTAACCACACAGTCACTCCTGCACCTGTCAGCCTGAGGCTATAGAAGACACTTGCCCAAGGTGCCACACAGCTGGACTGAACCCGGGACCATGTTGTTGGTAAGCAATCTACTTACCACACAGCCACTCCTGCACCTGTCAGCCCGAGGCTATAGTAGAAGACACTTGCCCAAGGTGCCACACAGTGGGACTGAACCCGGGACCATGTTGTTGGTAAGCAATCTACTTACCACACAGCCACTCCTGCACCTGTCAGCCCGAGGCTATAGTAGAAGACACTTGCCCAAGGTGCCACACAGTGGGACTGAACCCGGGACCATGTTGTTGGTAAGCAATCTACTAACCACACAGCCACTCCTGCACCTGTCAGCCCGAGGCTATAGAAGACACTTGCCCAAGGTGCCACACAGTGGGACTGAACCCGGGACCATGTTGTTGGTAAGCAATCTACTAACCACACAGTCACTCCTGCACCTGTCAGCCTGAGGCTATAGAAGACACTTGCCCAAGGTGCCACACAGTGGGACTGAACCCGGGACCATGTTGTTGGTAAGCAATCTACTTACCACACAGCCACTCCTGCACCTGTCAGCCCGAGGCTATAGTAGAAGACACTTGCCCAAGGTGCCACACAGTGGGACTGAACCCGGGACCATGTTGTTGGTAAGCAATCTACTTACCACACAGCCACTCCTGCACCTGTCAGCCCGAGGCTATAGTAGAAGACACTTGCCCAAGGTGCCACACAGTGGGACTGAACCCGGGACCATGTTGTTGGTAAGCAATCTACTAACCACACAGCCACTCCTGCACCTGTCAGCCCGAGGCTATAGTAGAAGACACTTGCCCAAGGTGCCACACAGTGGGACTGAACCCGGGACCATGTTGTTGGTAAGCAATCTACTAACCACACAGCCACTCCTGCACCTGTCAGCCCAAGGCTATAGTAGAAGACACTTGCCCAAGGTGCCACACAGTGGGACTGAACCCGGGACCATGTTGTTGGTAAGCAATCTACTTACCACACAGCCACTCCTGCACCTATGCACTATGTTAAAAGAAAGTAGGAGGTTGAATAGAACTTAACAACTAGGTAAAAACAGGTGAACTGAGAAACTGGGTTGAAAATATTGTCTTGTTTCAGTGTTGAAATAAATCACTATACAACTGAAAGAAACAAAGTAGAAAAAAATATGAACTTACCTGCATGTCATTACTTAAGAAATGTGTACCAACGGTTGATATAGCTTCTCTCACATTACCTAATAAGGTCACTTTACTAACATCAGATTCACTTTTGGTCTGTGAGATTAACAAATTGGCCATGGTACTGCAACAGGAATTTAAAATTTAATTTCATGTAAACCCAAAAAGGAATTTTTTTTTTGCAAAACATTATACAATGAAAACTGAACATCATTACTCATGGATATATATAAAATATGAAATGGAGGGGTCAGGGTGATACACTTTCTAGAACTGCTGAGAGATAAAATTGTCTACTAATCACTTAGTTCCAAGGAATTGAGTGAATGGTAGTCAAATCTTTGCTTGCAGAAGATACCAATCTAAGACAGGAAAGTACTTTTAGTAAACAGACTAATTGCAATTTTGCAAGCTGTCAAAATGAGGATCTAATTTTACAATGTGGCAACTACTTACAGACGAAAATTTTTTTCTATCCTACAGTACCTCAAATGTACAATATTGTACAATCATTTAGCAATTCTTGCATTACTACTTCACTGAATGCAGCATCTAGGATGAAGCCAAAATAAGACTTGAAACATCTGGGGTTATTCAACTTCACCACCTAGAAAAATGCAAATAAATAACCAGAAACTAATATTGGTTTTATCTCACTAAATATATCTAGCTAGCTTCATTTTTAAACTATGGTCTTGTATAATTTCCAGTCAATGAACAGCAGTCCTGAAGGGCTTTAGTCAAGTGAATTGACTCCAGTTCTATTTTTAAGTCAGGTAGTTACTCTATCAGTTTCTTTCTTCCTGAACTGCTAAATTACAGGGACATGAACAGAGTTGCATCAAGTGGTGGTGAGAGACAAATAGAAACATACACAAAGGACTTCTGCATAGTTTCCACTAACCAAATTCACTCTCAAGGAACAAGCATTGGTTGGCCCAGAGCTAAAAGCAAAAGACACGGGCTCCATGCTGGTGGACTGAATCCCTGCTAAACCTATTTTCCTACACCAATAAATGTATAATCATATACACTCCATTCAAACTCCTACATGGTCTTCCCCCTCCTTTTTTCTGGATGTGGTGTCCACTCTTTTAATTTGCTAAATTCTTCAGCACCCAAACATGGAAGAGGAAAACATCAGACTGTGGATGGTGGAGAGAACATGAGGAGGCATTTGTCCAGCAGTGGACCATAAGGCGATAACAACACACATCAGGCACACCTATTTAGTAATTCTTTTATAGCTACTTTGTCAGGAATGGTGAAATTTATACTTAGCTGATGAGGTCAGAATAAAGTTGAAACATGCCTAAAGTATATTTCTGTGTTTGTTTCCTACAAAGAAAATATTAACCATTAACTAATATTTCTCCCCTACCTCAATCCTAATTAGCTTTTTAGAGGTCTTATTAAATATGTCAACACCAGCTAGGCAATTTGATAGTTATACTATTTTTTGTCATAGACATAATATATTGAGAGGATACAAGCCACAAATTTTTTAACTGGTCAACCAGTACCTAACCAGCCAACTAGTAGCTAGGATGTTGAATTCATGATCCTAAGATTGTGGTTTCAATACCTTGACTGGGCAACACGTTGTGTTCTTGAGCAAAACACTTAATTCCACATTGCTCCAGTCCACTCAGCTGGCAAAAATGATTATGGACCAATGTCCCATCCAGGTGGAGAATATTTAAGCCATGGAAACCAGGAAACTGGCCCTTACAAGTCAGCAAAACTCAAGAAGGTAACTAACTTTTTTTTCACCCAGCCAACTCAACATTCTAGGGGAAGGGATTGCCCAAGTGACTAAACTAACTAAAGTGCATTATCACAAATAGTTCTATTAATCCTGGCCAGATTTGAACTCAGACGAGACAAACGAGAGCTAGAACTCAAAACACTAAAGTACTTGATCCAGCAGTAAGCTAATGCCAATTCGCCATCGTTAACCGTTTTTTTACCATTATCTGTTAAAATACCCTGTTTTGTTCCAAATAACTTTAAAAACAATGAAGTATTTAGTAAAACAATTTTATCTATATTAAGCAGATGTTTCAAACATAAACATGAAATTTTGTGGGTAGATTTTAATTTGAATCAAGCAAAGAATAAGAAATTAATCTGAACAGAATTATCACACCCCAATATCAACAGCACAAATACAAGGGAAAAAAGCCTTCAGTGCATTACAGCATGTAACATTTAAATCAATCTAGTGGTACATTAGAAAGCATTAGTACCTTAGATAAAGCAGAAAACATTAATTTGTAGTGTCAACGAATCAGTTGGTACTGGTGATCATCTTGATTAAAATAAGGCTGTAGCAGTGAGCATGAGGGTCAAAACTAGCTTATAGGAAGTCCA
This sequence comes from Octopus sinensis, assembly GCF_006345805.1. NCBI lineage: Eukaryota > Metazoa > Mollusca > Cephalopoda > Octopoda > Octopodidae > Octopus > Octopus sinensis. The sequence continues at coordinate 14,819,303 of NC_043005.1, read as the reverse complement.
ACTTCACATACAGGACCTAGGGTGACTTTTTTGAGATTTTATCTGGGAGTGGGGGATGTATCATATACCAGAGGTTCTCAATGTAAGTGGTACTATACCCAAAGAGACATTGGGCATGTTGAAGGGAATAGTGAAGTAATTAACATATATTTTACCTATAGTAGTAATTATATTATACATGATAAAACCAGTAATGGTTATCAAAATGAAATGAAATCTCATCAGGCACAAGGAAGTCATTATCTTGCAATGTATAAAATAAATTTCAACTTTTGTCTTTACTAATTTTTCTCTCGTTTCACTGTTAAAAACTTATACAATCCAATTTTAGAGTAAAAAATTTTAAATTATCATTCACATTAAGTTAGTCTAGCTGTGATACCTCACTTGTGACTTAGGTGGGTGCTACAAAAAAAAAAAAAAAAAAGATTAAGAACTACTGCCGTGATCATCATCATTTAACATCCGTTTTCCATGCTGGCATGGGTTGGATGGTTTAACAGGAGCTGGCCATATGTGTATACACACACAGGTTCACAGACAATATTCTTTCTTATTACAAATATATAAAAGTAACCCATGCTAGCATGGAAAACGGACGCTAAATGATGATGATGAGGTTGTGTGGTGTCTGTCTCCTACGATTTAGATTCCTAACTACTCCCACATTTTGCAGTGCAGTTTAACCAAAAGCGGGTATCTTATAGTCGTGATTCATATCGAGCCCTTCTGGGTATTAGCGCGCATCTACGATGAGTCAACGATTTAAAAAAAAATTTACCATCAATGTTTCCCATTTTTAATGAATTTTTGGCACATATAAGGGAAGTAACTCTCTAAAAATTTATTATTAAATCTCAGAACGTAAAAAGCTACAGTAACACCCCCCCCCTTTGTGGTTAGCCATATTGAGATGGCTATTATACTTTACATCTCTAAAAATGCTTATATAGTTATTTCCCTTACAAACCCGAGCAACGCCGGGTGATACTGCTAGTTACAAATAAAAGGTAGATGCAGAAAAAGTCGGTTACCTGTGCAAAGAACTGGGGTTTACTTTTGATACTTTACAGTTAATAAATAACAACTCTGTGGCAAAAGTCTCTAGACTAAAAAGAGACTGCAGGATTGCATTTAAATAACAGGTGTTGCCCATATTGGTGAGTCTGGGGAGAATAAGAGAAAGAAAAAAGAAATGAATGCATGAGAACATGTAAGCATTTACAAAGGCAAAGGATAAATTAAAATAATTTGAAAGGTGGAACAAAATGTAAATAAATTTATCAGTAAATCGGCTTATCTAAATTCATGGCAATAGTACATTTGGGTTATTTCCCTTAGCTCATGATTGATAGATATAGATAAATATATATATATATATATATATATATATATATATATATATATAGATATATATATATATATACAGATACATATATATATAGATACATATAGACAGAAATAGATATATATATATATATATATATATATATATATAGATAGCTAAGTATACCAGTTGAATGACCCTGCATTGCTGGGGTTACTGCTGTTCTTATTCAGATTAGTAAATAATAAATATAAAGATATGTTCTTAAAATTATTTCCAAATATCTATATTTTATTTTAAAATATCCAAATTGTAATGATAATAGAATTTCAAACAGAAAATATGTTGATGTTGAAGTACCTCAGGGTAAACAATATTCATTGAGAAATTTTTTTGTTGGTGTTGAAATGAATAAATTGTTGCTGCTTCCAAGTCACGGAGAGAAGCATGTAGTAGAGAGAGAGATCAAGTCCAACTACCCTGAGGGATTGGCCCTGAGATTTCTTAATTGAAATATCAAAACTTAGTCTAACTGGAAACTAAAGCGTCTTAAATTCAAATGGAGCATCTGTAGGTACGAGAGGAATTTTGGGAATAAAGACATTTCCTCCTTTGTGACTACCTGTTATGATTGTTGCTTGTAAGACATGAAGCTTCATGGAAGTAACAATTAAGCAAGTTCAATTACACAGGCGAGATGGGTCAAGATTCCTAAGCAACATAATGGAAGCATCCAGTTTTAGTGTCAAGTTATGTGGTGTCAGTCACCACAAAAATGTATGTATTCACACACACACATATATCATCACATACATTCACACGTTAAATTTTTGTAAGCGTAGGAGTGGCTGTGTGGTAAGTAGCTTGCTTACGAACCACATGGTTCCAGGTTCAGTCCCACTGCGTGGCACCTTGGGCAAGTGTCTTCTACTATAGTCTCAGGCCGACCAAAGCCTTGTGAGTGGATTTGGTAGACAGAAACTGAAAGAAGCCCATCATATATATATATGTTTGTACCCCACCAACATCGCTTGACAACCAGAGATCAATAGAATAAGTACTAGGCTTACAAAGAATAAGTCCAGGAGTCGATTTGCTCAACTAAAGTCGGTGTTCCAGCACGGCCACAGTCAAATGACTGAAACAAGTAAAAGAGTAATGCAAATATGCAAATGAAAATAAAGTTTATTTGGTAGCCGAAAGATTACTGAATCTTTTGATACCCCATACGTCAAAATCAGCAACTAAGTTTTTAGATGCATAAGGAACATACGTGTGCGCACACACAAACTCTGCTTTATATATTAAGAAAGTACTTATTATTATTGTCACTTTTGATTTTTTAAAACTTGGTATTTATCTTGTCAGTCTCTTTTTCTGAACTGCTAGGTAACAGGGATGTAAACCCTTCAGCACCAGCTGTCAAGTGGTGGTGGACAAATACAAAGCCATACACACAACAGGCTTCTTTCGATTCTCATCTATCAAAACCATTCACAAGGCTTGGTCACCTTACAGCTATAGTAGGAGACACTTGCCCAAGGCGCCACAGTGGGACTGAACCTGGAACCATGGGGTTGGAAAGCAAACTTCTTACCACGCAAGAAAAATTTTTTGAGAGGTGAAGGGATGAATTATACAAGATAATTTCAAATACCTAAGCCCTTCTCCCACTTGAAATTCTAATAAATATATACATGAAATTCCCTGCAACATTGGCAGAATGATAGTCCCAAATGCAAAAAAGAAGAATTATAAACAAAAAGAACAAATCTGGAATGAAAATTGCCATCCCTTATTAAGGTAAAGTGAAGGATAAAGTTAAAGAGCAAATATAAACTTCAATTACCCTCTTAAAGCAAGTTTTGGCAAGGGGTAAATGGCTGGTGCTGGAGGACTTTCTACCTTCTGTGGTTGAGAATTTGTTGACGAGTCCACCAAAAGCCGTGCTCGTTTAACAGGTGTTGTTTCACATCTTTTCATCCTACAGAGAAAAAGAATGGTCAGTCAATAATATAATGTAATACCATTGTAAACACTTTTTTTTTTAAAGTTAATATCTATCTTAAACATCTTGAATATATGAAAAAAATTGTTGAATTAATTAGAGAAACAAATAGGCAGGTAAACAATTTTTTAAACCAACATCTGAATTTTAACAGGCAGAAAATTTCTCCAGTTTTGGTTGGTATTCATGAGAAACATACTTGATTAATGCTTGTTTTAATTAAAAATAAAAAATAAAAAAGATTCAGGCTACTGTGGCTGTAAAGAAAGCCCTACACTGTTTTTGCACTGTTATCTAAAGTAAACAAATATAGCTTCTATAATTCCAGCAGTTGAGGACAACAATAATAATCCTTTTCTACTAAAGGGACAAGGCCAGAAATTTTGATGGTGTGCTAGTTGATTACATCAGTCCAGAGTTCTACTGGTACTTATTTTATTAACCTCTTAAGAATGAGAGGCAAAGCCAACCTCAGCTGAAATTGAATTCTTGAGTGACATCAAGTCATAAAACCCTCAAGCAAACACTGCACTGAAAAGTCAACAAGATAATTTCTACATGGTCATTCAACTTGTAAGAAATAACACCTAAGTCACCTTCAAATCACACTCAACCATCTTACAAAAGAATGACACATTGAAATGGTGTAATATGCAAGCATCCAGGCCATGTCATCATCTGAGGCTAGTCTCTTCCCTCCCTCCAATCTATCCAAATCCCTGACAAAGATCATGGATGTTTAATTAAGCCGGAAGGGTAGTGCCCATGACTTTTCAGATTTCCAAAACTTGTAGGAGGTTAGGAAAGTATCCTCAAAAAGGAGACTGAATGTTTGTAACAGACTGGACTCTACTGAAAGTCAGCAGAATTGGGTGTCTTCTCAGGCACATAACACAATGGCAGTAGTAAGATTTGAACTCATGATCATAATATCTATATATTTCTTTACTACCCACAAGGGGCTAAACACAGAGGGGACAAACAAGGACAGACAAAGGAATAAAGTCGATTACATCGACCCCAGTGCAAAACTGGTACTTTATTTATCGACCCCGAAAGGATGAAAGGCAAAGTCAACCTCGGCGGAATTTGAACTCAGAACGTAACGACAGACGAAATACTGCTAGGCATTTTGCCCGGCGTGCTAACGATTCTGCCAGTTTGCCGCCTTAATATCTATAACTGAGCATTCCATGCCAAACTGAATATTTCCAATGAACCAAATAAAGAAGAAAGAAAATGACAGTTACCCCAGCACTCGTTTTACACTAGCTCCACATGAAGATTTATTCTTGTTATAGAAATTGTTTTTTCCAAGAGATAAAATATTTTGCATTTTCTCATTTGCACATGCAAGGAAGTTATCCCCATTGGTTGTTGGTGAAGTTGGGGATCTGGAAAAAAAGTAAAAGAATCTTTAATAACCTATTTTTTCATCTTTACATAAAATCTGACATCCTCACCCATTCCATTCTTTTTAAAGGATATTGAGAAAATATCATCTTAACCCTTTTGTTACCAACCCGGCTGAAAGCGGCTCTGGCTCTGTAGTACAAATTCTTCTTCTTCTTCTTACAGCATTCACCCGGGGTGGGTTGAGCTGGCTTCATTCATCCTCAATGCTGCATCTCTCACATTGGGCAGAGGAACTCTTGAGAGTCAACGGCCATCCAATAAATGTGTAATTATATATCACCTCATTGTAGTAAGGGGGCGAAACGGGAGTGTCAGAGCTATGCTGTCGGAGACTACGGTTTCTGGTAGGGCCACCCAAGGCGGATTGTTCTGACACCCAGCGGTATCAGGGCAGCACCCGGCTAACGGGGCTCTGGTGAACAGAAGCGTCTGATCCGGCAACTGGTGGCTTCAACCCGTCCTGTCCCTGCGTCTGCGGAAAATCTACGGCAAACAAGACGTTCTCCCAACAGGGATATACTTGCGGCTGGGGACCGCTAGCGAACTTCCTATTCCCAAGATCCTTCAAATATTCCTCACGTATATCGCACCTTCTGTAGTACAAATGTCTCGTTTTCATAAGTTTTGAATTAAAATCTTCCACCAAACCGTAGCCACAATTTATGTTCCTAACACCTAGCTTAACCCTTTAGTGTTTAAACCGGCCATATCTGGCCCAGATATTCTACATGTTTTATATTCAAACTGGCGATATCTAGCCTCTCACACCTAACCTACAATGTCATTTTAAAAATAAACAATCACATCATTGAAACCTCAAAGCTAGAAGATAATGCATGATTAATTCAAAACAATTTGAGTGAAAAAGTACTACATTTAACAGAGTAATCTGAACACTAAAGGGTTAATGATAACCAAGTTATTTTACTAAATTCTTTGTTATATTTAAAACAATTGAAAGAAACACAGAGCATCTCAACAGAAATATGGTAACAAAAGGGTTAAAGGATATTGAGAAAATATCATCACAAAAAAGATGCATTCCTTATGGAATCAACCCCAGTATATTATTAGTACCTATGGAATCTAACACAGCTTCTAAATTGTTGCTCAAACTTCAAGAAATAGTAGCCAAATCTCCCTCATGAATGATAGACCACAGGTCAACCTGACCCACAGCACTACACTGTGTGGCTATGCTGGAGTGCTATACTACATAACAGACAAGAAATTGTTATGCTGTGGAGCCATTCTACAATACTACATTGTCTGGCTGTGCATCTGCACTACACCACAGTTGCTGTTTCCCCCCCACCACCACCACCCCAACCGCCAATCAAAATTACTGAATGGTAAAGTGAAAGTAACAAATATATTGAAAGTAGAGCCCTGAAATTGGATCCCAATCAATTTTGATATTCAACATACATGTGCCACTCTCTCTCTCTCTCCCAACACAAACATGGCCAAATATGCCAACTATTTTGGTTCAATCTCAGTGCATGGCACTTTAAACAAGTATCTACATCTTAGATTAATCCAGGTTTTCTAAGTGAAATTGAGTCCATGGAAATTGGGTGGAAGCTCATCATTATTGTTACAAGATACAATACTCAGCTAGTAGCACTATAATACAAGTTGCACTGTACATATAATTCTAAGATTCATCCATCCTGAGAATAGTGTTGCATTGAGTCTGTCTGAAGGTTACATTAAAGATAAAATGTCTGTGGAATACTCAACCACTTTAACTAATACAATGAGTAAAGTAGTTCTATGAACTGAATAACTGAAACACTCAAAACTAACAAGGAATCCATTAATTTCATAGTTAATACTTATCACAATGAACCAGTCAGTGACTTGTTAAATCTTTCTTTCAGATCAAATGTCCAATAATGCTCATGTTCACTGATCATAATAATGAGAGATTATTCATAACAGGGTTTTGTGCTTATCTTTACATGATACCTAGACAAGATAGCTTCATGCAGTCAATGGTTTTCTTAGGGTCACATACAAGTTTGTCTATGTAGTTTCCAAGATTGATTTCTTTTCTAGATTTTCATTTTTTAAATTTCTCAAAATTGCATTTCCTTTATTACCACCTTATGAATATGCTACTTTTCCTCCAACCAAAATAAAGGAAATTAGCAAAAATAAAAAAAAATTTTTTTAAAAGTTATTCCTAATAATGATTATTTATTTTAAAAAATCAAAATATCTCTTAATCAAACAATTTCATGCAAAGTATAACCACAAATTTATTTACTTTGAAAGACACACGGGGGATTCTTTAGTTCCTTCTTCAAACTGCTTAACTTCTTTCTTCCGTACCATTTTGGATTTCAATGTATTATCAAGTTTTGAGTTTTCTTTACCACTGCAAACAAATAATATCAATATTTCAAAATTTAACAACTCATTTTTAGAGGTGAACAAAAGTTCATTGTTTATATCTACATTGATTTGATTTATGTATTGGGTCATCCCATAAATAATGCGATTTTTTTTCAATTGCATGAACTAAAAGTCGGAGGGAGACGAGATAAACTACCAGTATTAACTTGCTATAAAAGCAAGTAGTAATTTTACCTTGTACTTATTCTTGGCATAAATTTTTAAAAGTGTAGTTCGATTTAAATCGTTATTTTTTTCAAAGCTACAATGGAAGCGACAAAGGAGCATATTCAACGTACTTTGCTTTATGAGTTCAATAAAGGTAACAATGCAACAGAAAGTGTGAGGAATATTAATGCAGTATATGGGGATCGGAAAATAAGCGTAAGCCAGTAGGAGTGGCTGTGTGGTAAGTAGCTTGCTTACCAACCACATGGTTCCAGGTTCAGTTCCACTGCATGACATCTTAGGCAAATGTCTTCTACTATAGCCTCGGGTCGACCAAAGCCTTGAGTGGATTTGATAGACAGAAACTAAAAGAAGCCTGTCCTATATATATTCCCTCTCTCTCTTTCGGAGAGGCACTGAGCAGCTATACGCACACATACACACATGGCAGTAACTTCCACCTACTGAATTCAATCGCAAAGCTCCGGTCAGCTCGGGGCTATAGTGGAAGACACCTATCCAAAGTGCCACGCAGTGGGACTGAACCCGAAACCATGTAGCTAGGAAGCAAGCTCCCTAATGTGTGTGTATGTTTGTCCCCCCAGCATCGCTTGACAACCGATGCTGGTGTGTTTACATCCCCGTTACTTAGCGGTTCGACAAAAGAGACTGATAGAATAAGTACTAGGCTTACAAAGAACAAGTCCTGGATTTGCTCGACTAAATGCAGTGCTCCAGCATGGCCGCAGTCAAATGACTGAAACAAGTAAAAGAGTAACAGAGCTGTTCATGTTTGAGAAAATAGAAGCAACATTATTTTGCTTCAAAACTGGTGAACGTTGTTGACAAGAAGAGCATCAAACTGCAGGAAATTTGCCTCAATGGATTCCTTGATGCATGCAAACATAGAAAAGGGATGTGAAAGTGATGATATACATTTCAGGAGAAGCAGATAAAAATGAGATTTACCCGTAAGCTTGGCGAGTCATCCTTTCAGCAGAGACATTAAATGTCTTGTTCGATAAAGGAGTAGTAGCACTAACTTCTGCTCGGTTGATTGGCGCTGAAATGTATAGAAATACCATTAATTGTCTATACAGTTGCATATACACTTACCTTGGTTATATTTCAGATGGAAATCTCAGCAAGCCTTTTAGTTATGAAAAATTAACTGAAAACACTTGTTTCGTTAACCAATTCATTACCATAATTCTATTGAAATATGGAAACTTTGTTTCAAGTAATTTTGAAAAGAATAAGGAATTTAACCCTTTTGTGACCAACCCGGCTGAAACCGGCCCTGGATCTGAGTACAAATGTCTTGTTTTCATAAGTTTTGAATTAAAATCTCCCACCAAACCTTAGTCACAATTTATGTTCCTAACAGTAGCTAAATGATAAATAAGTTATTTTACTAAATTCTTTGTTATATTTAAAATAATTGGGAGAAACAAAGAGCATCTCAAAATAAATACAGTAACGAAAGGGTTAATAATTATTATTAACTTGGTGTTTGGAACATAAATTTACTTGAAATTTTGGTGGGAAGTTTTAGTTTAGATCACTTTGAAACAGGAAATTTGTATCATAGCTTTTTTTATTTACTTATTGGTACGGTATTCATCATCATCGTTTAACGTCTGCTTTCCATGCTAGCATGGGTTGGACGGTTTGACTATGGTAATCATCATCATCGTTTAACATCCGCTTTCCATGCTAGCATGGGTTGGACCATTTGACCGAGGTCTGGCAAACCAGATGGCTGCACCAGACCGATCTGGCAGAGTTTCTACAGCTGGATGCCCTTCCTAATGCCAAACCACTCCAAGAGTGTAGTGGGGGCTTTTATGTGCCACTGATAATGGCCATGCTCAAATGGTGCTTTTTATGTGCCACTTGCACAGGTATTGGTTGTTGCTATTTAGAGATGGTCTTTGGAGGACAAAAGTTTCTTATGTAAGAACTACTCATCTCTCATCCAGGTCGTCCCATAGAACACCCCAAACAGGGATTTCGGTTGCACATTAGGAGTCACAGGGTGCTGCTCCATGTGGTCCCATAGTTTCCATCTAACTAGGAATATTAGGGTCTCATCCATTGTCTTGTATTCAAGATCCTCTGCTAGTTCAAAGCCAGGAATCAGATCTGTTAGGTCCTACCAATAACTAAGTCCATGCCCTGCTGCTGACGCTTTGATTTATTGCCATTAAGGTTTTGTCTGTCTCCTACCCTCCGACCTGTCTAGCCAGGTAAGACCTGCCTGAAGATTTCTCTCCCTCTAGCATAGCTCTCCGGGTCAACAGAGCACACAGGCAATTCACCGCGACAATGTACTTGTTAAACTGGCCGTTGACCACACAGTAGTTCTACCGCCCTTTGATGGGTCTTATTTTCGTCCCACAGGGAGTCCAACAATCACCCTCCTCACCAAGCAAGCTTGATGGGGTCGCCAGTTTAGTCGCCAATGACCTGACCATGCGACAGGTTGTACTGGGTTACATGTTACCAGTAGCACTCAAGAGCGACCTGACCAATAGAACTACCGAAGTCGCAAACTGACATGAAATGAGATACATTATCTTATATTCAAGAACATAATTTGTGAGTGCTTTTCAAATACTAAGTACTCCTGTGCATCTGCTATACATAAAACCCTTTCCATCAACCTGGTTGCAATCTTAATGCACCTCTTACAGAACCAGATTTTACACCGAGTTTCACAGTACAGAATTCTTATCTATACTTATTCTTGCACATAGAATATAAACATTTCCCAGACAACAACAGTTCTAGATTTTTCTCCTATTAACTAGAATGTTTGTCTTTGCAAAGTCTACTTTAAAATTTAATCATAATAGGTATCACCATATTGGTACAGTCAAAGTGCTTGCTTCCTAACCATATGGTCTCAGGTTTGATCCTATTGCATGGCACTACAGGCAATGGTTTTCTATAACCTCAGGCTGACTAATGCCTTTTAAGTGAAATTTAGCAAATTCAATTGCTGCATAGACGCCCAGCACGTGGCTAGACATTGTGCTGAAAATTCTTGGTGAATTAAAGAAAGTAAGGAAAAACAAATATAAAATTATGAAAACTCAACACGCTAAACTGAAATGTTGACCCTCTGAAATCCCCTTCCTGTATATCTTTTGCGGTTGTTTACTAGCAATCATTTAAGTGAAATGTTAACTGTGTTAATCTAACCCTTCTTGGAGAGCCCCTTCCTCTGGACAAAATCAGTTTAAAAAAAAGGTAAAAAGATAACATTAACTGCAAAAACAGTATGAAGGAGACATTGCAAGCAAGAAGTGTCATCTCTCTCAACTGACTGAAATGCCAAATACAATTCAGAAGACAAAAAAAAATGCTTACTTTTCCCTGCATTGCTATTTTTGTTATATTCTTCAAAGAAATCAGAGATTTTTGGTATTAAATGATCATCCGGATTAAAATGCACTAAAAGGCCATCAGCAAATTCCAGAAGAAGCCGTTTCTTAAAAATTAATCGTTTGATGTTTGACCGAATCAACTAGAAACATAAAAAGCAAAAGTTTTTAAATTAATTTTAAAAAATAAAAAAATTTATTAGAAGACAAATCAAAGAGTTATGTAAAATAGTGTTTTCTTAATGCATTATGTCAAATTTGGAAGAAACAGTAAGACATTTTTTACTCTAGGCACAAGGCCCGAAATTTTGGGGGAGGGAGCCAGTCGATCAGATCGACCCCAGTATGCAACTGGTACTTAATTTATTGACCCCGAAAGGATGAAAGGCAAAGTCGACTTCGGCGGAATTTAAACTCAGAACGTAAAAGAAACAATAAGGTATTTGTGGTGCTCACTGTATTGAACCCAGTAAAATGGATATGAAAAACTTACACTAGTGACAAACTAAAAACCTAAGGATAGTGAAATATTTTAGCCTTGAACTATTTCATTGTATGAACCACTTCCATTCATTCAAGTCAATATAATATTTAGACAAGGCACTGTGTGTGCATGCATGTACATGTATGTGTGTGTATGCACATAAAATGCTATCATGCATAACACATTACCAATAAGTTTTGGGCTCAGTTATCAGTCCTACACTAAACTCTTTTATTGCATTAATAAATCCAGTCACTGCATCTGAGGATAGGCTAAAATGCAGAGTTCAAACATGCATAAATATACACACAGACCAGCCTAATTCTCTTCCTGCAGGCAGAGAAATTTAATTATGAACAAAAAAATTCATTTCACACCTTAACAGAATGTGATATTAACCCTTTCGTTACCAACCCAGCTGAAACCGGCTCTGGCTTTGAGTACAAATGTCTTGTTTTCATAAACTTTGAATTAAAATCTTCCGCCAAACCTTAGTTACAATTTATGTTCCTAACACTAGCCGAATGATAACTAAGTTATTTTACTAAATTCTTTGTTATATTTAAAGTAATTGAAAGAAACACAGAGCATCTCAAAATATATACAGTAACAAAAGGGATAACGGAACCCCAATGATTTATATACATACATTTTCATGTATATGTGTAAGTACATAATTTACGTACTTACATCTGTACATGTGTGTACTAATGTATGCACAGATTTCATGTGCATGTACATATGTAAGCATTTATAATTTTTAAATTAAAGGTGAACTTACAGCATCTCTGTTGCTTTCTTAACCCCCAATTTTGCATATTATATCCCCCTCCCCCACTTTTTATCACCTCTATCTCACTCCACCTCAAAGATAATGCACAAACTCTCTCTATTCTTTTACATGTAGAACATTGAATAGAGACAAACATCTTTGGAAAAAAGACAAAATTCCTCCTCATACCCAACTATCTTCAATGATTCATGGAATTTAAAACATTTTGTTTTTCTACATACAACCCAAAATTAATCACCCAAAAAGTTTGTGGGTGTAAATAGAAATATTTTTTTTTTATCTATCTTGTCTGAGTGATAAATGCTAAAAATCAAATGTACTGAAAATAAATTTTTGCTAAATGTAACAAAACAAACACTAGTTAAATTATAAGGTATTGGCTTAGAAAACCTGGCTTTTTGTGGGCCCTTAACTTTTCTCTATTTTCACAGTGGAAATATTGCTGGTAAATTTAGCAGCTTGTTTCATTATTTAACTAACATTAATCCAGTCAACTTTACCCTTCTTTCACCTAGGGGTCAATGTAATTTAATTGTCCTTTACCCTCAAAATTGCTAACCTTGTGCTAAAATAAAAAAAAGTTATTTGAATAAAGAATAAAATACCAACCTGCTACTAAGGAAGTCTTTATAAGCATGACCAAATTGCTAGAATAGCAGTCAAAGGCAGCGAGCTGGGGCAAACGTTAGCATGCCGGACGAAATGCTTAGTGGTATTTCATCTGTCTTTACGTTCTGAGTTCAAATTCCGCCAAGGTCGACTTGCCTTTCATCCTTTCGGGGGTCAATTAAATAAGTACCAGTTATGCACTGGGGTCAATATAATCCACTTAATCATTTGTCTGTCCTTGTTTGTCCCCTTTAAGTTTAGCCCCTTGTGGGCAATAAAGAAATAAGAAATAGCAGTCAAATCACCCTCACATCACACAATACCAACTTAGGATATTTTAAAAATGTAGTCGTTAAACCACCCACTATATTTATGGGAAAATATCTTTTTTTTTTAATGGTCACATTGGGATCATCAATCATAGCTCTGCTTCATCAGGCATGACATGAGGGTAGACTGCAGCAAAAGATTCTGTAAGAGGAATTTAACCAATACTCTGAAGTACATGTAACGAGAGAAACTTATTTATCGCAAATACCCAGTTGTTTGGCCATGTATGGCTTTCACAATGGGACGAGCCCTCTCGCTCCCCATTTTAGCCCAGCTGATCATAATTCGGAAAATTAAATAAATGTGGATGAGAAACAAATGGGGGATGGTCTGGATATTTGCAATAGAATGGCCCTGAATTCTGCTAAGGGTAACAAAGAACCAAGGTTGTGATTTTACCTCCAGGTTAATTCTAAACAAGTAACCTATGACCAAAGGCAATCCAGCAATGACTGTCTACCTTTTCCCAATAAACACTATCAAATGTGTCCTTTTAATTTTGACAGTAAGATAGGGTTTTTGGACTTTGGCTGCTACTTCTAAGCACTCACTCAAGCAACCACATATAGGCTGTCTCACTGGTAGAAATCTTGCTAATAGAACAGTCTAATAGTGTTGGTGTTAACAGGATGACTGACTGTATCACCAATAAATCCACTGGTTATTAATGTTTTATATAAACTGCATCCCACCATAACGTCTTTCCCCATAAGCATCATTTCTAACTAAGGAGACTACATTCTTATACGAAGATGACAAAGATGTGTGTAAAGAGATGTTATAAACCTTTAAAGGTTTGGAGTCCCCACAAGTGTGTGGCAATATGTATAAAACTATAAGTTTAGTGAAATTTAAACGGCCCAATCCGGCCCAACAATTCTACATGTTTTTTATTCAAACTGGTGATATCTAGCCTCTCACTCCTAACCTACAATGTCATTCTTGAAAATAAACAATCACATCATTGAAACCTCAAGCTGTAAGATAATCCAGGATTAATTCAAATTTGAGTGAAAAAGTATTACAGTTAACAGAGTAATCTGAACACTAAAGGGTTAAAGCAATAATAATGTTTGTACCTTGCCTGAGAGTATGATTTTGTTTTAACTTTTTTGCAACCATATTTCTGTTAAAATAAACTGCTTTTGTCTCAAATAATTTACAAAAAGTTTTTTTTAATTTTAAATTAAAACCAGCAAAATTTTATGTTAATTTATGCTCTAAACATAGATTAATAATGGTGAAGTTATTTTACTAAATACTTTGTATTAGGAAAATAACTGACATTATTAACCCTTTCGTTACCAACCCGGCTGAAACCGGCTCTGGCTCTGAGTACAAATGTCTTGTTTCCTTAAGTTCTGAATTAAAATCTTCCCCCAAACCTTAGTCACAATTTATGCAACTAACAGTAGCTGAATGATAACTAAGTTATTTTACTAAATTCTTTGTTATATTTAAAGTAATTGAAAGAAACACAGAGCATCTCAAAATAAATACAGTAATGGAAGGGTTAAGCTATGTTTTATAACATAGATTAGCATGAAATTTTGATGAACGGTTTTAAGTTAGATCACTTTTAAAACAAGGAAATTTGCGCCATAGAATCAGGGATAGTGGTTTCAGACAGGTTGGTAACAAAAGGGTGTTAATGAGATCCTGAAAGCTTTGAATGGTGGCATTCATTCAATCTGTTCAGGTAACTTGAAGAATAAATAACTTACCTTAAATGTTATAGCTGGGTAAACAGGAAATTGCGCATAGAATCAGGGATAGTGGTTTCAGACAGGTGGTAACAAAGGGTGTTAATGAGATCCTGAATAGCGTTTGAATGGTGGCATTTCATTCAATCTGTTCAGGTAACTTGAAGAATAAATAACTTACCTAAAATGTTATAGTGGGTAAACCTTATTGGTACTCAACATAACATAACAGCACCAAACATGTTGGTGTTCTTTAGAGATCAAGGGTTCAACTCTTCCAGCTGACATTGCCAGTCTTTTGAGTATAATACTTAATGGAACCAGACCATTCAAGGGTATCTGGAAGCTTCATGCTGATGGTGCTAGGTGAATGAGCTGCAATTCTGAAACAAAAAAAGGGCCTATAAAAATAATATGTTAACAAGCAGTACTTGTAGAAATTACTTGATTATTTCGAGAACTGTAAGCGGATCAAAAGTTTATAGAGAACCAGATAATATATAATGCTTTTGAAATTGATTTTTTTTTCAAACCTTGATGCTTAACTCTTTAGTATTTAAACTGGCCATATCCGGCCAAAATATTTAATCTGTTTATGTTTGCCAGCTCTCGGCACCTGTGCGGGTGGCCACCTAAAAAGCACCTACTACACTCACGGTGTGGGGCGTTAGGAAGGGCATCCAGCCGTAGAAAAACACTGCCAGATCAGATGGGCCTGGTGCAGCCTTCTGGCTTCACACACCCCAGTTGAACCGTCCAACCCATGTAGCGCGGAAAGCAGACGCTAAATGATGATGATGATGATGATGATGTTCAAACTGACCAGATCCAGGCTCTCACAACCACCCTACAATGTTATTTCTACATTAGGTAATTACACCATCAAGATCTTGAAGATATGAGATAATCCATGATTAATTCAAATCAATGTGAATCATAAGCATTATGTTTGATAGAATAATCAGAACACTAAAGGGTTAAATGGTTGTAAAAGTCCAAATACATAGTATTTAATGGCAGTCTTAGGAAACAACATCTCTGAAAGCTATTGTCCTTGTTATGCATCTGATAATTATCTGGAGTGTTGCTATTGGTTTTCATTTTACATCAAGAAGTAAACGATATTAACTATGGAAAGAAATCAAAAACATCTATAATATTCTGCTACTGTTGACGTGTTAGTAAAGCTTCAACAAACGTTAATATGCTGTATTACATCCTTATTTTCGTAACAGTGAAAAGTTCATATGGCTAAACTTGAACATGTGGTCCTAAATCCACAGCACCTCGGGCAAGACTCTTCTACAAAAGCCTCAAGTGAAATTCAGTCGACAGGAGCGTAGGAGTGGCTCTGTGGTAAGTAGCTTGCTTACTAACCACATGGTTCCGGGTTCAGTCCCACTGCGTGACACTTGGGCAAGTGTCTTCTACTATAGCCTGGGCCGACCAAAGCCCTGAGTGAATTTGGTAGATGGAAATTGTGTCTGTGTTTGTCCCCCCAACATCGCTTGACAACCGATGCTGGTGTGTTTACGTCCCCATAACTTAGTGTTCAGCAAAAGAGACCGATAGAATAAGTACTAGGCTTACAAAGAACAAGCCCTGGGGCGATTTGCTTGACTAAAGGTGGTGCTCCAGCATGGCCACAGTCAAATGACTGAAAACAAGTAAAAGAGGGGCAGTATGGAAGATCAGTGTGTGTGTGTGTGGTTGTGTGTGTAGAGAGAGAGAGTTAGAAAGAGTGATTACATTTATGCTGCTTAAAACCAGTATTATCAATAGTAACATTGTGGTTCAACAAATACAAATTGATAAAGCACCAAACTTTAAAATAATAAGATTGATATGCTTGACCAAACTCTTGAAGGCAGTGCCCCAGCATCACTGCCACCCCATAGCCATCGTCATCATCGTTTAATGTCCGCTTTCCATGCTAGTAGCATGGGTTGGAAGATTTGACTGAGGACTGGTGAACCAGATGGCTGCACCAGGCTCCAATCTGATCTGGCAGAGTTTCTACAGCTGGATGCTCTTCCTAACACCAACCACTCCGAGAGTGTAGTGGGTGCTTTTATGTGCCACTGGCACGAGGGCCAGTCAGGCAGTACTAGCAACGGCCATGCTCAAATGGTGTTTTTTACGTGCCGCCTGCACAGGAGCCAGTCCAGCGGCACTGGCAACAACCTCGCTCGAATGTTTTTTCACGTGTCACTGGCACAAGTACTGCCAGTAAGGCGATGCTGGTAACGATCACATTTGAATGGTGCTTTTTACATGCCACCGGCATGGAAGCCAGTTAACTGTTCTGACAACGATCACGCTCGGATGGTGTAAAAGATTAAATGAATAAAAAGATATATAAATACTATAATTTATTAACATTATTATAACTGCAACAATTATATATTTACAAACATACTTGACGTGACTGTCTTCAGTAACTCCTTGACTCACACTTGGCCCTTACGTATGTATTTGCATTCACACATATTGTGACATATATAAAAATATACAGAAGATTTTCCCATTCTTGTTGCAAAATAACTATCTTATACACCAAGATACAATTCAAGAATACTTCAAACACAGTGCAACATCTTGATATTCTTCCTATCACTCTTTCCAGTTTAAACCTCCCATATCACTTTTATCGTTTTCCTCTTGAATGCTTAAACTCAACCCCCTCATTTCTTACAATTTTCTGTTTTACTTTCTCTCCCTCTCCCTGTCATGTCAGTGGAGGCACATGGCCTAGTGGTTAGAGCAGCAGACTCGCGGTCGAGAGGTCGCAAGTTTGAATCTCAGACCAGGTAATGTGTATGTTTATGAGCGAAAACACCTAAGCTCCACGCAGCTCCGGCAGAAGGAAATGGCGAACTTCAGTTGACTCTTTCGCCACAACTTTCTCTCACTCTTTCCTCCTGCATCTTGCAGCTCACCTATGACGGACCGGCCTCCGTCCAGGTGGGGAACCTATACGCCAAGGAAACCGGCCCTTATGAGCCAGGCGTGGCTCAAGAAGGAATGTCAGAGCTTTACACAAAAGCATGTAAGAAAGCATGATATTGTATTGTATTATATAACAATTCACAAGACAGAGTTTATAACAGATTGATGACTGTGTATAGCTTGTGTCATAAATTTGCTTCTTAACCCTATGGTTTTCAGCTTTGTCCTACTGCATAACAGCTAGGGTAGATGTCCTCTATTGTAGCTTCAAAGAAAATGCTGCTTTCTCAGTGAATTTGGTGGACAGGAACTGTACAAAGCTCATTATACAAAGGAGTACTGGAAAGCTCCTGGCTTTGAGTAAAAGAAAATACAGGAGTATCAGTTAATTATGATTTTATTCAACATATTCCTCTCTCAAATTCACACTTATTGAAGTGGCTCTTCAGTTTTTTTTAAGCCCTGTAAAAGAACTTGGAAATTTAGGCTTCCAACCAGGCCTTCAGTGATACCCTTAAAGTTTGAAACTTTTCAGCACCTCCTCCTGTGTGCATATGTATGTGCCTATGTAACTGTTAGAATTCAGGGCATTTTTTATGAAAAACAGCCGAGCAACAAATGGTGAAATTCATCATCATTTCCCATCAGCAAATCATGAGGTGTGTTTGGTTTGCAATTTCAAAGATTTGTAGAATAAGAGATTTTTTTTTTTTTTTAAGTTTTAAATATTTTAAAAATGATTGAATGGCCATGACCGGAACATGTTGACCATAAACCTGCAGAATCAAGAATGTCCTGGAGCAAGCTAACGACAACCTCTGTTGACACAACCCTTAATTAGCTTGTGTGTGCATGCACAAACACACACATGCATTCTGACCATTGATCTGTTTGATCTCTGGGTGTGAAGTAAGATAATGTACAATTAACACAAGTTTAAGTAGTTTGATTTATATACATTATAGTTGTCATTCCTCTTTCAATCATGACTACAACTATTAACTGCCCTCAACTCTATCACCATATCAATTACGATCACCACCACTACTACTACTGACCACCACTCAATATTAAATTTACAAAAAGGTTTCTCAGACCAATATTATTACACTGAAGTGGTTTAGACCAATGTAATGTATCCAATCAAAACATGGTTTTTTTTATGCAAACAGCATAGGGTTAAGAGTGGCTGCGTAGGAGTGGCTGTGTGGTAAGTAGCTTGCTTACCAACCACATGGCTCCTGGTTCAGTCCCACTGTGTGGCACCTTGGGCAAGTGTCTTCTACTATAGCCTCGGACCAACCAAAGCCTTGTGAGTGGATCTGGTAGACGGAAACTGAAAGAAGCTTGTCATATATATGTATATATATGTGTTTGTGTTTGTCCCCCCCAACATCGCTTGACAACCGATGGTGGTGTGTTCACATCCCGTAACTTAGCAGTTCGGCAAAAGAGACCGATAGAATAAGTACTAGGCTTCCAAAGAATAAGTCCTGGGGTCGATTTGCTCGACCAAAGGCAGTGCTCCAGCATGGCCACAGTCACATGACAGAAACAAGTAAAAGAGTAAAAGAGAGAGAGAGCATTTTACAAACAGTAAATCTTCATTAGACCATACAAACAGGAAGAAATATATCTGTTTTAGCTGATCGTCCAAGTTAATACTGCACACATATGTATGCTATTAGAAATGTATAGATTCTATGTTGAACTTGATATACATCAAGAAAATTGCAGAAAAGACAGTAAATACAGTTTTACTTTATAAAACAAATTTATCATCATCATTTTTATCATATCAGAACCAAAATCGAAGTCGATCAACATCAATGGAAATTGCGGCTGTGATACCAGTGCCGGTGACAAGTAAGCGAACCATCCGATTGTGGCTGTTGCCAGCGCCGCCCCGACTGGCCTCCGTGCCGGTGACACGTAAAAAGCACCATCCGTTCGTGGCCATTGCCAGCGCCGCCCCGACTGGCCTCCGTGCCGGTGGCATGTAAAAGCACCATCCGTTCATGTCCGTTGCCAGCCTCGCCTCGCCCCCGTGCCTGTGGCACATAAAAGCACCATCCATTCGTAGCCATTTGCCAGCACCGTCTGGCACCTGTGCGGATGGCACGTAAAAAAACACCACTACACTCGCGGAGTGGTTGGCATTAGGAAGGGCATCCAGCTGTAGAAACACTGCCAGATCAAACTGGGCCTGATGCAGCCTTCTGGCTTCACAGACCCCAGTTGAACCGTCCAACCCATGCTAGCATGGAGGGCGGACGCTAAATGATGATGATGATGATGGTGATTTTAACAACCATTTTTCTATGCTAGCATGAGTCAGACAGAGTTCATTGATGCACATTTTCTATGACCAGATGCCTTTCCTGTCATCAACTGTAAAAATTGGATGAGGTTAAAGGGTGACCAATCATACAGGAGTTAAAAGAGAGAAGAGATGATTGACAGTATAGAAAAAGGGATAGGGTTAGATGAAGAGCAGCAGAATAGTGATAATAATAATAATCATCATCATCATCATCGTTTAACGGCCGCTTTCCATGCTAGCATGGGATGGACGGTTCAACTGGGGTCTGGGAAGCCAGAAGGCTGCATCAGGCCCAGTCTGATCTGGCAATGTTTCTACGGCTGGATGCCCTTCCTAACGCCAACCACTCTGTGAGTGTAGTGGGTGCTTTTTACGTGCCACCGGCACAGGTGCCAGACGGGGCTGGCAAACGGCCATGGTCGGATGGTGCTTTTTACGTTGTCACCGGCAAGGTTGGCAACGGCCACGTTCGGATGGTTCACTTACGTGCCACTGGCACTGGTATCACAGCTGCAATTTCCATAGATGTTGATCGATTTCGATAATAATAGAAGAGAGAGGAGTGGGTGAAAGTAAGATGACATGGTGTTGTGTATGTATATATAATTACCGTGGTATGGAAATCAGGTAAAAAAAATGTAAATTCATTAAATAACCAATACTCTCCACACTATATACCGAGTGCTCTCTCCCTCTTTCATTTACAAACTGCAACATTTGAATGTATGAATGTGAGCATAATTCAAATTCTGTGCATCTGTTGAATTGTTAAACAAATGAGAGTGGGGTGCATTGTGCAAATTGTAGAGAGAGCAGATGGTTGATAGAAACTGAAAGGCGGCGAGCTGGGAGAAACGTTAGCACGCCGGGCGAAATGCGTAGCCGTATTTCATTCTGCCGCTACCGACTTTGCCTTTCATCCTTTCGGGGTCGATAAATTAAGTACCAGTTACGCACTGGGGGGGGGGGGGGCGGTCGATGTAATCGGCTTAATCCGTCTGTCTGTCCTTGTTTGTCTCCTGTGTTTAGCCCTTGTGGGTAGTGAAGAAATAGGTATTTCGTCTGCTGCTACGTTCTGAGTTCAAATTCCGCCGATGTCGACTTTGCCTTTCATCCTTTCGGGGTCGATAAATAAGTACCAGTTACGCACTGGGGATCGATGTAATCGACTTAATCCGTCTGTCTGTCCTTGTTTGTCTCCTGTGTTTAGCCCCTTGTGGGTAGTAAAGAAATAGGTATTTCGTCTGCCGTTATGTTCTGAGTTCAAATTCCGCCGAGGTCGACTTGGCTTTCATCCTCGATAAATTAAGTACCAGTTACGCACTGGGGATCGATGTAATCGACTTAATCCCTTTGTCTGTCTTTGTTTGTCCCCTCTATGTTTAGCCTCTTGTGGGCAATAAAGAAATAAGAAAAAAGAAACTGAGTGTTTATCCTGTAACTCATGTAATATGCCATCATAAAGTTCGAGCAAGAGCTGACAGACAGAGGTGTGAAACTCAAGTTGTGAGATAAGCATTCAGTTTCCGTTGGTTCTATATTATAAAGGGAGTAAGAGAGAGGAAGGAAACACTTGACTCAACATCTCTATCTTGTAGAAAATAAAACCACAGTCTAAGATGTGAAACATTGTATTGTGCTTAAGCACTTTGTTACGTATTTCACCGAAACTAAAAGGAAAGCGTAAAAAACTTAGAAAACCACTTAATCTTCTCTGAACCACAAGAATTGATACTTAATTCAAATTTCTATAGTAATAATGCCCTGAGACATAGGTGCAGGAGTGGCTGTGTGGTAAGTAGCTTGTTTACCAACCACATGGCTCCGGGTTCAGTCCCCCTGCGTGGCACCTTGGGCAAGTGTCTTCTACTATAGCCTCGGGCCGACCAAAGCCTTGTGAGTGGATTTGGTAGACAGAAACTGAAAGAAGCCCGTCGTATATATGTATATATATATATGCGTGTGTGTGTTTGTGTGTCTGTGTTTGTCTGCCTAGCGTTGCTTGACAACCGATGCTGGTGTGTTTATGTCCCCGTTACTTAGCGGTTTGGCAAAAGAGACTGATAGAATAAGTACTGGGCTTACAAAAGAATAAGTCCCGGGGTCGAGTTGCTCGATTAAAGGCGGTGCTCCAGCATGGCCACAGTCAAATGACTGAAACAAGTAAAAGAGTAAAGAGAGACACACATACACACTGATATAATACCAGTCTTTTGTTGTGAGTTTTCTCCCATAGCTGCAACTAAACTCATCATTGCAAACCATGCAAATGAGAAAATACCTGTTAATTATATGGTGCTTCACCTCATGGGATATGTTTACAGCTAGGAAGACTGATTCATGGAGAGCAAAGCATCTTGAAACACAAGTATTGAAATCTTTACATGTTCATTAGACTTGTTAAAAAAAACAGCCAAATATCCTGCAAATCACAACCATCAAGAGTGGCTGTGTGGTAAGTAGCTTGTTTACCAACCACATGGTTCCGGGTTCAGTCCCACTGCGTGGCCCTTGGGCAAGTGTCTTCTGCTATAGCCTTGGCCGACCAAAGCCTTGTGAGTGGATTTGGTGACGGAAACTGAAAGAAGCCTATCGTATATATGTACATATATATATATATGCGTGTGTGTTTGTCCCCCTAGCATTGCATGGTGTGTTTATGTCCCCGTTACTTAGCAGTTCGGCAAAAGAGACCAATAGAATAAGTACTGGGCTTACAAAAGAACAAGTCCCGGTGTCGAGTTGCTCGATTAAAGGCAGTGCTCCAGCATGGCCGCAGTCAATTGACTGAAACAAGTAAAAGAGTATCTAAAAACAATGATACATTAAAAAATGTAGTTACTGATATATAAGCAGATGTAATGGTCACTACCAGAATGTTTTGGATCATAAATTTACTCATTCAAGGCTGACCAGGAGCTTAGCAAATCTTTCATTCAATACAAAATACTTACAAATTTGTCCAACTATACCAGCATGGAAAATGGACATTAAATGATTTTTTTTTATTATTTGTTTTAGACATTTGGCTGCAGCCATGCTGGAGCACCACCTTTAGTTGAAATCATACCCAGGACTTATTTTTTGTAAGCCTAGTACTTATACTATGTCTTTTGTCGAACTGCTAAGTTACGGGTTATAAACACACCAACATCAGTTGTCAAGCTCACACACACACACACACACACATACATATATACGACGGGATTCTTTCAGTTTCCGTCTATCAAATCCACTCACAAGGCTTTGGTCAGCCTGAAGCTATAGTAGAAGACACTTGCCCAAGGTGCCATGCAGTGGATTGAACCCAGAACCATGTGGTTGGTAAGCAAGCTACTTAGCACACAGCCATTCCTGAGCCTATGATGAGGAGATCTATCTATTATTACATTGAATTAGTTTTCAATGTTTGTTTATTCATCAATCTAATCAACATCATGATCATTACATCCACATTTCCCTTGCTGGCATGGGTTAAGATTTATTGCAGCAGTATTCTATGATCTGATGCCCTTCTTGTAGCTAGCCCATATCCATTTTTCAAGGAGGTAGGACGGGCTGTGAAAGGGGTCTCAGAGAGTAGCATCCATGCCTTCCTGAGCTACTGTTCCACCACATTTCTTAAAAATCGTGGTAGAGGCCTTGGTCTCTGGGCCACTTGTGTCTAGAAACTGAAGTTGGGGGTAAGCAAGGGCATGCACCCTGTAGAAATTCCAGCTCCAAAAAGCCTCACATTAGCAAAGGAGAATGGGCACCAGCCAGCCTCAAAGGTTGGGATGGACTGCACATACCTACCTCGGTTGCTATGGCAATGAGGTAGATCCAGCCACCCCCGTTAACGGGGACAAAACCTGAATTTAAAGCACTGGATGATGATGATGATGAAGTAAGATATTTTTATTCAACTGTTGATGTGTCTTCATACATTAACAAGTAAATATAACACTCCATCCCTTAATGTCAATGCAAAGACACAAGGCAAATACTCAGGTACATACTCAGAGGCTTCCATGCAGCTTTTGATAAATTTCACTCAGAAAGCAGTGGTCAACTCAAGGCTGCTAGAGTAGAAGAGAATATAAAACTCGGCTGTTTCGCTTTATTTCTTTCCTATCATGTTTTCCCTGAAGAAGGACTATCTGACACATTAGAATTTTCCACTCCCTATGTCAAGCTCACAGAACTCTTTTTGTCAATCTCACTAGTTAATACAAGTTTTGCCAATACAGACCAACACCAGTCTCTGAGTTCTGTTTGGTCTCTGCATTGGGTCATACCATAAATAATGTGGATTTTTTACATTTGCATACACTAAATGTCAGAGGGGGACAGGATAAACTACCTGTATCAACTTGCTATAAAAGCAGGTAGGAATTTTACCTTGTACTTATTCTTAGTGCAAATTTTGAAGAGTGCAGTTCGATTTTAATAGTTTTTTTTTTTTTCAAAGCTATAATGGAAGTGACAAAGGAGCATATTCAGCATATTTTGGTTTTATGAGTTCAATAAAGGCAACAACGCAACAGAATGTGTGAGAAATATTAATGCAGTGTATGGGGATCGGATAATAAGCGCAAGCCAGTGTCAACAGTGGTTCCACAAATTCCAAACTGGAAACTACAACCTAGAAAACAAGCCTCATCCTGGAAAATCTGTGGAGCTCAATGAGGACGTCCTGCAAACCCTGGTGGGACAAAATCCCATCGTAACTGTTGAGGAACTAGCAGAGAAGCTTGGATTTGGTCATTCAACCATTCATTGACATCTGCGTGCCATCGGAAAAGTCAACAAACTCGGTCAACGGGTTCCTTACAAACTTTCCAAGTGTAATTGTGTACAGGGAGTGAATGTGTGCTCTTCTTTGCTGTCATGTCTAACAAATGAACCTTTTTTGGACTGAATAGTGACTTGGTGACAAGAAATGGGTTCTCTATAAAAATGTCAAGTGCCAAAGACAGCAGGTAGGGAAAGGAGAAACACTGGCACCCCGGGCTAAAGAAGGTCTTCACCCACATAAGGTGTTGTTATCTGGTGAGACAGAAAGGGTTTAGTCCACTTTGAACTTTTAACCCTTTAGTGTTCGCATTATTTTGCCAAAACTAATGCTTTTTTATCCACACTGTTTTGAACTAATCATGCATTATCTTGTAGCTATGAGATTTTGATGAGGTAGCTGTTAATTTTTAAAACGATATTGTAGGGTTGGTGTGAAAAACCAGATCTGGCCAGTTTGAACATAGCACAGGCAGAATACTTTTGGCCGGATATGGCCGGTTTAATTGCTAAAGGGTTAAACCCAAACCAAATGATAAAGATCTACAGTAAGCAGCTTGAGTGGCTTAGGTCAGTGCTAGAAGAAAAGCAACCGTCTTTGTTTTCAAGATGAAAGGAATTCTCCCATTAGGATAATGCTTGGCCACATACAACGAGGATGATATTCCAAAGACTGGAGCAGTTTGAATGGGAAACAATGCCCCACCCACCATATTTGTTGGACATTGCCTCATCTGATTATCATTCATTCCAGTCTTCAAAATCATTTGGACAGAAAAAATATGAATTCTGTAGATAAGGTAAGAGCAGTACTGGAGAAGTAGTTTTCATCATGGACAAGTGAATTTTGAAAGAGGGGCCTTGCAAGTTTACCAGATACTTGAAAGAGCATTGTAGAAATTGAAGGAGTATAATTTAGATTAAAAAAGAACTTTGTTTATCTTAATTTTGAAAAAAGTACAAAAATAAAAACACATTATTTATAGGATGACCCAATAGAATATGCCTGCTCAAGAGGGAAAGAACCCAAAACTATATGGTTTTGAGTGAACTTCTTAAACAAGCAGCCATACCTGTGCCTTTATATAGATATATATAATTTAAGGCTAACTGAAGAGAACTACAACCAGAGTTTGTGTTCATTGGCAATATGACTCACCCAAAGTAGAAAATCAGTTTCAAATCAGAATTAATGCAAAATAAATTCAACAACAATTGCATCATCATTTTTATTGTCTACTTTTCTATGCTTGAATGGGTCAGACAAAATTCATTGAAACAGACTTTCTATGGTCGACTGCTCCTCTTGTTGAAAATTCTCAACTGTTTCCCAGCTGAGAACTCTAGAGTTCACTAATCACGAAAATGGCTTTAACCAACCTGTTTTTCATGAAAAACTACAAATGACCACCACCAATTGTAGGACTGAAATTTATCTACAATTAGTCCACAATGACATGACAAGTATATAAACACACGATGGACTTCTTCCAGTTACTGTGAAATCAACAGCCTTCAGTCAAGCAAGGTGAGTTTATAAATCAATTTAGTTGTCTTATAAATGTTAATGCCCAGATAAATGAGAGCAATGTGCGTTTTTCAAACCTCATATTTCTTTGTATAAAATTGTCCAGTTGTCATGGCTACTGGGATGCTTAGATGTAAAATAGCCACCAGTATGAGAACACAAGAGAAGTGTTTTATAAAAAGATATGTAAAAGATCATAAACAGACAATCAATGAAATTGTAAATCTAAATGACCTTTTAAACTCTTAGGGGATTTTAGTTGAGCTCCAGGTCAGCCTAGCAATGATTGCTAAGCTGACCCATAAATAATGTGTTTTTTATTTTTATACTTCTTTTATTTTTCAAAATTAAGATAAAGTTCTTTTTTAATCTAAATTATACTCTCCTTCAATTTCTACAATGCTCTTCCAACTATCTGGTAAACTTGCAAGGCCCCTCTTTCAAAGTCCACTTGTCCATGATGAAAACTACTTCTCCAGTACTGCTCTGACCTTATCAACAGAATTCATATTTTTTCCGTCCAAATGATTTTGAAGACTGCAGAATGAATGATAATCAGATGAGGCAATGTCCAACAAATATGGTGGGTGGGGCATTGTTTCCCATTCAAACTGCTCCAGTCTTTGGAACATCATCCTCGTATGTGGCTGAGCATTATCCTGATGAAAACGAAGATGGTTGCTTTTCTCCTGGAAAGATGACATCATTCCAGATATGACTATCCCATCTTTTGAGAGTGTAGCTAAGATTACATTACCCAACATTTTCTATTGAATATGATAGTGTGATTTCAAGATCTGGCTACTATTACTAGCAAAATGATAGGAGATAGTTTTACCACAGTTATCTCAAAATGCACACCATATGGAGGAAGAAGCAGTAAAAAATTTGATATTGGGTACTGAGGATAAAGGGAGGGGTGGAAATGTGACATACAGTTCTTTTTAGTTTTTGTCTATTGAAATAATTTGAATGTCATATTACAAATTAGTCATTTGTGAATAAGCAAATAAACAAAACCAAAAATATTCTATTGTGTCTGGGGAGAGCCATTTTCTTTTTGTGCTTTTTGAAAAGTTTGCAAGACGCAACGAAAATTTTAGGACAATAAAAATAAGAAAAACGTGGAAATTTTACCGGTGAGTGTGTGTTACATAATAAGACACAAAAAGAATATGTCTCTCCCCAGACACAATAGAATATGCTTCAACACAAGAACTCATATGAAGAATATTGCAAACCAAATCCAAAAACAAAAATATACTGTCTTATGCTTATAGCAAGATGGTCACCCATATCAAACTAGAACTCCAGACTGGGGGAAGGACATTGATGAAGTCTTGATAAAAGTAAAAGGATTATTTACATTTGACGGATATTTGTCCTCATCTTGTTTGTTGTTAACACAACATTTTGGCTGATATACCCTCCAGCCTTCTTCGGGTGTCTTGCGAAAATTTTGAACCTGGGTTCTCATAACTAAGGTATTTTTTCGATGATATTATTATTATTATTGTTGTTTTTGTTCAGGTCACTGCTTGGAATCGAACTTGGAATCTTGGGGTTAGTAGCCCACGTTCTTAACCACTACACCATATGAAAAAGGATGATAATTATAAAAGTTTGAGAAACACTTTTAAGATATCATAAAGCTAAGTGACAAATCTTCACATCAACAGATAACACATCCAGGTAAGCTGGAACTTATTTTTGACAGCTAAGTGAACTGAGACAATGTTATTTACCAACTATATTTTTCAACTATGGCTTTTGAAACCAACGCTATTTGCGATCCTTCCGCAGAATCATTCTAGTCTTACTGGGGAACGGTTTCATGGTACATGGTACAGAAACAGCAAAATTCCTGCAGTAAATTTGAACTGCTGAGCCATGTACAGCAAATAATCTGATATGTAATGTACTATGGGTCATCTTCCCTCAACATTTAAGGATACAACTTGGTCCTCAATCAGGACCAACAGTCTATGGAAGTGAGTGACCAGTTTTCTAAGATTCTCTATTGAAATGTTTTTCTAAGGTCATATTTCTAAATTAAAACTATGAAGGCACATTAGCCAGCTATTGGTAATTGGTCGTGTGAGAAGAACATGAAAATAAATTTGACATCTAACTTATTGACAATACAGAGAACTTGCACACCAATGCAGGAGTACAACGTATAAGAAAATGATCATTTTAGTATTAACACAGAAAATGAAGATAAATATAGGTCTAAAAAGAACAAAAATCATCCAAAGATTATGAAACTTTTGCATTACAGACATCCCTTTTCAAAGACAAAATATTTTTGACTTGACAAAGTAATGAAATCTATAAAGATTACAGAAGATTGAAATAATCGTAGTATATAGTTGCTACTTATTTTACTGACCCCGGATCTACCAACTAGTTTTTACCTCAGAATG
The DNA here is from genome assembly GCF_006345805.1 of Octopus sinensis. Taxonomy (NCBI): domain Eukaryota; kingdom Metazoa; phylum Mollusca; class Cephalopoda; order Octopoda; family Octopodidae; genus Octopus; species Octopus sinensis. The sequence continues at coordinate 14,790,677 of NC_043005.1, read as the reverse complement.
GAGTGAACAAAGCTAAATTCTATAGAAAATAAAGTTCAACGTTATCATCATTATTATTAATATTCATCTCAATCGAAGGAGAGGGGCTTTCTCCGTCCGGGTTGCGGATCCGTGGAACAAGCTGCCAGACGAGATGGTGAGGATGCCGACGACCGCTTTGTTCAAAGTCTCCATTGACCTCAAGTGGCCTGAACTCTTTACATGAACACCACCCTGTACATAACTCCATGTCCCCCTACATGGCCTTGCTTTTTGCTTTTTGAGCCAAAAATTAACTAATTATTATTCGTCAATGACTGCTTGTCTTGATATTTGTCACCTGGGTACAAAGGCATTTGTCAAACTACAAAATTATAGCATAATGAATTAACCCAGAGATATTCCGACATACGTATTTAATATTTTCTGGGAGAGTGAAGCTAGGAGTCGACTCAAAGCAGAGTTTGACTTCAGAGTATAGAGGGACATAACTGACGTTCATAAAACATGCAATTAGTAAACTCGACTAAGGTCGAGCACAGAACCATTTCTTCACCACACCACATGGCTTTTCCATCAATTACTAAATATGATGCGATTCAGTTTCGTGGATCCCTGATCATGATCAGTCAAGTTGTTGACAAACAGCAGGTACTTTTATTTACATGTTAAATAGAAAATATTACACACAGCTAAGAAGAACAAACGATTAGCCATTTTTTGAAGTGTCTTTCGTAAAATCTATTTCTCGTTCTAAATACATAATCAAAATATTCACAATCGCTGAGTTAAACATGAAAAATCGAAAGTATTATGTTGCTGAATTAGTTTCATTTTAAATTTTCACTTCCTCAAAATTATGATTGACTAATTTTCTTAAGATTTTCTATCGAAATAAGTGTTTTTACAATGTAAAAGATCACAGACAATCAATGAAATTGCAAATTATATCTAAATGACCTTTTAAACTCCTAGGGGATTTTTAGTTGAGCTCCAGGTCAGCCTAGCAATCAACATCCAGATATAACTATACCATCTTTTGAGAGTGTAGCTAAGATTACATTACTTTTGTAAGACTACAACTAAGATACACACACACACATATATACATACCCCATGTTTTATTATTAACGAAATTATAAATGCAGAAAGAAAAACTACAGTATTTCAGGTCGAATAGTCCAGAATGGATTGTGAAAGCGGATGTAAATATTTTGATATTTTATAATTTGTGAAATGAGAAGTACTAATTATCGTAGTATGTGTAATCAAAAAATTGACCTGGTTTAATTAATTTACTAAAGCAAAATTAAATGACCGAGCATATTTCAAGTGTTTTACAGTGAATATTATGTTAACACGTGGGCAGTTACTGCTGCCAAGATAAAACATTGTTACATAGTATGTGTGTGTGTGGAGTGTAATATGACAGAGCAAAAAGCTGGCGAGGTCGGTCAGCTGGGTTCAACAGTTCGTTTCCAGTAAGTATCCGTAGTCAAATCTAAACTTTTGACTATGTACCCTGTAAACATAAAATGATAGTCCACCTAGTTGTAAACACGAGCAGTTTCTCGACAGCTACAGTACTGAATGAGAGAGAGACTAATATACACAAATGAAAACCTTTTTCTGAATAAAAGACACTGGTCACAGCTAGAACAGTTTGCCCATCCAAGTCTGATATAGTGTTAGAAAACGACCTACGCAAAAGCTTCTTATGAAATCGGGAATGCTTTCTGTACATTGCAACAAATTAGTCATATGATCAACAGTATCATGTTTACATTCACTTTTCCAATGTTATGGGCTAGACGGGATATTTCGAAGCAACGGGTTAGTGTCAGAAAGATACCAACCCGTTGCCTTTTGCGACACGGGGCTTTGGTCTGTCTTAACGAAGGGAAGCACCCACGACTCTCTAAGTGCCTTCAAAACAATGTGGCAGAATGTGATCAAGTAAATCCTTAGATCTGAGCCTTTTGACCAGCATGTTCACAACAAAATAGACTCCGTTAAAAGAACAAAAGAAAAAAAAAAGAAGCCAAATGGTGGTCTTAAACTAGGCGATGGATTAAGCATACGCTCAAAGAACAGAAACGATCGCTCCTGGCAGATTTTGTATCAGTTTCTGTATATTCTTTTCTACTTTAGGTACTGAAATTTTTAGGGAGAGGGCTAGTAGATTAGATAGATCCCAGTACGCAACTGCTACTTATTTATCGACCCCGAAAGGATGAAAGGCGGAATTTGAACTCACAACGTAACGACAGACGAAATACCACTAATCATTTCGCCCGCCCTCAGTTTCTGTATATTAAAAAAAAAGTTCTAATTGCCCAATGTGGTATCGAACCAGAACCACGTAATTAGTAAGCATAGCTACAATCGCATATCTGCAATTGAATTAGAAAATGACTACAACGAATATTAAGTTTACGCCTTTGGTTTTCTAAGAGCGCAAGTAGCATAAGAGAAATGAAATGGCTCCCAACCGAGAATCGAAACCACATTCCTTGGAATATTACCTCCTGTTCTAGTCCTCACCACAAAACAGAATTCCCGAAAAAGGCCGAGTCTCCCACGCGGTTTTCAATATCCTCTTCAAATAGTTTATATCACTATTATTAACCAGACCTTTATCACAGCTTAATGGTAGAACAAAACCTAGAATTACATTAAAATTTGGTCTGTATTACTCACAAAGCCTTACATCCTGTTAGTGATTACATATTGACAGTTTTATAAACTATATATTCGCTACAAAATAGATTAGCAGAAAGACAAGAGGACGCCTAGCAGAATTACCTTGTACAATGGCTAATGAGTATTTTCACAGAGCCATGTACCATGAAACCGTTCCCCAGTTGTTTCAATAGAACTGTAAGACTAGAATGATTCTGCGGAAGGATCGCAAATTGCGTTGGTTTCAAAAGCCATAGTTGAAAAATATAGTTGGTAAATAACATTGAATAGACAAATCTTTGTTCTGCCGTTCTATCGACAGAGCCCCACCACCACCAAAGAATAGTACAATTAAGGGACATGGCGTGCAAAAATTTTTAAAAATCCACCTAGTGCTATCCCAAAATAGACAATACCCAAGGACACGAGCCTATTCTATCTGTAGTTTTGCTATCAGGACAAAACAAACTGACTGGCTTCAGAAGCGGCAGAACAATTGATTAAAACAAATGCCCGCTTCATTATTCAATTTCACTAATGACGCTTGAGAAAAACATGAAAGTCACAACCTCCAAAATCTCCAAACCAAAAGAAAATCGTGAAGTGCCTGCAGACACTTCACTGAGGTTGTGATATTCATGGAGAGAGCATAAAGCCACCACATCTCACTTTCTTCTTCGTCTGTGTTAAAGTTTTGAATGGGATATACTAAAAACATTTATAACATTGCTTAAGCAAATTCATAGCGAGCCAGGAGCCTATTTCGCTTCCCGCTTTCGCAAAGGCACTGATCTTAAATTTTCTTAATACGCTGCTTTTTGTTTATTATTAGCAGTTACTGGAGTAACAGCGAAAATTATCATTACTGAAATCACCATTATTTTTAAAAATATACTTCTACTTACAATATAAAGCCAATTTAATTTACCTAAGTGATGGATATAGGCGATTGAATGTATACTAGTTTACTGGCATCTACGAGCCAACAGGTCTTGTAAGTGGTCGCTTAAGCTTCTAGAAATAGCAGCAAGATTTCTCAAACCTTATCCTACTGTTTTAAAACAGAAAGAACACGTTTAATGTATCTTTTGACACCCGTAAAAAAGATGGAATATCCACAACTGGAAACATTTAATAATGGGACGGCTCAACTAGAGGTGACAAGAGGATGAACAATTAGTTCAAACATTATTTTGATTTTTGTATCGACCCGCCAGAGAATTGCATAAAACGTAGAGGCGAAATGAAATATTACATAGGTTATCGTCCTGCAATTAGATTTTTACTTAATTACTAAATAACAATGATTACATTATGATAGGATTGCTCAAAGACTAAACGTAAAAACATGAGAGCGCCAGATCGGTACTTTGACACAATATAAGATAAAAAAAAAAAGATAAAGTTTTTTTATATTTAAATGTTATAAAATTTAAAATGTGACTGTAGAAATAAACATCTTTTCATAATTAATAAATACATTGCAAAAAAAAGATTATGTGAAAGATAACGTGTTACTTGAAATATATATGTCGAGTACCGAATATTAATAAGAAATACAGCAAAGATTTAATAACGATATAATTGGCTCCAACTTCGAAATTTTGGCGATGAAAAAGTTATGGTCAAGAACAGACAAAACAAACGATAGAATATAATCAATAAAAGAAAAAAAAAACCCCATCGGCAACCACAATTTTAAAATATCTTTACATAAAAGATTTTATCTTCCATGAAAAATACTTAGAATTTCCTAGAAATTTAATAACTCAAAAACCTTGTATTCATTCATTACACATTGTAACGTTATTGACTGAGTACTTGAAGTTTACCGGCATTAAATTGTGCGTATATATATAACTAGTATTTAACAGATTTTGAAATAAATTCTGAAGTAGGTAAAATTCTTTTATATTTAAGAAAAAGTTGTTAGAACAAGGAGGCCTCAATCTTCCGTTAGACTAAGAAGGAAAAAAAAAACGAAAACAGCAACAACTGAGAAGGAAGTATTTATTGTGCAACTTTAAATGAAAAGTCTGACATTAAATTATCGATCTTCCCAAAATGGACAAGGCTAAGTTTGATCGATTTCCACATTAGTATCTCATTAGCAGGAACTTGTTACAGGAACATTAAAAGACATGAAAGGCGGAAAGAACCCCATGACATTAAGATGAACAAAGCGTGATTAGTAAGTAAATCTTGAAAGAAGCGCCATAATATAGTGTTTTTTCTATTTTATACAGAGTTCGGATTAAGTCGATAAAATCGACCTATTTATATTAAGGGATATCGAAGACACAAAAGATTAAACTGACCTCAGCGAGATTAGAACACAGAATACCGAATGGTAAAACCAAATACCAGAATTCGTTTCAAGACATCCTTTTTGCTTCAACTAACTCCATCGCCATAAACATACACACACACATCATATATATATAAAATGAGCGCGGGAGAGACTATAAATTCAGTTCAGTATTTAGTTTCATCCTTTACAATTCATAGTTACTGACGAAGGTCGACTAAGGTTGATAAAATCTGTGATAAATGATTATTTGGCATTGTTGAGTCACCAAAGACTTAAGTGCTTGAGTTCATTCGTGTCAATAAACACCTATTCATTCTCCACATGTTCTCATTAAACTTATAACTTTGTTTATTTAATATTGATTTTTTTATTATTATTTGAGGCCGAAATATGAAGAAATTGCGAGTGAAAAGTTTCAACTGTCACAACCAAACAGATAAAGTAAGGACCTATAAATATGTACCGGCTATGTAATTATGCCATACACTTTGACTAAACAATCTTCCATAAGGTATCTAATCAAGAAAAGCAAAATATCTTAAGTAATCAATACTGGTTATAAAGAGATAGACACCTGTTGTTTATATAACTTTATAACAAGAAATATTCCATAGTAAATTAAATATATATTAAACACAAAATCAAAAAAGGACGAAAAAAATCATATTTAGAAAATAGATTAGGTTATAAAAATAATTATATTACTTACCATACAAAACAAGGTAAGTTAACGAGACATAACACAACAACGTTGGTAAGATCAAGGAATAAATAAAACTGCTAAAAATATACCAAAAAAGAAACACTTATACTACTACTACTAATACTATTATTAATAGGACTACTATTACTACCGGTGCAAAGACTATTTCCCGCTAAACAAACGAAGAGAGCGAAAATTCACGTGGTATGGAGCTTTCGGCCAAACATCGTTGTTAGGTTTCGACCATTCAGAAAGCTCGTTACAAAGATCATTAGGAAGTTACTACATTGAATTTTCAGTGTAGTAAACGAAGAGGCGACCAATCAGAAAGCTTCGTTCACTGCCTGCCTTCGAATTTGTTGATGGTAGCGGGTCTTTTATACCGGTTAGCAACATTGGGGGTAATTAAATTAATGAGCATGATGAGTACTTTTGTTTTCCACGAAGGCAACTTAATTACAAAACCTTTCATTAGATTAGCGAAGACTCAAACATTTGAAGGTGTGTATTAGAATTAAATAGATAACACGGAATGTACCCATGTATGTAACGCGTGTGTATATTCCTCTTAATATTGTATATATATATACGTGTGTATGTATGTATACACTCATGGCAAGGTTTGATAGATTAAACAATAAGAAAAACTCAGTGCATGCCTAGTATATAGATTACATGTGCATTTAATTATATTCATTTATTGTACAATTTTCTCATTTTAATATTCTATACACCAAGGGCGGCAAGCTGGCAGAAACGTTAGCACGACGGGCGAAATGCTTAGTAATATTTCGTCTGCCGCTACGTTCTGAGTTCAAATTCCGCCGAGGTCAACTTTGCCTTTCATCCTTTCGGAGTCGATAAATTAAGTACCAGTTACGCACTGGGATCAATGTAATCGACTTAATCCGTTTGTCTGTCCTTGTTTGTCCCCTCTGTGTTTAGCCCCTTGTGGGTAGTAAAGAAATATATATTCATTTATTGTACAATTTTCTCAATTTAATATTCTATACACCAAGGGCGGCGAGCTGGCAGAAACGTCAGCACGCCGGGCGAAGTGCTTAGCAGTATTTAGTCTGCCGTTACGTTCTGAGTTCAAATTCCACCGACGTCGACTTCGCCTTTCAGCCTTTCGGGGTAGATTAAATACTCTCTCAAAGATTTTTGTTACCAGCGTTGCCTTACTGGCACGTGAAAAAACATTCGAACGAGGTCGTTGCCAGTACTGCTAAACTGGCCCTTGTGCCAGTGGCACATGAAAGCACCCACTACACTCTCAGAGTGGTTGGCATTAGGAAGGGCATCCAGCTGTAGAAACTCTGCCAGATCAAGATTGGAGCCATCTAGTTCTCCAGTCCTCGGTCAAATCGTCCAACCCATGCTAGCATGGAAAGCGGACGTTAAATGATGATGATGATGAATGTACAAGAGATTACAGTCATTTCTCAGTCTCAAAATACTATCAAATCTCCAATTTGGCTTTAGAGAAAACTTAAGTACTGCTGATGCAATCCTTGAATTTCTAGATCATGCCAACAGTTCACTAAACATCTCTAAATACTTCCTTGCACTTTACTTAGATATCAGTAAAGCATTCGATTCTGTACATTCAGATATATTGTTGGTTTAGATCGTACCTCTCACAGCGCAAACAGTATGTTTCTGTTCAAACATCAAAATCACCATTATCTACTATAAATCTAGGAGTCCCCCAGGGGTCCGTACTGAGCCCATTACTAATTTATGAAATTTTCTACACTTTGCTGATGACTCTACTATTTTTATTAGTCACCAGGACCTTCCTTCCCTATTCAATACAATTAATTCAGAACTGGACAGGGTTTATCAATGGCTTATCGCTAACTGGCTTACCCTTGATATTAAAAAAATGAGCTGTTCCATGCTTTTCTCCACAAAGCCCAAACAGCTTCTGACTAATGTCCTCACCACAGGTAAAGCAATTTCACATGTAACATCAACAAAATTTCTCAGCATTCATATTGATGAGTCACTCAGTTTGAAAACACATATAAGCAATTTATTAAAACAAAATACCCGTACTCTTGGTATGTTAAATAGAATTTCTTACCTCCTTCCTGAAAATGTTAGAATTATTCTTTACTGTTCTTTAAAATACTCAAAATTCTGTTACTGCGGTGCTGCCAGACTTAAAGAGATTTACTTTTTATATACATTTATGACCGCCTTGCATGCAAAGGATATGTCTTTTTTGGTTTTTTTTATACATTTATTGACCTTTTTATTTTTTGACCTCCTACCAACTTACCCAAATCAGCCAAGCTGCCAAAGTGCTTAATCCGATTTTTTACGCAATTTCTGAAAAAAATTTGTTGTAATCTTTACTTATTGTAATCGATAAAAAAAATATTCAATGTAAATTAGATTAATAAATTTAATGAGAATAAATTTAATAATATATTTCTGTGGTTTGCCGTGGAGGGACTGAGTTGCTACTGGGTTCTGAGGTGTCATCCAACCTGTCATCTTGCATGGGAATAGAGTCCTTACTTTGAGGAGTTGATGTGTAACTATGATTTCTTTTTCTAGCGTCTTGAGGTGTTGATGTGTGACTTTGGCTTTCTTTAGAGTCTCGAGGTGTTGTGTGACTAAAGCTTAAGTTGTTTCTCAGCATCCGGTACCTACAACAGACAATATATATATATATATATATATGATGATGATGATGATGATGGGTGAGGGTAAGTGTATGTGTGTGTGTGTGTGTACAAAATTCTTGGGTCTAGTCGATAATATCTGTTACCTTGGTAACTAAGTTAGCAATGAAGGAGGATGTTCTGAAAGCCTACTTGCTAGAATAAGAATAGGCTGGGCAAAGTTTGGGTAAGTACTACCTTTGTTCGTCACAAGGGGCCTCCCCGTCACTATGAAAGGCAGAATGTATGATGCCTATGTAAGAAGAACTATGCCTCATGGCAGTGAAGCATGGGTTGTGGCTACAAAGGAGATACGGATGCCTGAAAGGAATGAAACCAGCATGCTCCACTGGATGGGTAATGTCAGTGTGTGCATGTATAACCGAGTGTAAGTGATTTGAGAGGAATATTTGGATATGAGTGGCAACAGATGTTGTGTGCAAGAGAGGAGACTGCACTGGTATGATCATGTGATGTGTATGGACAAGGACAGATGCATAAGGGAGTACTGATCTGAAACTGGTGGGAAGCTGAAGAAGGGATACACATACATACATATATTACATACACATTACATACATGCATAGATTACATACATACATACATACAAGCATAGTTGCAATAAGCTTCTCATTTCACATGGAGCTGGCCAGTTGAGGACCTGTCCAGAATCCAATTACCTGTTGTTGCATGGTTTCTACAGCTAGATGTCGTTCCTAATGCCAACCCCTTAACAGAGGGTACTGGATGCTTTTTACATGCCAACTGCACAGGTATGACTACACAGCACTGGTCCCTGTGAAGGACAAACCTGTTTGTCTTTGCTTGATGTGTCTTCTCAAGCACAGCAAATCGCCACTCCCTTGTCATTTCCTCAGTGGGGCCTATAATCCACAGATCCTTTCTCCCCCATTTCGTCCCACGCATTCTTTGGTCTACCCCTTCCACAGATTTCCTCTACAATTAGAGCTCAGCACTTCTTTATGCAGCTGTCCTCATCCATATATGCATCGCATGCATTAGTGAAATGAACAAAGGAAAGAAGATATTGAAATACTGATGGGGTTTACCTGTTAATTTTTACACATGTGTGTCACATATATTTATACATAATCAAATGAATAATAACATATAGAGAATTGTTAGCTTATTACAGGTATTTCTCACGTAACTTTTTAACAGAAGAATGAGAACATTCCATTATTATAAAAGACCGTGATCTTTAGAAGAGAAGTAATTTGACAAACAAACAAATATCCCAAGAATATAGCAGGGATGTGGCTGAAGTCTGTTGAGGCCAACTATGAAATGGTGTATGTGTGATGTATGTTTGTACGTACGTATGTATTTATTGTAGTCATTTGATAAAAGAGTAGAGTGAACTTGCTGAAAGGGGTGGGAAACCAAACATTTCAGACACAAGGAAAAACGTTCAGTATAAACCTGTCGGTGACTGGGTTCCAGGTTCAAATATGAAACGTTGTTGCTTTCTGTTTTCTTGAGAAAGTGGATCCGTGGCGTGTATCAATGCCAGATATTGATACATACCATGGAATGCCCTGTAGTGTTGGGGTGGTGACAGGTTGTCCCAGCAAATGAAGTACATGGCTTTAAATATGCTCCCAGAAGTGATCAGCAAGGTGTCAGCCTGTTTCCCCAATGTGCCATAAAGGTGTCACACAATTTGTAGGTGATGCAATATTTAAGGTTAGAAGTTCTGTGTAATAGGATGTTGTCTCTTAGGCCCAGTGATGGTTGTAGTATTGTTAATATAGAGACAGGAGTTGCATCGCTGGCAAACACATTAATAAGTGCCTTCTTGCCTGGGGCTGGCCAATGTGGGGCTTCTTACTGGAAGATTTATGGGATGCTCATCTTGGTGTAAGGAAGATAGGTATGGTTCTGGGATCAGAGAGTAGAATACGGAAGGGTTGCAGTGGTGTTTATCTGTGAAAAGGAGAAGAGACTGGAAGATTTCTGGGATCAGAGAGTAGAATACGGAAGGGTTGCGGTGGTGTTTATCTGTGAAAGGGAGAAGAGACAGGTGGAAAGTGAGAGAGAGAGAGTGGAATATAGTTTGTGGCCATGCATAAAGATGGTAGGAGAATATCACATATATCCACACACATACACACACACACAAACACTTTGGTAATGTCCTCTTTACTATATTTTAGAGAAACACACAGACAAATACAAACACATATAAGCATACAGATTAACACACATAGACACACACACACACAGAAAGGAAATAATATGAAAATAAAGATAAATAATATATAAGATTTACCTGATACCGACAACGATGATGATGATGATCAAGAAAAATATGAAGACTGAAAAGAGGCCAACAACTAAAGAAGAAAAGAATAAGACATTCAGTGAAACATTATTTTATGTACGAGGAGGTAGAGGGGGTAGCCAAAAGAAACTGGAATTTTGCAGTATTATTTTATTCATTTAGTTTTACATGTTTACATTTTTATGACCTTCAAAGTATTCTCCATTTCAATCAATGCATCAGTCCAGGGTCGTTTCCCACTGTTGGAAGCAGTCCTGGAACTCTTCTAAAGTGATGCCTTTTAATATCTCCATCGTTTTTTTCTTCACCTTTTCAGCATCTGCAAATTCTGTAGCACCAGCTTTCATCACCAGTGATGAACTTTAAAAAAAAAAGTCCACATCAACTTGCAACTCTTCTTTCAGCTGATGACATTCATTCAGTTGTGACTTCTTTTCATCTTCTCTGAGCAAGTGAGCCACAAATTTTACAGTAACTTTTTTCATTCCTGATTCCTCCCTCAAAATTTGTTGACAGCAGCTCCAGAACAAACCAGTTATATCAAAAAGTTTGTCAATGTTTTGGTACCTGTCCTCCAAGATCAGTTCATGAATTTTCAGGATGTTTTCATTCGTTCAAGAGGTTGACAGTCACCCTGAACAAGGTTGCTCTTCAAGTGACGAGTGACCATTCCTAAACCACTTGTAAACTTATGTTTTGCTCATGGCAGCCTCTTTGTAAGCTGTTTGAAGCATGACAACTGTTTCGGCTGCCATTTTCCCCAGTAGAAATCGATGAATAGGAGAGAATTACTGCAAAACAGTACGACCTCACTCAATGACACCAGTTGGCAGACTGATGCCTGAGGGTCACATTAAGTGGCTTCTATTGGCTGAAGCCTGGACTACAACTGGCTTGTCCTACAGAGAGCGTTTCTAGTTTCTTTTGGGTACCTCCTCGTATATTTAACTGAAAGCTAATATATTTAATGTAATAATCAAAAACAAATCTATCATCATTTAAAATTACTAATGTGATTTTAAAAAATTAATTAGTTTTATGACAAATGCTGTCAAAATTGAGAGACAATTTCAAGATTAAAATGGATAAAAAAATTGGAGAAATGCCATAGGAAGTGAGTCTGGTCATTGGTAAGTATGGGTGATAACTCTAGTTATGTTTTGGTCTTATTAGACCTCTTCATTGCACCATGACACAATATCATGAGAAAATGCACAAACCTTGCTTACGTTCATTTGGAGGGAAGTGAGGAACTCTCTAAGGAAAGAAGGAGAAAACTGTAAGGGGCCTTCTCCCATCATTCACTTGTATTCTATCACAGAATCATTACATGAGTGGACTTTTCACTTGGAAAATTTTCAAATATGATTTTCAGAGTTTATAATGACAAATTATTTCACTAAATTCTTCATTATTTTCAAAGTAGATTTGAACAAAGAAGATTATTTGAATAGAAATATTATAAGATTAGGATTAAACTCTTTCAGACATTCATGGTGCAAATTAAATTTAGACTTGAGTTTTGATAAAAGATTCCTCCCAGTTATAAAAATCTTGTTTGAGAGGCATTAGCTAATATCCATAGCTAAAACAGCCATGACAGAACGTGACCCAGGCATTAGGTGGATACCATTCCAGTGATACTCAGAGAATAATTACAAAGTTTCTGTTCTCCAAATTCACTTGTAGAGTATTGGTTTGTCGTCGGTCCAGGGCTATAGTGAATTCATCAGTTCAGACTATGGTGTTGTGCAGCTGGACTGAATGTAATACCATGTGGTTGCAAGATGAAAAATTTACAAACGATAAAAATAATTACCTATTTGCATATGGTCAACTCCTGGATCAGGTTGGAATTTCCCTAAAAAATTTTTTAAAAAGTAATGATAAAAAAATAAGTAAAAATTGACAAAAATATCTGTGAAACACTGAAACATTATTATTGACTTGAAAAGACCGATGCTGTTTCTCAGTCATAAACTCCATGAACTTGGTGGCACCACTCAATCAGGAGGAAATTCTTGGACAAAAGAAATAACAGATGACAAGATCAAATGATGGATAGATATCATCATCATCATCATCATCATCATCATTTGAATGTTCCCTTTTTCCACACTTGCATGGGGCAGGTCTCACTGCCATTGGAAGCACTCCGTCGGTTACGACGACGAGGGTTCTGGTTGATCCGAATCAACGGAACAGCCTGCTCGTGAAATTAATGTGTAAGTGGCTGAGCACTCCACAGACACGTGTACCCTTAACGTAGTTCTCGGGGATATTCAGCGTGACACAGAGAGTGACAAGGCCGGCCCTTTGAAATACAGGTACAACAGAAACAGGAAGAAAGAGTGAGAGAAAGTTGTGGTGAAAGAGTACAGCAGGGATCACCACCATCCCCTGCCGGAGCCTCGTGGAGCTTTTTAGCTGTTTTCGCTCAATAAACACTCACAACGCCCGGTCTGGGAATCGAAACCGCGATCCTACAACCGCGAGTCCGCTGCCCTAACCACTGGGCCATTGCGCCTCCACTCACTCCCATTAGACCTACCCTCAACAAACTTGCAATAACCACAACAAAAATATAAAACATCATGTGATCTTTATAAGGAAACTATATGAACTTCTACAACTGATTCTTATGAAAGTTTATCATTTTTTCATCTTTTCATTTCATTCCAGTATGAAGAGATCATCTTAAACAGCCAAAACCAGGACATATTTTCTTTCTGTTCCCCATTATAAAGTCCTTCCAACATTTACTCCTTTTCCTTATATTTTCTTTACATATTTACATGTATGTATCTACTTAGCCTTATAGATATATAATTGATATTTACAGAAAAACAATACATACATACATATCATCATTATCATCGTTTAATGTCCGTAGCATGGGTTGGACGGTTTGACCAGGGCCTGGGAAGCCAGGAGGCTGCACCAGGCTCCAGTCTGATCTGGTAGTGTTTCTACAGCTGGATGCCCTTCCTAATGCCAACCACTCCATGAGTGTAGTGGGTGCTTTTTACATCCCACTGGCACAGGTATCCCAACTACAATTTCCATTTGATTTTTCGATATTGATGTACTTGACTCAATAGGTCTCCTCAAGCACAGCAGGTCGCCCTACAATCCAAGGTAAGCATAGCAGGCCGTCCTGCGATCCAAGGCACTTTGGAAGGGCTGGGGCTTCTATGTGAAGCTGGTGCAGAAAACAGCCATGAACTTAGGTTATTTGTCAGGTCTTCGCAGTCACAGTATATCTCCAGAGGTCTCGGTCTTTCGTCATTGCCTCTGTGAGGCCCAATGTTCGAAGGTCATGCTTGACCATATATCCCATGTCTTCCTGGGTCTACCTCTACCCCGAATTCCTTCAACTGTTTGGGAGTGGCACTTCTTCACACATCTCTCCTCATCCATCCGTAGTACATGACCATACCAGCGCAGACGTCTCTCTTGCATGCCACATCCAATGCTTCTTATGTCCAGCATTTCTCTCAGGGCACTTACACTCTGTTGTGTGTGCACACTGACATTACACATCCAGCAGATCATGCTAGCTTCATTTCTTTCAAGCCTACGCATGTCCTCTGCAGTCACAGCCCATGTTTCACTACCATGAAGCATGGCAATTCGCACACATGCGTTGTACAATCTACCTTTCTGAGCAAGAGACCCTTTGTCACCAGTAGGGGTATAAGCTTTCTAAACTTTGCCCAGGCTATTCATATTCTAGTGGTGACACTCTCTGAGCATCCACCTCCACTACTAACTTGGTCACCCAGGTAGCAGAAGCTATCAACCACTTCTAGTTTCTCCCCCTGGAGTGTGATGGAATCTGTTTTCTGAGTATCTGTGGTGTCTATTGCTCCTGTGCATCCGCCACACACGAAAGCTATCTTCTCGGTTAATTTTCCTTTGATGGTGCTGCACCTCTTATGTGTCCATAGCTTACACTGGGTACATCTTATGGAGTTTCTCCCTACACCTTTTCTAAAGATTGAGCAGGGCCACCTACCTGAGTGGGGTGTGATGAGTGTGCCTTCCTACTTACTATAACTTTGGTCTTTGCTACATTGACTCTATGGCCTTTTGATTCTAAACTTAGCTTCCACAGCCAAAATTTCTTTTCTAGTTCCGGTGGTTATTCTGCTATGAGGGCCAGGTCATCAGCATATAGGAGCTCCCAGGGGCAACCCATCTTGAATTCCTGTTATTGCCTGGAGGACTATAATGAATAAAAGGGGACTGAGGGCTGAACCTTGGTGGGCCCCTACTTCTACCCAGAATTCTTGACTATACTCATTGTCAATCCTAACCTTGCTAACGGCCTCTCTGTATAGGGCCTGTACAGCCCTTATTAACCATTCATTAATCTCCAGTTTCCACATCGTCCACCAGATAAGGGATCGGGGGACCCTGTCAAAGGCTTTCTCCAAGTCCACGAAAGTTATGTGGAGGGGTTTGTTTTTAGCTAGGTATTTCTCCTGCAGTTGTCAAACCAGGAATATGGCATCAGTGGTGCTTCTACCCGGCACAAAACCGAACTGCATCTCATCTAAGCAGACTCTCTCCCTAATGAGATGGGCTATGACCCTCTCTGTGACCTTCATCACCTGATCCAACAGCTTAATACCCCTGTAGTTATTTCTATCTAGAGCATCACCCTTACCCTTGTAGCAGTTGACTATGGTGCTGCTATGCCAGTCATTGGGTATGACTCCATTATGAACTGCATGGTTTACAATGCAGGTGACTAAGCCAAAGCCCACACCACCAGATGTTTTAAGCATCTCAGCAGTGATTCCTGATGGGCCGGGGGCTTTTCCTGGCTTCATACCCTTAATTGCTTTATCTACTACAGAGCTATCTATTGGGATATCTGGTCCCTCTACCGAGTCAACATTTGGCAGCCTCTCCTCCTCCCATTCATTCTCCACATCCAGCAGTCTCTCATAATGGCTTCTTCAAGCCGCTTTCTTTTCAGAAACATTGAAAGCAAGTGCACCATCATCCATGCGGACACATTTCTCTCCTGTGAGATCACAATTTTCTCTCACACTGTCTAGCAATCCAAAATACCTCAGTTCTTTGGTCCTCACATCGCTGGACATTGGCAAACTTCTTCTTTTCTGCTTTGCCCTTGGCTATGTATACCTACTGCCCAGCCTCCCTTTTGGCTACCTGGTACAGTTCCCTGCTACCCCCATCCCTCCAGGCCTTCCAGGCCTGTTTCTTTGCTCTAATGGCTTTGTCTACCACACTATTCCACCACCACGTAACTCTAGGTCTGGAAGGGACTTTGCACCATCTGCAGACTTGGTCTGTGGCACTCAGCAAGCTGTCCCATAGGAATTTCCAGCTATCTTCTATGTCCAACGTCTGTACTCCTCCTCCCTGACCATGTGAAGGGTTCTTCAGCTTCCAAATCCTTCTTTTCTGGATTGGTCTGCTTCTTGGTATCCTTCTGGCCTTGAGCCTAAAGTCACTAATGACTAGCCTCTGCTGGGGGGTACATTCTTCAACCGGGAGGATCTTTGCATTTAAGAGCAACCCTGCGTCCCGCTGTCTGGTGAGTATGAAATCAATCTGGCTAGCAGAGTTCCCTGATTGATAGATTATAAGGTGGCTGTCTGGCTTCCTGAAGTTAGTGTTGCAGATTAAAAGGTTACATGCAATACAGAATCCCAGTAGCTTAGTTCCCTCATCGTTTCGGGTATATATATATATATATACAAATTGAGATAGGGGTTGTAAATGCAACCCTCCATGGGATAACATATATCCAATATACTGCTAGTGAAGTACCCATATTTATATTTATATTTACTTATATTTATATTCTCTTATACATATTGTACTTATTGTATCACATTACTCCTTTATGTACACTGTTTTGTTCTACATTATTATGTTTGACGTTAAAGTCTCTTATGTGGTGGTTTAATAAAGTATGTGATTGGGTATTATCTGGTAATTGATATTTGATTTGGTTGTATTTCTCCATTTTCTTATTTTGTATATATATATATATATATATATATATAACAAAGTTATTTTATTCCAAACTGGTAGAAATATAGGAAAAATAGAAGTTGAAAATGTGCTGAGAAAAGTTAAAATATTTTTTGTTAATATATTTAAAGCTTTAACTGGTTTCACAGTTTACAATGATTTACAAAAAAAAAATTCTAATGGAAAGATGTGGCTTATGTCGCAGGTGTCTTGCTTCTGACCAATGTTTGAAGTTTGCCCTATTTTTATAGGGAGTTCATAGCGCAAATTAGTATATGTTTCTATAGAGTATAGTCACATGACTTGTCTTGGAAATTTTTGCAGGTTTCCCGCTACGTCTATGTGTTAATATCAAGTGACAATGTTTGGTGTCATGAGTTAAGGTTGACCGACATGGTTGACTGAAAAATGTCCAAACAATCAATGCTCTGAAAGTTTTCTGTCAAATGTTTGTAGAATGAACACATGATTAAGTTTGTAACCTTTTGTATGTTTCCCACTGCACCCGTGTATTAGTGTCATGTGACAGTATATTTTGCACCTTAAAAGAAGGCCAACACGGTTGAGTGAACATGTTTAGTTATAATCAAGGCACTGTTTGGTAGGAGAGTGGACAGGAGTCATTTGTGTGTAGTCCAGTGGCTAAAGATTAGGTTGATGATAAGTTGCAGAATGAGTTTTGTGCATGAATAGTTATTTGTGGATGTACTCTGTTAAAGTTCGTTAAGTATTGGTTTGTACTTTATTATGAAAGTATTTTCTTCCTTTATCCGTGCTTCATCTGTGGTATTCATTGAACTCAGGTAGAATGGGAAGACCTGGAATTTGGGAGACTTATTTTTTATACATTTATTTATGTGTCCACTCAGTGGAATCTGTCTAGTATTGGGAACTTGTATTTGTTATTGGTGTATGGTCAGTTTATTTCTTGTCTTTAGTATTTATTTTGTTTAAGGGTCAAATATTGTTCCAAGTCATTCCAGAATTGAATTTCAATTCTTTGAAATTTGAGATTTTCATAATTGTTACAGAAGATAGAATATTCATAAGAAGAGAATGTGAAGGTGAGTGGCTGAGTGGTTAAGGGTTTCCACTAACAATTATAATGTTGTAGGTTTAATTTCTGAACAGGGCAGTATGTTGTGTCCTTGAGCAATGCATTCCATTTCTCATTGGATCAGTTTGCTCACCCGCAAATGTGTACCAGCTGAGTGATGGTGCAGATTTCTAACTCCAGCTGTCATGTCGATGAATCCAAGAGTCAAAAGGAGTCTACATTTTCTTATGACTTCATCAGCTATGAAAATGGTTCATTAATGAAATCATGGTATCTGTTACCAAGAGACATTTGTATATGGGTGACAATTGGCTTGTTAACCATTTACCATCTTTCCTCAGACATATTGTAATGGAATGACTGGAATAAATATTCTCTTCAGTCTAACAAAAACACAGAACACCAAGAAAACAATTACATGAAGAACTCCAACTTGCTTTAAAGAATTTTTTACCATTTCCTTCCTGAAAAGTGGTTTTCTAAATGAAAAATACCAGCTCCACCTCATCATCATCATCATCATCATCATCATTTAGCGTCCGCTTTCCATGCTAGCATGGGTCTGTGAAGCCGGAAGGCCGCATCAGGCCCAGTCTTATCTGGCAGTGTTTCTACGCCAACCACTCCGTGAGTGTAGTGGGTGCTTTTTACGTGCCACCCGCACAGGTGCCAGACGGAGCTGGCAAACGGCCACAAACGGATGGTGCTTTTACGTGCCACTGGCACGGGGGCCAGGCGAGGCTGGCAACGGACATGAACAGATGGTGCTTTTACAAAATATTTTTCCCCGCCATGAAAATGAAACAGAGTTTCTATCGCTATAATTCTTCTTTCGTTATAGCACAATTCTTTTACTTGCTTCAATCATTGGACTGCAGCCATGCTGAAGTACTGCTTTGAAGGCTTAAAATGAAGAAATGAAGCCCAGTTGTGAACACATGGGGCAAGTCAAGGTGTGGGAAAGAAACAGAAGGACACACACACACACAAATGAAAGCTTAAAGATTTTAATTTTATTAAAAGTGACAGTCTGTTTTGCCATTCTCCCACCCAATCCCAACCCACACAGCACCCACTATGAGTCTTAAATATTCCATCATCTGAAAATCTGCAACCATATGGCTCCAGGTTCAGTCCTTGGGCAAGGACACACACACACACAGACACACACACACAGACAGACACTCACACACACACACAAACACACACACACACACACACGCACACAGTTTGTTCTGCCACTCTCCCACCCCACCCCACACACCATCCACTATGAATCTTAAGTATTCCATCACCTGAACTCTGTAATGGAAAATCCAAATGATTTTATCCTGCATTCTGGGACGTTACCAAGGAAGTCACTTCCTAACTGGATTTCTTCTGAGTTGCCTGTTCACTACATTATACACCCAACCATTTTATATTTGTGTATATGTGATGAAAATATGTGTGTATGTCTGTCTCTGAATGTGTACATGTGTGCCTTCATTTCTACTGATGTTGATGTCTAACATTTAAAATACACAAAATGTAAACAAGACGTGTTCCCATATACCACATACCTGTTTTTACTGGAATATATTCTGTCACTAACTGATTCTTAACTTTGCTTTCTTCTTTTACATTGAAATTATGCTCCGCGTAATCATTCTTCACACTTATCTGAAATGATAGATTTGAAATATTATTTACACAACTCAGCTGTTTTGAGTACTGATTCTGAGTTCCCTCAGTTCTTTGTGAAGGTGTTGATCTTATTCGTCCTAGCTCTCTCTATTTCTCTCTACGTTTTGTAGGGGAGAAACATTAAATTCTTTCCGTCTCCCACCTCCCTCCAAGTCAATCAATCAATCAAACAACCAATAATATTTATATCACACAGTTCAATATATAGATTCTACTGTCTGACTATTCTCCTGTCCAGAAATATCCATCAACATGTGATTAGCATTTTTGATCCTAATTAACTCTGAACGTCAATCTGTAGTAGACACTCGTTTGTGAACTGCTTGAAAATGCACCTCATCACTAGGTACACAAACCAGTGGCACAGGATATGACCTGTATCATTGAAATCCATCGATTAGATAAAAAGTCATTGTGTTCTGAACATACCTACCATTTCTTAGTCCCTTTTATGCCAAATCCTTCTTTGAACAAGGAGTTAAAACACAGAGAACTGTAAATGAGTGCAAGAATTAAGAGAATGTCTCTCCATGCAACACTAATGGTAGAACATGGATTTAGTAGTGCAGAGCAATAGAACAGTCAACAATTATACACAGCTCCCACTGCATGCAGTGGTAAGATGTAGCACTTAGGGGTACCTATTTATAGTAAGGTGGACTAAACTAGTGAGACTTTAACAGCACTGGAGATGAAGTTTTGATTATTCACGTGAAAAGTGACACTTTGTGAAGGAAGAGTTTACTTTGAAACAAGTGACACCTTAATCGTCAATATCATCATCATTATCCACATCACCATCTCCACCACCACCATCATCATCATCATTATCCACATCACCATCTCCACCACCACTATCATCATCATCATCATCAGATGGAAGTTTTGGGGGAATAAAGGAGAAAAGAGAGATAAAATTAACAAGATTGTGAGAAAAGACAGCACAGACTTGAAAGGTAATAGGATGGGTTATTTAGTGGTGGAGGGGCAGGTCAAGGGCTATCCATCATCATAAATATTTTCAGAAAAGATTTTCAAGTTGGCTCTACTAGTATTTTGAACCCAGCCATTTTGAAATCTCAAATTCACTAACATAAATTACGCCATTTGCTTTCTTATCATCATTAGATATCTTAAAATGGGTGAATAAAATATCATATTACAGCATTGATTCTGATAGGTTTATCCAAAAAATTCAGTTTTAAGCCGGTTATTTTATCATCTTCATATGTCTTCAAATCGAAATGGTCAACACAGTTATATCCATGTTTACAGAGATTTTGCCAAAATAAACCTCTAGAAAAAGAAGATAATGTTCCTTGAATTATTTCTACATAGAAAGCTTGCATATGTTCTTCTGGAGAAACAATTTCCAGATGCCAATTTGTACCTGAAATAAAGAAAAAAAATTTAATTACTCAATATGTGAGTGTGTGTGTGTCTGTGTATATATATATATATATACACACACACATATGTATATGTATATATATATATATACGCTTGAGAACCGATAGTGGTGTGTTTACATTTCTGTAATTAGCGGTTCGGCAAAAGAGACCATTAGAATAAGTACTGGGTTTACAAAGAATAAGTCCTGGGGTCGATTTGCTCAGCTATAGGTGGTGCTCCAGCATGGCCACAGTCAAATGACTGAAGCAAGTAAAAGAGTATATATATATATGCTGTCTGACCTGTGCTAGCACGGAAAACAGACGTTAAACAATGATGATGATGATGATAATATATATATATATATAGGGAGATGTACTCGCATAGCAAGTGATTTGATCTGAGATCGTGTGCTGAAACGAAATCAATTGCAGCGTGGAAGGTGTTTGTAAGCCATTTAAGAAACACACAAAAGCCATTCGATTCACTTCAACATTAAAGTTTAATTTGTCAAAATATTTTCGTCGCTAAAATCTGCGACCTGTTCGCTGACAAAAATCCGTGCTGCATCTGAACTAACTGTTACTTTCTCAGATGCAGCACGGATTTTTGTCAGTGAACAGGTCGCGGATTTTAGCGACAAAAATATTTTGACAAATTAAACTTAAATGTTGAAGTGAATCGAATGGCTTTTGTGTGTTTCTTAAATGGCTTACAAACACCTTCCACGCTGCAATTGATTTCGTTTCAGCACACGATCTCAGATCAAATCACTTGCTATGCGAGTACATCTCCCTATATATAAAACTTAGATAAAACTTAGATATGTTTCGACCAGAGATTGGTCCAGGCCATGTCTAACTTAATAGCACCACCTGATAGGATTATTCGAATCCTGTTTAAGTCAAGTTTTGTTTAAGTAGTGAGTTCTTGTTGGGTGAGTTGTATCCAATTATGGGTGGCTTGTCTGGTATTCTTTGAAGGAATCTATCCAGACTCTGTTTGAAGTTGATGGGATCCTTTTCTTCTTTGATCTCCCTCGGGACAATGTTAAATAGGGCAGGGCCTGTTGAGGAAAAGAAATTATGTTGCAGTGTACATGTATGTTGTGATCTTGAATTTGGCAGGGGACGTATAGCCCGTGGTCCAAGTCTCGGATGAACCTTGAAGCTAATGTTTAGGTCGTTTGGGCAAAGTTGGCGGTATATTTTCCACATCGTACAAATGATGTACCGCTCACGGCGACGCTGGAGGGAGTAAAGTTTCAAGGCTTTAAGGCGATCCCAATAGTCGAGAGCAGCCATGCCTTCAATTTGTTTAGTGAGAGCCCTCTGGGGTGACTCAATTCTGGAGATGTTTTGTCTTGTGTGAGGAGACCACAGTGGGCAGCAGTATTCAAGGTGTGGCCGTACAAAGGATGAAAAAAGTGGTATGATGACACCTTGTTCTCTGGACCGGAAAGTTCTTAAGATCCAGGAACTCATCCTACGAGCTGTATCGACCTTCTTGTTGATGTGTGCGCTCCAACTGAGATCGTCATCAACAATTACACCCAGGTCTCTGATATTGTTAGAGGCTGTGAGCGGTTCCCCTGAAGGAAGAGAGTATGGTTGTTTTAGTGAGGAATTTCTTCCAAAATGCATCAGCTCAAATTTTCCCTCGTTCAGTTGCATTTTGTTTCTGTCTGCCCATTGACTCACAGCATATAGGTCAGACTGGAGTTGAGTTCGGTCTGCTTCTTCATTGACGATTTGCTGGAGCTTAGTGTCATCAGCGAATATTTTCACTTTGCAGTGATGTACGACACTGGAAAGGTCGTTTACATAAATTATGAAGAGTAGCAGACCCAAAACAGTTCCCTGGGGAACACCGCTGGTGACTTTTGCTGGGTTTGAGTGGACTCCATCAACTACAACATGTTGTGTTCTATTTGCTAGGAAATACTGAATCCAGTGTAGAACTTTTCCACGGATTCCAAAATTTGCCAATTTTGAGAGTAGGATGTTATGGTCTACCCTGTCGAACGCTTTACTGAAGTCAAGGTATATGACGTCAGAGTTCGAACCTGTTCCCAAGGCTTTGAGTACATCTTCAATGTGGTGTAAGAGCTGTGTTAGACAGTCCCTGCCACAGCGAAAGCCATGTTGATTTGAATTTAGGAGTTTGTGGGTCTCCAGGAAGTCAGCTATCCTTGATCTTAACACTCTTTCAAACACTTTAATGATGTGGGAGGTGAGTGAGATTGGGCGATAGTTGACTGCGAGGGATCTGTTTCCCTGTTTGAAAACCGGGATGACCGACTGGGATAGAAACTTTTTCGGTATATAACCTGCGTCTAACGAGTTTCTCCAGAGGTTGGTCAGAGGGACTGCAAGTTGATATCTACATTCCTTCAGGAGACTGGCGGGAAATCTATCAGGGCCTACAGCGGAGTAATGTTTGACCTCATTTATTGCTGCTACGATGTCGGTGGCAGTGAAGGTTATGTCTGCGATTTTGTGTTGGGAGTCAGCTTCGTTCGTTTCCCTCACATCAATATCAGTGGGAACACTGAAGACAGAGCAATATTGTTTCTGCAGTATTTCTGCCATTTCTTTAGCATCGTGTTGGGGAATGCCGTTTTCATCAATCAATGGCCCAATAGGTGAGACAGTGGTTCTATGCTTATTTGCATAAGAATAGAACACTTTTGGGTTCTGTTTGATGTTTTTGATTACCCATTGTTCCTCCACAGCTCTTTGATTTTCAATGGAGGTTTTCATGTTAGTCTGCAGATGAAGTTTTTCCAGCTCTAGTCTTTTCATTGTTGTTGAATGTGGATGTTGCGTGTGGGAATATTTTAATTGGTTGATTTTTTTGTTGAGTCTTTTGATGCGCCTGATGAGTGTTTTTTTCTTTTTAGGGAGCCGGTTTCTGTTTGTGTTAGTAGATTTCTTGGGAGCGTGTTTAGAGCATGTGTCGGTGACAATGGTTTCAAAGTGCTGCCACGCGGTCTCAATATGAGGGGAATTGAGAGTAAAAGACCAGTCGATGGAAGACAGATCCTTTCTGATTGTTCCCCAGTCCGCTTTGTGGAAATTTATGTTGTCAAATGGGTGCCATGGAGTGGGATTGGCTGGTTTGGTTTTTATACGTCGGGAATTAAGATTGCAGAGTACCATGTCGTGGTCTGAGAGGAGAGTTTTTTCGACTGAAATGCTGTGAACGTAGCTAGAGTGATTGGTCAGTACCAGATCCAAGATCGTTTTATTCTGTCTCGTTGGTTCAAGCACTAGCTGAGTCAGGAAATACTCATCCATCAGATTAAAGAGCAGTTCTGCTGCTGCCCTATCTGATGTAGAGCACTTGCCCAACTTCGGAGTATTTGTGGGCCAGTTCACATGAGGGAGGTTAAAATCACCCATCACTATTATGTTTCCGGAGTGGTACTTCCGAAGGAAGGACTTGACTTTGCTAAGGCACTCTTCAAAGTACTTTAGAGGTGCCTGGGGAGGCCTGTAAAGACCAACAATGGTTATGTCCTTGGCTTTGTTGTATACTGATACCGATTCACAGTAGCCATTGGAAAATGTGTCCTTGGCATCAAGTGAAAAGGAGTCATGGATAAAGATGGCTGTCCCTCCCTTATTTTGGTCTGTGCGATCCGCACGAACAATGGTGAAATCTTTTATTTTCACCTCTGCGTCCATATGGGTGTTGTTCAGGTGAGTCTCGGTAAGGATAAAGAAAGGGAAGCAATGTGCCATTTCGGCAAGCCAACTCTCTATATATGGGATCTTCCATTTTTGGGCAATAATTGATGGGTTGATGCCACGTACATTTAACAGGAATGTCGAGGTAAGGGAAGTTGGTAATGGGTGAGTGGTCCTTGTGATTTGCATAGATGGTTGGTGATGGCTCGCTGGATCTCCTGGCTTAGGTCGGCCTTCATATTTTCCAGGTATGTCAGTAAAAAAGAGTTACTTGTTTGGTCTGCCACTTGGTCAGAGGATACATATTTCAAGTTGGCGTTATTTGGTGTTTTTTCCTGGTTCTGTCTACGGTGTTTTTTCCTGGTTCTGTCTACGGTGTTTTTTCCTGGTTTATATATATATATAAGTATTAGAAATAGTTCTTTAAGTATTAGAAATAGTTTTTAAAAAGTTTTTTTAGCTGCTATTTCTAATGAGTTCAGTATGCGGCAAAGTAATTTATTTTACTAAGCCCTTTTATATAATGTAATAATTTGAATTCGCCTTAAATGGTCCCTTTGCATACTGAATACTTGGTGAAATTGATTAATTAATTAATTTTACCCTCAATTGTTGAAATTATAATTCATCTCTCTCTATTTAATGCCTCGGATTTTACCGAAAAAAGCATAGTGTTTACTGATTTTAACCCACGCTGGTGGAAAGGGGAGAACAGAAATTCTTCGCTTGCATATTTGAGTTTGCTGGCACTGTTAGTTTCGAGCAGATCTTCAGAAGCGATAAGAAGCCGAAAGGGTATGCTCCCACTTTCAGTGTTTTCAAATCCAAACCAAGGAGTTCTGAGCTGATGATAGAAGTGTCGAGTTTGACTAATCTTGAAACGTACGTTCTCAAATAACCTTTGCATTTGATTTTTTAATGTCTCTACCCCCATACTTTCGTGAGTTGAATTGAGCAAACACTATATGAGAGAGGTTTTCTTTAAGTATTAGAAATAGTTTTAAAAAAGTTTTTTTAGCTGCTATTTCTAATGAGTTCAGTATGCGGCAAAGTAATTTATTTTACTAAGCCCTTTTATATAATATATATATATATATATATATATTATCATCATCATCATCATTGTTTAACGTCCGTTTTCCGTGCTAGCACAGGTCAGACAGCATATATATATATACTCTTTTACTTGCTTCAGTCATTTGACTGTGGCCATGCTGGAGCACCACCTATAGCTGAGCAAATCGACCCCAGGACTTATTCTTTGTAAACCCAGTACTTATTCTAATGGTCTCTTTTGCCGAACCGCTAATTACAGAAATGTAAACACACCACTATCGGTTCTCAAGCGATGTTGGGGGGGGGGGGCAATCACAGACACAACAAACATATAGACACACATATATATATATACATATATGCGACGGGCTTCTTTCATTTTCCGTCTACCAAATCCACTCACGAGGCTCTGGTCAGCCCGAGGCTATAGTAGAAGACACTTGCCCAAGGTGCCATGCAGTGGGACTGAACCCACAGCCATGCAGTTCGTAAGCAAGCTGCTTACCACAAACCCAATATATATATGCACAAGTGAGACCATAACCTTGTGGCCTATGCCAAGGGTGTAACCAGTTCACTTATGCGTGCCTTTTCTTCATTGGATGCTAAATTCTGCTTGTGAAGACCTGTTGAGACAAGCGAAATCAAAATCAAATTCAATGACTGGCATCTGTGCTAGTAGAGCGCTAAGAGTACCATATGAGTGAGATCGTTACCAGAGCAACAAGCTGGCATCCGTGCTGATGGCACGTTACAAACACCATTCAAGTGTGATCATTACCTGCGTCGCCTTACTAGCACTTGTACTGGTGGTATGTGAAAAAACATTCAAACAAGGTCGTTGCCAGTACCGCTGGTCTGGCTCCTGTGCAGGTGGCACATAAAAAGTACCATTTGAGCGTGGCTGTTGCCAGTACCGCCTAACTGACCTCACGCCAGTGGCACGTAAAAGCATCCACTACACTCTTGGAGTGGTTGGCGTTAGGAAGGGCATCCAGCTGTAGAAACTCTGCCAGATCAGATTGGAGTCTGGTGCAGCCATCTGGTTTGCCAGACCTCAGTCAAATCGTCCAACCCATGCTAGTATGGAAAGTGGATGTTAAACGATGATGATGATGATGATAGATAGATAGATAGATATACACTTATATATATATACATATATATATAATAAAGCTCAATATGTGTGTGCCTGTACATCTATAGGATGAATGGGAACAGAAGATACAAACAAAGTGTTCTCCGGTAAAATTTTACAAGAGAGACAATGAGCTACATAAAATTTACTTTCCATTGAGATTAGGGGGTTTAAAGTGGGGCAAACACCCCCTGTGAAATTTCAAATACTTCCGATTTCAGTGAAAATAACAACATAACTTCTAGGTAGTAAATAAAGGCAATTTCCAAAATTTCACCATCTTACAATATTATTTGACCCTACTAAAGGGGTTTATAACATGGGACAGAGCCCCTTTGAAAGTGCAAATACATCAACTTTTCATGGAAGGTACATAAAGTTTCAGTATGTGTTCTTGGAATAAGTTAAAAGTTCAACAATGCATATCTTATTCTAGACTTTGCAACATAATTTTATGCATTAGAAAAAGAATATTTTAATAAGCAAAACATACTTCGTTTACAATATCACGGTCAGTCCAAACACCTGACTCATCAGTTGAGCGTATACCAATACAACGATCAACAGTGACTAGCTTTGTGTCTAAAGAATATATCATCATCATCATCATCATCGTTTAGTGTCCGCTTTCCATGCTAGCATGGGTTGGACGGTTCAACTGGGGTCTGTGAAGCCAGAAGGCTTCATCAGGCCCAGTCAGATCTGGCAGTGTTTCTACAGCTGGATGCCTTTCCTAACGCCAACCACTCCATGAGTGTAGTGGGTGCTTTTTACGTGCCACCCGCACAGGTGCCAGACGGAGCTGGCAAACGGCCATGAACGGATGGTGCTTTTATGTGCCACCGGCACGGGGGCCAGGCGAGGCTGGCAACGGACACGAACGGATGGTGCTTTTTACGTGCCACCGGCACGAGGCCAGTTGGGGCGGCGCTGGCAACGGTCACGAACGGATGGTTCTCTTACGTGCCACCGGCACTGGTAACTCATCTGCAATTTCCATTGATCGATTTCGATTCTGATCCTCACTTGCCTCAACACGTCTTCACAAGTAGAGTTTTGTGTCCCAAGAAGGGAAGGTATGCATACGTAGGCTGGCTCTATCCCATGTAGCTGTTTTTTATCCATGTTTGACTTTTGTCATGTTTCACTTACATGTTAGCAAAAAAGATACACACACACACACACACACACACACACACACACACACACACACACACACATATATGATTGGTTTAGTTGTTCAAAAAAATCTTACTTTCCAGTAGTCTGCATGAATATTTAGCAGGGATTGTCATGTGTATATTAGCACAACCATATTTTTCTCCAGTAAGTACTCTGGTCATGACAATCTGAAAAATTATGAAACAACACATGATTAGTTTCATTGTATATTTAAATTAATGCAAACACCTACACTGATATAAGGGCAATCCTTGTCATTTTGAGCTTCATTTTTATCATCAACTAGCAGAATCGCCCGGCGTTGCTCGGTTTTGTAAGGGAAATAACTATATAAGCATTTTTAGAGATGTAAAGTATAATAGCCATCTCAATATGGCTAACCACAAAGGGGGGGGGGTCTTACTGTAGCTTTTTATGTTCTGAGATTTAATAATGCATTTTTAGAGAGTTACTTCCCTTATATAATAGCAAAAAAATGCATTAAAACTAAGAAAAAATGGTGGTAAATTTTTTTTAAAATCGTAGACTCATCGTAGACGCGCGCTAATACCCAGAAGGGCTCGATATGAATCACTACTATAAGATACCCGCTTTTGGTTACACTGCACTGTAAAATGTGGGAGTAGTTAGGAATCTAAATCGTAGGAGACAGACAGCACACAACCTCACTTTTATATATAAAGATATTTCACCAAAAAATTCTGTCGTTTTTATTGCATCGATCATTTTGTTTCTGTGAGATAATGTAATTCTGTTCCATGTTTAATTAAACTTGTACAAGATAATGATTAAAATTTAAACTGTAAAATAATTATTTGTTAAATATGGTCACATGCAATTATATATTTTTCAACACTGTTTGATGTGACTCAAGTTATTTATTCTAGCTTGGCTAAGCTTAATGTGCATCAGTAAATGTAATATTTATTGTTATCCAAACAGGGCTGTGAAAGACGAATATTAGTAACTGATGACAAGCAAGGACACAGAAATGCATGCATCCTACCCCCTGATAAAGTCATTCATAGCCCAATGGGTTTTCACACATTTTTCTGTGAGGAGGATTTATTCACTGGATTATTTCCATAGTGAAAGGTCTTCCCACATCCAAGTGCACCCAAATGTGCTTAATATAGTTCTCCATGATTATAATTTATTTAATTTTACATTTTGCAACAAAAATGTACTCCATCCAGTGAGAGATATATATCATTTACTATAGACATGACATAAATTGAAGTTAATATTAGTTTTATGCAGTGAAAACACAATTATTGATCAGGCTCATATAGAAAACCATGCACTTTCAAGCAACCTTTTGCTCTTTAATATACAACAGGGCTGGTCATTTTTCGAAAAAAACAAGCAAGTACAGTACTTATATCTAAAAGGGATATGAGAGCTTTCAGCTAAACAAAGCCTGCATCTCTACTCACCTAAGTTCAGGATGTGGCATTTTCACTAAATATAAACATCTGAGCAAATTACTTTTATTCAACTAGAAAACACCACCCTCTCCATATTAAGCATCCTTGTTCAATTAATTTACACCATCCAAATATATTCTCGTTTGAAGACACTGAACAGACACAACTCTTAATTTTCTTCTGGTTTTTTCCCATTCCACTTTTTCTTCTTTACTTCCTCTCATCGTCTTTCATGTTTTATCAAATACTAGCCTCCTTTCTCATCACTTCAAAAAAGAGCAGCCATATTGTATGTTTGAGTCTGAAAGATTGCTTGAAAATACATGGCACAGTATACACGCTTGTCTGACAATCCTGTTTTCACAGCATGAAACTAATAGTTACTTGAATTTAAAAGCTGTGTATATTAAATGGTATATATAAGCTTATGTACATATACATACATGCATACATATACATCTATGTGTATGTATATGTATAGATAGATATATACATTATACATGTATGTGTATATATATGTGTGTTTGTGTGTGTGTATATATATATATATATATATATATATATATATATATATATATA
The DNA here is from genome assembly GCF_006345805.1 of Octopus sinensis. Lineage (NCBI taxonomy): Eukaryota > Metazoa > Mollusca > Cephalopoda > Octopoda > Octopodidae > Octopus > Octopus sinensis. Next base: position 14,760,798 of record NC_043005.1, on the reverse strand, counting down.
CAGTTACTTGAATTTAAAAGCTGTGTATATTAAATGGTATATATACCCTTATAATATATATATATATATCGAAGACTGTTTGATTTCATTATTTTTCTTCTTTTTGCCTATATGAGTTACAAATAAATGTTATCCGTGGAGACATATTTTGTAGAAAAAAGAAATAGCAATCTTTTGACTGCTATTTCCACACCCGAAATTTCTTTTCTAGTTCCGGTAGTGATTCTGCTATGAGGGCCAGGTCATCATCATAGAGAAGCTCCCAGGGGCAACCTGTCTTGAATTCCTCTGTTATTGCCTGGAGGACTATAATGAATAAAAGGAGACTGAGGGCTGAACCTTGGTGAACCCCTACTTCTACCTGGAATTCTTCACTATACTCATTGCCAATCCTAACCTTGCTAATGGGCTCTCTGTATAGGGCCTGTACAGCCCTTATTAACCATTCGTCAATCTCCAGTTTCCGCATCGCCCACCAGATAAGGGATCGGGGGACTCTGTCAAAGGCTTTCTCCAAGTCCATGAAAGCTATGTAGAGGGGTTTATCTTTAGCTAGGTATTTCTCCTGCAGTTGTCAAACCAGGAATATGGCATCAGTGGTCCTTCTACCCAGCACAAAACCGAACAGCATCTCATCTAAGCAAACTCTCTCCCTAATGAGATAGGCTAAGACCCTCTCTGTGACCTTCATCACCTGATCCAACAGTTTAATACCCCTGTAGTTATTTCTATCTAGAGCATCACCTTTACCCTTGTAGACTTGGTCTGTGGCACTCAGCAAGCTGTCCCGTAGGAATTTCCAGCTACCTTCTATGTCTGACGTTTGTAGCTCCTCCTCCCTCTCATTAAATTTCTTGATGAGGATGTCCCTAAATCTCTGACCATGTGAAGGGCTCTTTAGCTTCCAAATCCTTCTTTTCTGGATTGGTCTGCTTCTTGGTATCCTTCTGGCATTGAGCCTAAAGTCACTAATGACTAGCCTATGCTGGGGGGTACATTCTTCAACCGGGAGGGTCTTTGTATTTAAGAGCAACCCTGCGTCCCGCTGTCTGGTGAGTATGAAATCAATCTGGCTAGCAGAGTTCCCTGATTGATAGATTATAAGGTGGCTGTCTGGCTTCCTGAAGTTAGTGTTGCAGATTAAAAGGTTACATGCATCACAGAATCCCAGTAGCCATATGTTTATATGCATATATGGATACAGGACAACACCAACAGTGTACACATGGAATATGTAGACAAACTTGTTAAATACGCAAACAAGTAAAACAAAAATGGAATCAGGACAAGTAAACACAGAAACGACCCTTCATCAGTTGTCGGCTGTCTATCTACTCCTCATTTCGAGCATTCAACGAAAGACAGTTGCTCCCATAAATTCTTAAAAAAATTAAGGATTTATGGAAACAAAAACAGAACAGTGGAAACATAGAAGGAAACTGAACAAAAACAAACAAGGAGGATAGTTAGATCAGAATGAGAGGAAAATAGTGAATGGTGAGAGAAATATTTCCTTTGAAAAGAGAAAAGATAGAAGGTACATACATACATATATATATATTGATCAATAAAGTTTCTCATATCTTCCATCTCTCTCATTAATCATATATATATATATATATATATAACCCATGCTAGCATGGAAAGCAGACGCTAAACGATCCAACGCACCATTCTTCAAGCTTTCCGGCATCTCCAGTCTGACCCGTCCACTTCACACCTCTTCCCTAACCGACCCCTTCCCTCCTTTAAACGAGCCCATAACCTATGAGACCTTTTGGTCCACAGCTCCTTCCCTGACCCTACCTCCCAACCTGGCTCGTTCCCCTGCTCCCGCCCACGTTGCCACACTTGCCCTTACCTCTCCAACACCACCCTCCTCACTGGCACCCATCATCAACCCTATCGCATCATCAATTCCTTCACCTGCACCTCCAGTAATATCATCTATTGCATCTCTTGCTAGAAATGACAAATCTCTTTTAAATCACATCTTACTGTCTTAGAGAAGAAGGACACATTGAATAAAGCCTTTGGTTGCATGCATCTGAGAAACTAACATGATGGTCATGACTGGAATGTCTTTCTTTCTTTAGCCAATCAAGCAAGCCCGACCAGGACTTCAACAATGACAAAAAATTTAACAGAGAAGATAAAAAATACAGAATTCTTACTTGGAATATGTCAATGGCTTCACGAGGGTAACTGAAGTATACATGAACCTCACTCGTTCTTATATTTCCAATATTGGTAAAATCAACAAATATGGGGAGATAAGCTAACTTTTGAAATGTTAGGTGATGTAAAGTATCTCTTTCACTCACACTCACTCCAAGAAATGCTTTTATTTCTATTGTATTTCTTATTAGTCTGGGTCGTGAGGTTAATTCTACTCTCCACACAGAAGCTAAACAAGAAAGAAGAAAATAATTTTTTTAAAAAAAATCAAAAAGATGATAGTGTAGTTGTGATACATTAACAAATGAAACGTGCTGAAAGAAAAGAAGAAAAATTGAAATTACTTGACATTTTAAGATCCAAGCTATTCCTCAAAGGATGGTGGCTGAAATATTTGTTAGAATATTTTTGTTGAAATACAATGTCTTGGTTTCAATTAATTTCAAGAATGATGAAGTATTTATTAAATAACTTTGAAATTTTAATGAACGATTTTTCATTTCGACCACTTTAAAACAAAGAATTGATATTAGGGAAGTAGGGTCCATCTTTGGCAGGTTGGCACCAAAATGGTTCAGAAGTAAATGAATGGTAGCTATTAATATTTGTAATCATATTAAATTCAATGATTTAAATAATTAGTAGGAGGAAGAATTATCATTAACAATATTTGTTACGAACATTAAACACTTTTGATATATATGTAACAAATAATTTATTGTATGTTTGTATGCAAATCAAGCAAAATGTGAATTTGTAAAAGGTGAGAGCTGCAATATCTCATATAAATAAAATCATAATTGCCTTTTAATAGTGAGAATAATTTCTTAGAGAGAAAGTGGAAGAGTAAAACTGATATTTAATGAAACAATATTCATCCAGGATCTAAAAATACAAGGTGTCCCAATGGTCTCCGTGGAGGGCTTAATTCTAAGGCTTTTATAAGACTGCTAAAACATCATCATCATCATGAATATCTAACATCCACTGTCTATGCTGGCATGGGTGGACAGTTTGACCAGGGTTGGTAAGCTGGAAGGCTGCACCAGACTCCAGTCTGATTTGGCATGGTTTTCTGCAGCTGGATGCCTTTCCTAACACCAACCACTCCAAGAGTGTAAATGGATGTTTTTATGTGCCACCGGCATAGGTGCTATTTGCATGACACCAGTATGTGCCATGACTGTGATTTTACTTAGCTTGGTGGTTCTTCTTCTCAAGTACAACTTAATGCCAAAGGTCTTGATCACGGTGTCCCTGAGGCTCAACATTTGAAAGGAGCTTTTCACATTTATTGACATCCTAGCAGTTGAGGGAACCTGTGAAAGAGATAGACCCAAGAAGACCTTGGATGAAGTGGGGAAGCACGACCTTCGAACATTGGGCCTTACTGGGGCAATGACTAATGACCAAGACCTTTGGAGATATGCTGTGCTTGAGAAGACCTGACAAGCCAAGTGAGACCATATCCCATGAACTATGCCAGTGGTGTATAACTGACCCACTTATGAGTACCCCACATTCATTGGACAATAAATTTTGCTTGTGAAGATCTGTTGAGGCAAGTGAAATCAAAATCAAAATCAAAATCGCTCACATGGCTGATAACAGTACCGCCTGATTAGCACTCATGCCAGTGGAACATTAAAAGCACCATCCAAGAGAGATCATTGCCAGGGCCACTGATCAGCTCCTATGCCAGAGACATGTAAAAAGCACCATTTGAGCGTGACCGTTGCCAGCATCGCCTAACTGGCACGTGGAAAACAGCATTCAAGTGTGGTCGTTCCCAGTGCTGCCAGACTAACTCCCGTGCAGGTAGCCAGAACTGCCTAAAAGGCCCTCATGCCGGTGGCACATAAAAGCACCCACTGCGCTCTTGGAGTGGTTGGTATTAGGAAGGGCATCCAGCTGTAGAAACTTTGCCAGATCTGGTTGGAGCCTGGTGCAGCCTTCTGACTCACCAATCCCCAATAAAACCATCCAACCCATACCAGCATGGAAAGCAGACGTTACACGACGGCAACAATGATGATGGTGATGATGATGATCATCATCATCGTTTGACGTCCGCCATTCCAAGTGTGTACTGGGTGCTTTTACGTGCCACTGGCATGAGGGCCAGTCAGAGGGTACTGGCAACGGCCATGCTGAAGTGGTGTTTTTTTACGTGCCACCCGCACAGGAACAAGTCCAGCGGCACTGGCAACAACCTCGCTCAAGTGTTTTCCATGTGCCACCAGCACTAGTGCCAGTAAGGCGATGCTGGTAATGATCATGTTTGAATGCTGCTTTTTATGTGCCACCGCCGCGGAAGCCAGTCAGCTGCTCTGGCAGCAATCACACTCTACTAGCACGGATGCCAATCATCAAATTTGATTTCGATTTCAATTTCACTTACCTCAACAGGTCTTTGCAAGCAGAGTTTAGTGTCCAGTGAAGGAAAGGTACGCATAAGTAGGCTGGTTACACCACTGGCATAGGCCACAGGTCATAGTTTCACTTGGTTTGCCGGGTCTTCTCACGCACTGCATATTTCCAAAGGTCTCAGTCACTAGTCATTGCCTCGGTGAGGCCTAATATTCAAAGGTCATGATTCAACACCTGATCCCATATCTTCCGGGTCTACCTCTTC